>NC_092649.1:25473926-25813926 GCF_032118995.1 Asterias amurensis
TATCTTAACATATGCATGAAATAACAAACCGGTGAATATTGAGGTTAATGGGTCGTCGAAGTTGCGAGATACTAATGAAAGAACAGACACCCTTGTCACACGAAGTTGTGTGCGTGTAGATGGTTGATTTCGAGACCTCAAGTTCTAAACTTGAGGTCTCGAAATCAAATTCGTGGAAAATTTCTTTTTTCTCGAAAACTACTCCACTTCAGTAGGAGCTGTTTCTCACAATGATGTATACTACCAACCTTTCCCCATTACTCGTTACCAAGTAAGGTTTCGTGCTAATAATTATTTTGAGTAATTACCAGTTTTTTATGCGAATGTTTCAAAACATCAAAACTTCTCTTCAAATTAAGTCTGTCCCCCGTTGGCTTATCTAGTAAAAATGTTAGTTATACGCCAGTGAATATTAAAATCATGCTAATATCCTCCATATTAGTTTTCTGTTGTGTGATTGTTGTTTTTCAGTGATGCCCGAGAAGAATGGCGGAGCAAGGTGAGCGGCCGTGGTGGTGAAGATACCAAGGCGGACCAAGAAGCCAACGCCTGGGGACGCAACGGCGGCGACCCCGACCGTTACAGACCCTAGGGTCTCCCGGACATATTAAACTTAATGGCCCTTAGGCCCCCACACAAAATCTGAAGAAAAAAAATATTTTCACAGTAGTAGTTTAAAATTAAATGGACCATTGATTATTAGCTCACTGTGTTAGTTTATTAAAGGAACACGTTGCCTTGGATAATAATAACAAATTCTTATATAGCCCTTTCACAATAACCGTATCAATGCTCTTTACATTAGTGCCCTGGTCATGGGGCCAATAACATCCCTGTAATGTTTCTCAGCTCCCGTGGGAGTATACAGCCCTGAGCTGCCTGTAAGGCGCTTGTGGCTTTTTCATACACAATATGAACTTTCACCCTCGCAGGTACCCATTTATACCCCTGGGTGAAGAGAAGCAATATAGTAAAGTATCTTGCTCAAGGACACAAGTGTCACGACGAGTTGGTCTTTGAAAAGTGTTTGTAACCGTTTGCTATAAAATGCATATATGGTTAGAAAGATGATTTAAAAGTGGAATACAATGACCCACACAAATTTGCCTCGAAATTGCGTGGTTTTCCTTTTACTTTGTGAACTAACACGGTCGGCCATTTATGGGAGTCAAAAATTTGACTCACATAAATGGCCGTGTATGTCGACGAGGTAAAAGGAAAACCACTCAATTTGGAGTGATACTTGTGTGGATCATTATATTCTACTTTTAAAATATCTTTCTAATCATATGCATTTATAATAACAACCGGTTACAAACGCTTTTCAAAGACCAACTAGACAGATCCAAGGCAACGTGTTCCTTTAAAGTCACCTGGAAATAGTTTGTTTTTCTTTCAAACATAAGAGTAAATGCTTACGAACAATAAAACATTTTTTTTAGTAATTGTTTGTCACGATTTATATGTTTAAAAAATATACAAAGTTGTTCGGGGGGCTGACTCCGCCTACCCCTTTTGTGACGTCAATCGTGGCAGACTTTGCCTGCAATGCGTATAGTAAACACACGTGCAAAGTACATGTACGTCCAAGTCGTGAGTTGGTAAATTTCAAAAAGTGTTTTTTTTTGTTTAACGTACAAACTCACGACTTGGTCCGACATGTACATTGCAATTGTGTTTACTCTACGCATTACAGGCAAAGTCTGCCTCGATTGACGTCACGAACAGCGCCCTCTCGGGTCTGGGTCTACTCTTAAATTTGTAAATAAGATAAGAACTGATTTTTTAAAACCTTAGTTAACTGTTTATTCACATTCCACTCATCAAAACACATAATTTTATATTAGTGACAAAAGCTTTATTTTGAAAAAATACCACTTCCAGGTGACTTTACCTTCTAGACTACCTTGCTCTATATGAGGAGACTAAGTTGCTTAAGCCTACTTTAACATGGCCATGTCCCTCTTGCGTAATAACACAAATAATTTGGTCACGCCAAGTTGACGTATAGGCCTACGGCGGTAAACGGAACATGAACTTTAATAAAACTCTAAGATCAAGACGAATGACAATACTGTGACATTACACTTTTCTTAGCAAATATTGATACACATAATTCCATTGTGAATTCGGCCCAACAGATGTACCTCGTATATCCGCTGTGCTACTCCCAGCTCGGGATTAACTACGGTTCTTGAAGCCTGTGGCCAAAATTAACCAATCAGTGGAACTGTGCCTTAGACAAAACGCATCAATAAAAGAACCCAGTGAAAGTACAACAATCCTAAAAGCCTTATAGGCCTACTGACATCAGTTGTTTTAACTTTGTTTTTCTTTAAATATTTCACTATGTTTAACTCCTTCATAAATCAGGCCACTATCAGAAATGTATGGGATAACATCCCTAAAAGTTGCATGCACTCTGCTTTGACACTAAAATCTGTTTGCACAATAAATGCAAAAAATCTTAAAGTTAAATCGGATCATTGTCGTATTTTCCCCCATTCATTTGTATACTTTTTCGATCTCATTCGGAGGGGGCAAACCTGAACATTAATATATTTTGTAGGAACAAAATATTAATATTTCGAGGGATCCAAATAAAATTTCGAGGGAACACAATTTATTTCGATTGACTTAACACATTTCATTTGTTTTCCTTTCACATTGCTGTTTTATCGGTCCTATAAAGGCAGTGGACACTATCGGTAATTGTCAAAGACTAGCCTTCACAGTTGGTGTATCTCAACATATGCATACAGTAACTAACCTGTGAAAATTTGAGCTCAATCGGTCATCGAACTTCCGAGATAATAATGAAAAGAAAAAACACCCTTGTCACACGAAGTTGTGTGCGTTTAGATGGTTGATTTCGAGACCTAAAGTTCTAAACTTGAGGTCTCTAAATCAAATTCGTGGAAAATTACTTCTTTCTCGAAAACTATGGCACTTCAGAGGGAGCCGTTTCTCACAATGTTTTATACCATCAACCTCTCCCCATTACTCGTCACCAAGAAAGGTTTTAAGGCCCGGTCACACAGGCCCCGATAACGAGAACGATAACGAGAACGATAACGAGAACGATAAAAATGCACGCCCTCGATTGGTTGAATGAGCGTGGGCGTATTCTGCGTGGAGCATTTCAACCAATCGAGGGCGTGCATTTTTATCGTTCTCGTTATCGGGGCCTGTGTGACCGGGCCTTTATGCTAATAAATATTTTGAGTAATTACCAATAGTGTCCACTGCCTTTAATTGACGGTCGGATATTTTTCCGTTTACCGCAACAACAACAAAAACACCAAAAGCCCAAGCAATAATGGACCGACCTTTTCTTGCTTCGATCAATCACGCGGGCGAACACTCGCCCAAATGATTAAACTCTTCGCAATATACTTGACAATCAGTAAATTCAGTTGTATTAAGCCCTTAGGGAAAAGTTTCCGTATGGCGCCACCACTTTTTCATTTGAAATGAAATAATATAGTATCTAAATTACCTCAATGAGATATCCCTTTTTGTAAAAATGAGTGAACAAATGGTGGCGCCATACGGAAAGTTATCCGAACTTAGTTTGACAATAAAGTTTGCTAAAATTATCAGGTTTTACCTTGAATTTCATTGCAGCAACACACCTTCCGTTGTCTCTTTGGTTGAATAAACGGCGGCAGTAGCCATCGTCGCTTGGCTGGGTTTTGCGGCGCTGCTCCCGCCGGGATGGGCGTGGAGCTCTGCTCTTGCTGTGCCGTTGGTGGAGCTCCCTGGTCCGGGCCGAGTTAGTCTTTTCCTGTGGTAGTGGTAATAAGAGTTATTTCAGTGCCATCTTCGCCAAACAAAGTTCTGACTTCGCAGTGCTTGGCCCAAACCAAAAACTCTACTTAAAAAAGCTGGGTATGATTTCTAGTAGAGGCTCCCTTCCCTGGTCGGCCTCGCAGAACCCGAGGCAAAAGTTGGAATGTCACACTGCCCTGATGTTGCCTTGTATTAACACAAATTGGAGCCGTTTGCACTGCTGCTAAAATAAGACACCCACTTGCTGAGGTTTATGTAGAATACTATGCTAGTTTTCTTATCAGAAGGCAGAGAGAGATTGTTTTATAAATCTTAGCAGACTAGACCAGCGGCTGCGTCCGTATGCCTACCTGTGACAAAAAATACAACCTGTGTTCTGCCGGTGTCTCAGACGTTCACCACAGAGCCATGTCGTTGCCAAATATAAAGCAATGCATTTCTATACGTAAATGGCGGAATCTTCTCATTTGCATGATAAGAGGTTTGCCTATAACAGACGCAAGTCTCGGTTCAAAGAATACAGGGAATTTGCGAGACAATGAAAACTCTGGAAGGGACTAAACAACAATGAACTAAAGTAATTTGGATTTTGTTTCTTCTTAAAAATAAGCATCATGGGTTGGCCTATTGGTACGGTGCGCGCATTTTCTGAGCCAAGTATTTGCTCTATGGTATGATTAGCAAGCAAAATTACAAGAACATAAACCATAAGAGCAGAAGCGTTTAACCAGGGAGGTAGAAAAAGACCTCCATGGTTTACCACAAATGACGCACTGGACTGTAATGTTTATTACTCAAAATAATTATTATCACTAAAACCCTGAAAACGACCCCTTCTGAAAAAAAACGTAGTTTTTGAGAAACAGGTAATTTTTTACTTTTTTATTGAAAGACTTTAGGCCTTTTTTACGCATCTAAGCACACAAATTTGTGCAACAGAGTTTATTCTTTTATTTTTACTTAGCAACTTCGATGACTATAATTGAGTCAAAATGTTCACAGATTTTTTTTTTTTTGCATTATATGTCTGGATAGGATGCACCAAGTGATGACGTAGTTATGACTTACATTCTGTTGCTTGCCAAAGCACATATCCGGCAATTGTGTTCCTGTAATACAGGCTAGAATTGCCATTCCTTAAATTTTCCCGATTTCTTAAAGAATTCCCTTTTAAAAATAAATTTAGGCCCATGTTGAAAACATTTCTCCATTGGAAAGCACTCAGTGGCACTTTTGATTTACAAGGAAAAAATTGTGTCCAGTAGTGGGGTTAGCTTATTCCATATAATTATAATAACCCCATCCTAATGATAATGATGATGAATATTTTGACCGAAATATGCCTTAAAGGAACACGTTGCCTTGGATCGGTCGAGTTGGTCTTTGAAAAGCGTTTGTAACCGTTTTTTATAAAATGCATATGGGTAGAAAGATGTTGTAAAAGTAGAATACAATGATCCACACAAACATGCCTCGAAATTGCGTGGTTTTCCGTTTACCTCGTCGACTAACACGTCGGCCATTTATGGGGGTCAAAATGTTGACTCCCATAAATGGCCGACCGTGTTAGTTCGCACAGTAGAAGGAAAACCACGCAATTTCGAGGCAAACTTGTGTGGATCATTGTATTCTACTTTTACAACATCTTTCTACCCATATGCATTTTATAAAAAACGGTTACAAACGCTTTTGTTTTGACCAACTCGTCCGATCCAAGGCAACGTGTTCCTTTAAGGCAACTCCATAAACAGTGCTTATCGGTCGGCGCAGAGAACAAGAGGGGTACCACATAAATACCGGAAAACAAAGTCATTTTGCAAATGTTTCATATAAAGACGATTTGGGAGTTTGTCTTTTCGATAAAAGATTGGATTCTGAAAAAAAATGATAGATGCGAAAGACCGCGATCGCCACATAAATATTTATCGCCTCTTTGGCACACTATACACCTCGCGGTTTGGGGTATAGTCGGGTGCTCGTTAAATTACGGTATCCAGACGTTAATTCCAGGCATTCGTGTCCCACCACCGCATAAGTTTACCGCGCGGAATATGACTGATGATGTACAGGGACTTCCCCTCCTCAGCAACCACTCCAGCTTGATCTGCTGTGAATCTGTTCCGAAAACTACGACATAATCTCAAATTATCAGGTATGACTGACATTAGTATTGCAAAATTCATTGATAACCGTCTGTAGTCTTTATATTTTATCATACTTTGATGTAGGGAACTCTTCTTGATTGATTTTTTGATAAAGTAAGAAACAAGTGTGTACACGTACGATGAGCTGACCTGTCATAAAATAATTATGGGGTCTAGTGTTCTGTTGTAAATCATAAATGTAAGTGCCAATAATGATGACACTGACACTGACTGAGTCATTGAGTGACAGTCCCAGTGTCACTGTGACCGAAAAACAGTTCCGTCTCAAAATGATTCAGCTATTTAAATCCAGAAGTGGACTTTGCTGAGTACCAGCGTAGATGTAGATGTAGAATTCAACGCCATCATGACGTTAGAGAGAAGTGTTATACACTCATAGAGTGAAGGGTCTCTTCCTACTTCTAGTAAGGTTCCCTTGTAGGAGCCTTAGTTTCTGAAGTAGGTCTCTTCCTTCCTCCATGCTACACCTACCACCAATAATCAAGTCAAAGCCTGATTTGAATGAAATGGTAAATATACCTCAGGATTTGGGATAGCATAGAGTGCTAACATTTTTTTAGTCCTCATTATGTTTGTTACTTTTATCTTAATCTTATTGCCAACTTTTCTGATATAGTCATTTTTTTAGGAAGTTTGCTGCAACAAAGTCAAGATGGGAAAAGCCAAGACCAAGCGAAAAAGTGCTTCAACTCATGCCTCCCCAGGTAAGTCTCGGCTTTGTTAGTGTGTCGTGTTTGTGTGGTGTAGAGAGCATCAAATCATCAAGGCCCAATATCATAGCTCTGCTAACCGTTGAATTCTGCAGTTACGAATTCGATCAACATTCGCCGCTTACTGTGCAAAGGCCACATTTCTGCGCTAGCTGTGTAAGCGGAGAATGCCTAGTTACGTTGGATTATGTCAGGGCCTATTTTAGATTAAAGGCAGTGGACACTATTGGTAATTACTCAAAATAATTATTGGCATAAAACCTTTCTTGGTGACGTGTAATGGGGAGAGGTTGATGATATAAAACATTGTGAGAAACGGCTCCCTCTGAAGTGCCATAGTTTTCGAGAAAGAAGTAATTTTCCACGAATTTGATTTTGAGACCTCAAGTTTAGAACTTGAGGTCTCGAAATCAACCATCTAAACGCACACAACTTCATGTGACAAGGGTTATTTTCCTTTCATTATTATCTCGCAACTTCGATGACCGATTGAGCTCAAATTTTCACATGTTTGTTATTTTATGCATATGTTGAGATACACCAACTGTGAAGGCTAGTCTTTGACAATTACCAATAGTGTCCACTGCCTTTAAAAACTCTACCAACTTGAAGAAAAAAGGTGTCATTTTAAACAAAGCAACTTATAATGAATTATTTGCAGGTCCTAAGAGAAGCAAGAAGAACACTGGAAGCAAAGTGATTGATAAGCCTGTACCAACACCGCTGGTAGATGACTCAACTTTTGGTGAGATGGTGAAGCAGGCAGGTTTCGTGCTCATGTCTGGTGACTTTCCCAATGAGCTCAGTAAGTCCATGCACCCATACCCCCCTTTTAAACAATTTGGGGTTGAACAAAGAAAAATTTACCAAAGCGGGATTTGAACCAACAACCTCCAGATTAACGTGCCAATGCTCTACCAACTGAGCTATCTAGCCCTATGTTGGCGATCTCCCTATTTTGTCAATACCGAGGGTGCCAGTCAGAAACCATACAACCGTTAACTGCCGTTTAGCCATGGATCACACCTAAGTTTACATTAGAATCTGTGAAGCGACAGCCAGGGGATCACCTTACTTTGTTTTAAGGTACAACCATGGAAGAGTCTGTTTTCTTCCTCCATTTATACAATGGATTATTATTATGTGGGGAGCAACTGATACTGAACTGCAACCTGTTTATTCCAATATTCAGCGCTCAGGGCTTAAGCACAAAATTTCGCTTAAGCAAAGAAATCCTTGCTTAGTAAAATCAGATTACCGGCCAAGAATCCACTCAATGGTTATGCTAGGTAAACAACAGCTAAATACCAGTCACAAGCAATGTATATGGCATGACATTTTGGTCAGTAACATGTGTAAAATAAGCGAGCTATTTTCGTGCTTAAGCAATTTTTTTGTCCAATGTTTTATTGTGTTAAATACCCTACAAGGGCGCTCATGTATGCCTACTATGCATGACTTACACACAATGAGTTTTTTTTTAAAGGTGTTGATCAAGCCATGTTCCAGTTGAATCTTGGTAAAGCGTTGAAGCATTCGGCAGATCAAAAACAGGTGAGTCGATAAACCATTTTTCAATCCTTTTTGTGGTTTCCATCTTTCAAATATGCAAACAAAAATGTAAACTTTGGAGAAATTTCATATCCAGTGTGTCTTTTTTTCAGAGAGAGTTTTGTTGCACTATGCTCTACTAAGTGCTCCTGTCTTGAATCTCTGTGCCGAGATTTATAAAACGTTTAGAAACAAGGTGTCAAAATTTGCTACTTAGGGAAAAATACGGCATGTAATTTCTTGTTTGCACTCTCTTTTATCTTGCATCGTTTCTGTCTGGTCAATCTGTTTGTCCGTCGTTTCTTCTTTCTATTTTCATTGCTTGTCTGCCTGACAGACAGTATGCATGCGTACACTTGTTCTCCACAAGCCTGCCTTCTAGAGGATGCGTCCTTACTTATATTGGTTTCTGCCCTGTAAAACTTGAAGTACGCGCCCTCCCTCCATATCAGTCTATGGAGAGTGTGTGTGCGTGCAGGGACTGGGTGAGAGTTCATAACTCCATGTACAGCGACCAACAGACCTGCTTCATTCAAGAAAACAAAGCCTCTTTAAAGCCATTGGACCCTTTCGGTTCAGAAAAAAAATAAAAGTTCACAGATTTACAAATAACTTACAAGGTTTACAGAAGGCAATGGTGAAAGACTTCTCTTGAAATATTATTCCATGAAATGCTTTACTTTTTGAGAAAACAGCAAAACAATATAAATTCTCGTTAACGAGAATTACGGATTTATTTTAAACACATGTCATGACACGGCGAAACGCGCGGAAACAAGGGTGGGTTTTTCCATTGTTTTCTCCCGACTCCGATGACCGATTGAGCCTAAATTTTCACAGGTTTGTTATTTGATATAGAAGTTGTGGTACACAAAGTGTGGGCCTTGGACAACACTGTTTACTGAAAGGGTCCAATGGCTTTAAATGCCTTATTTTTTGTGTGTGACATTTTTTATTGATTTTTGGCTTGTAGGTCATAGAGGAATTCACAACTGGGATTCAAAATCACATTGAAGATCCTGTAAGGTAAGTTTAATTTGAAGATCTCTGCCATGGCATCCATGGTCTGCATGTAATGCCAAGTCTGATAACTGCAACAAACTGTTTCTGGAAGGTTTCTATCGACCCAGAGTTGAAGATATCGCATCAATGACATAATGGTTTATGTGTATAAATGCCTCAACAACACAGCACCTGGCTATTTATCCTCTTGCCTGTCTCCCCACCGGCGTGGCCGCTCAAGCCTTCGCTCAGCATCCGCTCAGCACCCAACACTACTCAACTCAAGGAACCCAACTCAATCAAACTTCTAAAAAATGCATAAAGTCGCACCTCCTCTCATTTTGCTCCCCACACCTGGAGGGCACTCACCGTCTCAATCAGGGAATCTGACTCTCTATGAACATTTAAGAAGTGTATCAAACATTATCTATACCCAACCTCATCTACTGTGCTCTTGCAAATGCCTTATATGTATGGTATGCCTGTTTCTGACATCTGAGTCTTAGTGGTCTTTGATGCTTTGTTGAATGGCCTACCGATGCAAAACAAATGCGTTTGTTTCTATAACAATTTGATGTTTTTCTATTATTGTTGCAGATTTAAATACAGCTTATTGCCGACAGCAACAGCTACTGATTGTGAGAGGTAAATACAACGTTCAATTAATCAGTTATGAGACACTACTGAGACAGTGCTTGTGGGTTCCAACTTGACACAGTGGCGAAGAGAAGCATAGTCTGGTTAATAGGTGTCTTGCCATTGGCCAAGGTCAAAGCTATAAACTGTTTACACATTTGATCCAAATTAATAGACCAAACTACAACTGGAGACTGACATTTAATACTAGAGCAGGCTAGTTGAAATATTGAGATCAATTAAGAACGCACTCCGCGGCAGTGAAGTAAATAACAAAGAATCCCAAAAGAGCCCCCTACAAAGCAAGAGTAGTATAAACCCAGCCGATTTCCTACCATCCGCCCAGTTAGTATTTAATTTTTGGGGTTGGACAAATTTATTAATTAGTATTTAATAAGCCTGACAGTTTCAAAAATTTACTCATTATAAATTGAAAAATAGCATAATAAATAGCAAGGCAAGATCTTAAAAGAAAGTTATCCACACAGCAAAGTAGATATACTCATGGTGTTACCACAAAGCAAATACACATCACATCACATTGAATTCAAGACTGTTTCAGCTGTCTTCACTTTGAATTTCATTTTCATGCATCTTAAAAGTGCATGCCTGATTTTGATGTGAGGTGTCACAAATTTGATTCTTTTTTTTCAATTGACAGTGCGAGAAGTGGAAGTCAGGACAGTCTCATGCGATTGTTACTTGGAATTGACGAATTTCAGGTAAAACATTTTGGGGAAAAGGCTTTTTAAGAAACTCTAAACTGTGTTAAACTTTTTCAGTCAATATCTTGAGTGATGAATTTAAATACACCAGGATTTGTCATTTTTAATGTGCGTTTTTTTCTTTTCTTTTGGTTGTTAAGTTGCTAAAGAATAATGAAAGAAAAACACCCTATGTTGCACAAATTTGTTATCTCAGAGGAACGATTTCTCACAATGTTTTATACTATCAACTGCTCACTCTGAAACAGATCAATGCTAAACATCATTTTGAGAAATTACCAGTTGTTTTTATCCTATAAAAATGTAGATACAATAAAACTAACATGTGAAAATTTCATTGCAAAAAGTGGTCGCTGAAAATCCGGAGCATTGTTTTATACTATCGACAGCTCACTCAACAGATCAGTGGTAACTTGTGATCAAGCACGTCATTGTACCAGACAATATTGAAATCTAACACGCAAATGGCTTATTAAGAAACTCTAAAATGTGTTAAACTTTTTCAGTCGCTATCTTTAGAGATGAATTTAAATACACCAGTATTTGCCATTTTTAATGTGCGTTTTTTTCTTTTCAGCCTTCCCTGGTCAATGTCCTGCTGGAAAAGCTTCCAGAATTCATGGAAGACCAAGAGTAAGGACAAATTTATTAATTCCATACTAACATTTTAATTTTTTTAAAAGCTAGTATTAACCTAAAGCTAGTGATGTTCTTAGTCTTTTAGTATAACCACCTTCCTCTCGCCTTGTTAGCAGACCTTCTCGTTTTCAATCCTGTCTTCATGGACCCTTTCCATGAAATGTGCTTACATGTGTACAGGCCCTATTGGTTGGCAAACGCCATAGAGATGTGAACTAAGCAGACGCACAATCACGTTCGGCGTCAAACCAGTGCTTTCATTTATATGGAAAAAAAAGATAGTATAAAAAAAGATCATAAAAAAAGATGATCCTAAAGTAAGTGATGTGCTTGGTCTTTTACTATGACCACCTTCCTCTCACCCTGTTGGCAGACCTTCATGTTTTCAATCCTGTTTTCATAGACAAATACGCTAAATATATCCCCGATGTGAACAGACTCTATTGGTTGGCAAACGCCTTAGTGATGTGCACTAAGCAGACGCACCATCACGTTCTGCGTCACGCAGCCATAAGCCGCATACAAACCAGCGCAATGTTCCCTCATTTTGCCAACCATAATGTTAGTGCGCATGCGCTATGTGCAATGTACATATTTCATGGGAAAGGTCTATTAACATTGTTACACAATTTTTAAGATCCATCTTAGCTCTGTGTGAAATCTGCCTAGGTTGGAGTTCTATCACTAAACCACAGGAGACATCATGTACCATTTCCAATATATTTCATGTTTGTTACCTGCAGTAGCATGTTTGACTACACAGAAGCTTCCAATCTACCACGACTCATTCTGAACCAGTTCCGCTGGTTGGACAGAGTGCTGAATAGCCAGGTAATACAAACACTGAGGGATTAACAGTCAATATTTTCTGGAGTTTGAATGCCAATGCTTATCTTAATTGCCCGGTACACAAAACAAAATTAATGTCTAAGTAGGTTAACCACCGATTCTTTTCAGAACCAGCAATGCTTAAAAAAAAAAAGATATTCGCATGGTTTTATAGACGATGTGACCTCTGACGTCACACGAAAATCATAACATGATTCGAGCGCATACCGCCGGGCAAAACCTTTGTTTTTTGGCAGCCAGCTAGAAAGTGTACGCAATCTTACTATGACTACGCAACTCAGTGCCCGGCGAAACATGTCGTATATAGTGTTTTGTCAACAGAGGGCGGTTTGAATGTAAACATAGGTCGGATCGTCAACACTGCAAGCCTCTCTAGTACTAGTACTACCACTATGCAAATTTTTAAATCGTACTGACACCACTATTGATGTATTCCCTCCTAGGAGATGACTGATAAGATGTTAGAGATGGTCAGTGTTTCCTCAGTCTCTGTTCAGCGAGAGATTATCTCTTGCATTCCAGAGGTGGTCAGTGACAAGGAACACACTTCAGTCGCCACTAAGCTACAGTGAGTAACGGTTACCAAATTTACACGAAATTTACACTTTCTAGAAATAAACCACAAAGGAAACTAGGTAGGTTTTGTAAATAGTTTGGGGTTTTGAACAAAGACAAAATTGACTGAAGCGGGACTTGAACCAAGGACCTCCGGATCAACGTACCCAAGGGCAAACATTATTTCCCAATAACCATTATTTTCTTTCTTTTCTTCTGTTTTTTTTTTATCGTGGAATGGTCTGTTAGCTATCCCTATGGGATATTATGCTTGTTTTTCTTTAAGGGGAAATCAAACTATTGCAGATGAGGTTTTTTTGACATTTTGTTATGGATATGAGCTCTGATGGGCTCAGTTTCGTTTGCCATTAACATTAATTGTTAACAGTAAATTCTTTTATGGTTTGTCCTAGGGAGTTGTTACTGAGTAGCAGTGACCTCACCGTTCCAATCCTGGATGCACTCACTAATCTCAATTTGACCTATGACCTGATGATTGAGGTAAACTAGTGTTTTAATCCTAAGATACTTAAAATACTCTTTCATTCTTAGTTTTTATTTTTACCATCTAAACTCTTTTGTTTTATATAATATTTCAACAGATGATAACTATTTTTCACATCAAATTTGATTTAAGAATTTTTGTAATATTTTCCAAGCATGTAGGCCTAAAGATGCCTTTGTAGAGAAAAGAATTCAGAAGGAAAATCCCCAAAAGGCGCCCGTACACCTAACTATGTGTTTTGCGTTGTCATTTAGCCTTTGAGAAAGACTCTGCTAGGGTCGAAAGGTCAGGCCACTAATTCTATTTCATTTGTAATTTGAAGGTGCGTAATGCTGCATTGCAGACCCTGGTATCGGCAGAGCTTGGAGACCACCCTGTTATTATTAAGTTCATCCTACAGTCGGTCAAGAAGGATGATGCAGTAGAGGTACATATATCAAAACAACGTTTACAATAGGTTCAACTTAATTCAGGGCGAATGGTTTGATAAATGTGCACACAGTTGGTTCCCAACATGGCTTTAAATGGTGGTGCAGCTGGTACAGAATCCTATGAGAATTGTTTTAAGTGGTGCATCAAGGATCCCACTATGTCATAATTTTGAGTGATACCAGGCGGTGTGGGGGTGACCAATATGTCCCTGGCTACAAGGTTACCATATACACTATGTCGAGACACTACAGGATTAGTTTGAAAGGTTGCTGACCATCTGAAACCATCCGGCTATAGTAATGCACATAGGTACAGTGCATGCACAGCTCAAAACCACCTGAATGGTTTGGAGTGGTAGTACAGCTTATCAACAACACTGCTCAAATGGCACTGCCATGTGTGTCCAAGGAGGTCAAATGCCAAGTTGGATATTGGATGCAGAAGTGCTATATCTTACCCTTTCTACTCTCATATGTGTGATAACTAATAATATCTGTTCAGCGTGATGTTATTATGATAATATTCATTACTTATTATGCTGCAATATTTCAGGTTATCAGTGAGCTCAGGAATAATCTAGAGTTTACTTCGAGTGTCCCTGAGAGGTCGTCATCTTCCCAACTCCATTCCAAACAAAGAGGGTATGTTATTGGGAGGGAAACCAATTACATGAAAGACTATGTGGTTATAACTGCACCCTTTTTGCCAAAAATGCAAATACCATGGTATTGTGATGGGCAACAATATTAACAGTAATTCTTCAAATGCTATATTATCTAAGATGAAATGAAAGAACTGTAATAAAGTTACATGATTTTTTAGATTTTCAAGCATTTATTAATTATTATTTTATATAAATACAGTTTTCTGGCAACAGAGTCGAGCATTCTCCTGGGACAGAATCGATCAGAGACGATCAGAGCATACTGATCGAAACATTGAGTTGTTAATTGCCGGTTCTTTTCAGAACCAACGCTATTCTAAAGAGATATTCACATGTCTTACCGTAAACCTCTCTTGGTTATAATTCCACCATGCAAAGTTTCACATCCTACTAACAACTGTAGAACTAATTTGCCTCTTGTTGCTGATTGCCATGATCTAGATGGAATGGCTATAAAATTGTTACATCGGTGGATGGGTAAAAACCAAAATTATTATTTGTTATCCTCGATTCAAATTCAACATCTATGATATCATTGCGGTACCCGCTGCCATAACATGGGATTCGAACTGCCTCTAGCTACTGGGCAATCTTGGTAGTCCAGTTGGTAAGACACTGCTCTAGAATTGCAAGGGTCGTGGGTTCGAATCCCACCCGAGTAACATGCCTGTGATATTTTTCACAGGACTCGAAAAAGTACTGAGTATACAGTGCTAACATACATCGGTGTATGGGTAAAAACCCAAATTAAAAAAAAAAGTTATTGTTTTCTTGGTTATTGTTCACGCTATATAATTTCTTTTAATAGGTCCAACAGTAAGACCAATGACAGCACTTTACTTATCTTGGACTCCATCAAAACCAACATGCGCTTCCAGAAAGTTGTCACCGGGGGCTGGGTTAAGGTATGTCAGCACAGTTTGCCTTATAGTCCACAGTATTTAAAACTACTGGTTTAAAACTATTTCATGCGCTGACCCGTCGCTAGCGACCAGTTTACATGTACATGTATACCTTCAGTAAAATAATTGTAAATGAAGACTAAAGATCACACCACCACACAGTTTTCAGAATAGGAAAGAGGACACTTGAGGGTGCTATTGTGACCTGTTTTGAGGGGTTGCTTTTTGTAAAAAGGAGTCAACAATTTTATATGATCATATGCTAGATTTATCACTGAGGGGAAGAAGTTAGGGGGGCGACTTGAATCATAAAAATTGTGTTTAAAATCAACAGTTTTGAATAAATAATCCTTTCAGGTGTCTTTAAATTCACCTGCTTGAGATTCAAAACTACACTTGGGCAAAAGATCTGGGAAATTTTAAAGAGAAAGTATTATACCAAACCTGTATATTTTTAATTTCTTTCTCTCTATGCCTTTTGCAGGCAATAGAGAATGTGCCCACTGCTTCCGATCACAAGGTAAGGCGTGATTAATTATTTTATCTTCAAGTTTCAGGGTAACATTTTTCATCTTGAATAGAATTTTAAAAACAATTGGTGGGAGAGTATCGGGGCCAGGATTTTTTATTTCATTCTTGTTAGCTGTTCCGACCTACCGTCGGAACAGGTATTGTTTTCGTCGAGATTTTTATTATTTTTATTATTATTCTTTGTTTCTCGCCAAAACCCCATTGCATTTGTACACGTTTTTTCTTTAAGCCTAATCTCCCTAACCATAATACGAAAGAGTGAGTTTATTATACCAAATTGTAGCTTAGAACATAAGCTTTACTCTAAATGCAAAACAAAATTAAAATCTTAATTAATTAACCACGTAATCTTCATTTGAATATAACTGGATGCAGTCGCTTCAATGCTATTCTTAAATATTCTCTTTGGTAAATGCCATACAGTATGTACCTATCATAAATTGTGACTTCTTGAGATGAGTATACGCATTTGAATATAACTGGATGCAGTCGCTTCCATGTTATTGTTAAACATTCTGTATGGTCAATGCAATTCAGTATGTACCTATCATGAGTTTTCACTTCTTGAGAGAAGTCTACTCAAGTCTCCTTTTGTTGTTTTTTTACTTACGTTCTGGACCACAGCAAATTCTCCTTTTATTCGTTTCCTAACCGAGTTCTGGACGTACACGAAGGCATAGGGTTTTCGTTTAACGGACGTGCGCAATTGAATAGGGGTTTTTGACGACGACGACACACCACCGTGTCCACACATTTACACTAAACTAAAACAGTTTGAAGATAATGATAGTTAAAAGCTTCCCTTAATATATTACTTGCTGTGGTGTTGTAGTTTTTGAGAAATTAGTGAAAAAACTGTCAACGTATGACTGGGACCGAGTTGGTTTGGGACCGAGTTGACCGGCTTCGTTTCAGGCGACGAGCGTGAACGACGAAAATAGAACGCCAGGGATTTTGAATCATTTACGGGTGAAGTCACCTTGTTTGCGCCGGGGACCATTTGCCTAAACTAATTCAAGTATTTCGCTTTCTTTTCGGAAATTATACCATGACATACAAAAACTCTTTGGCAGGAATACAAAAGCAGCGATTTTATTATGCTGACGTTTCTCTTGTGGTTGAGTGGGTCATTTGTATAAAGCTGCTTATAATGAATAGGCAAAACATTTTGCTTTATAAAAAAGCATAAATTGAGCAGAATAGTGGCTGAATGTTATAGAGCTGCTTATATAATCAATAGGCAAAACACTTTGCTTTAAAAAAAATTGCAGATCAGCAGAATACCTTGATTCACAACTTGTACTTGTATTTGCTGTGTTTAGCTGCTTTTTGTGTTTAAAAATCTTTTAGTGTAGTTTGGTCCAGGGCCAATGGCTTTTAAAGGAAAGAATCGCATCGCTTACGTAATCATGGAATTGTGCTTACGCTAAGCGTATTTAACAGCTTAAAAGGGAATGTGTTCTTGAGCGTCACAATTCGCAATAAAAAAAGCTACAGTTGACTAATTGTGCTCAAGTCCTGCAAAACTGAAAACAACAGTGACTTAAAAATTTAATTTGCATGCTCAGGATAATACCCGTGGTTTACTTACGTGCAAAAGTAGGCCGGGGCGACTAGTGTGCTTTAGTGTTAAAGTCGCGACTACAAATTATTATTTGAGTTACGACTACAAATTATTATTTGAGTCGCGACTACTATTTTTCTCTACTCTGTTATAATCGTGCTCAAACGTTGACTACAAAAATTGTCCCGACTACCTGTCTGGTGAAACACTGGTTGTGTTGCTTCTTACTATTCGCAACATATAATATAACGTGCGCTTGCAACACTTTGCGGCACAAGTCTTGAGAATCCGTAATTTATCGTGACAAGCGTCGTAGTTGGGTTTGAGGGGGCGATTAGTTGAGTTTGTAAATTTCACTAGTCACCCAGGCCTATCATGATGGGAACTTGCCTATTAAGGTTTTATTGCGAATTGCAAAATTTCAAGAGAGGGCATTGCGAGCGCGAGTCGTAGAAACTGCATAGTAACCGCCCCATATTCCTTCCCAAAATGCATTGCGGTTCTGGATCGCAATAAACCTTATGAAAAATCTTGTGCAAATGGGCCCAATGTCGTGCTCTGCTCTGGAAGCAAAGATTCAGTGCTTAGCAGAAGCAGTGAATTCTGCGCTTACGTCAAGCAAAATACACTGCTTAGCAGGGTTTTCTTTTGTTTGTGTGCTTCCAAGCTCGCACATTTTATTCCGCGCATGCACATTAAGCCGAAAATGGTGATCGTAGGTGCAGAGTTTGGTGATTACGAGTTCAGTAAAATCCACTCGAACAAGATCAAACATCAAACCACCAACCAAATACAAGGATATTATCCTTAAGTAGTTTGTCACATGGCAATGGACTCTAAAGATACTGGCATGAACTCAAGAAACCAACCAAATCAAACAATCCTGAGTCAAATGCAAGTTTTTACATTATTCAACTAGGGACCACTTATCTTATATACCGCCCTCTATTGACGAGTGACTGAAAATCCTTGCAACACCATATCTCAAGAAGTGCAGGACCAATTTTTACACTGTAGTGAAGACTCCGTGGGGCATGGACATTAATTTTGGAAAACTGTGACATCAAGTTGACCTCTACTTCCGGGTCAACCGGAAGTGGGACCATATCTCAAGAGTTACACAACCGATTAAAACAAATTCTTCAGTTATAGACTCCTTAGGACTTAAAATTTGTTGGGAAAAACCGTGATCTCATTTTGACCTCTTCTTCCGTGTCAACTGGAAGTGGGACCATATCTTAAGTACTATTCAACATTTTCAAACTTTTTTTCAGTTATAGGCTCCTTGGTCATTTTAGCACATAATCCAAGCAAAAGAACACGGAACAGCTTTGTGTTTGTTCACAAACACCTAATGTCTAGTTAGAGAATTGTTTTGATAATAAAGGGTGCGTTCGTTTAGCTTCCCTGGGTCGACCTTGATGTGTGGCGTTTTTTTTTTTTCCAGGACGAACATGGGTAATTATCTGCACACGTTCGTCCTGGAAAAAGAAAACGCCACACACCGGGGTCGACCCGGGGAAGCTAATCGAACACACCCAAAACCACAGAACCTTCAAAAGTACATTGGACTGTACAAGGCTTGAGGGAAAGTCCACCAGACCACACAGCTTTTATTTTAGCTCCACATTTTTACTGGCCCAGCAGTAAGACAAGAGAAAAAGCTAAATAGCTACAGCATGCTGCACAGATTGTTTAAACAGTACAGATAATAACACATTTTTAATGTTTCTTATGTATAAATATTCTCCCGTGCTTTTTAAATTATTTATACAAAAAATGTAAATCTGTATTTTGTAAATCTGTCTTTTGGACTGCAACAATAATAAACCAGTAATAATAATAATGGGGGGAAAGTTCAAGCCTGACTCGTACCTCCAGCCGATGACATGCGCCGCAATCGCAAAGTTTGGTGATTAACAAATTAACAATGATTACTTTTCGGTCTGGTCTGGGGTGAGATTGGAACTGGGGCCCAATGAGGTAAAAGGCAGGGAAGAAGAAACCACTAAGCTTAACCTCAAGATCAATGTCTCAAATAAGGCTCTTAATACTTTATTTCCACTCCTGAAATTTTCTAAGGGCTGGAGACCGTTCTATCTCATATATTGCTCCTAAAATCTGGAACTCAATATCTCGCTCTTAAGCCAATACATACATGTATGACTTCCTTTTTGCTGTTAAAAAGCATCTTAAAACATTGTTTGTTGAATGTTTCCTCTGTGGTTTTCATTTGTTTTGTTGTAGGGCTTTGCAGCAGCTGGAAAAGGCTCTTAATTAAATGCTGTATTATTATTATTATTATTATTATTATTATTATTATTATTATTATTATTATTATTATTATTATTATAATTTAGGTAGTGGATATATTCATCCTGTTGATTGCCCACACCATTGCTGCCAATCGGAAGAAAACTGTGGAGAGTTTGTTCCGAGCCAAAGTACGCGCTGGCTTCTTCACGGAAGGTCTTCTTGAAAAAGCCTTCAGCTCTCATGCACAGGTTTGTCATCAATCTTCTCATTTATTTAATAATAACAATGGCTTCTTATAAAGTGCGCATATCCATCACTCCGTGACGCTCAAGGCACTTCAAAGTTCAGTATTTTCCTGCAAGGGATGTGGGATTACGATTTGAATCATGAGACCTACTCACTTTAACAAACATGTAGCACCATGCAATGGTTTACTAGGTGCTGTGAGGCAATCAGCAGCCAATCAAACCAGGAACACCGGGGCGAACCCCTTCTCTTTTCTGATAGGTGCACTGGGTTCTTTTACTTGTGTTACACAACACACAGGAACATTGGTATTACGTCCCATTCGAAGGAAGAAGCATACGGGTTAATTGTCTTGCTTTAAGGACACAAGTGTCATGGCTGGGACTGGAACCCACACTCTGCTGATCAGAAACACCACAGCTTGAGCTCTGTGCTCTTACATGTTACTGTTAGACAATGATACTTAATTGTGTAGTTTCAGCAAATTTGAGTTGGATAATAATAACAGTTGTATTGATAATCACTAGCTCTTAAGTAGTGCACTTTACAATGACTGCATCAATGCACTTAACATAAGTGCCCTGGGGTGGATTTCACAAAGAGTGAAGACTAGTCTTATCTCGAGTTAGGATGATTCCTAACTTAGGACTAGCCTTAAGTTTTCAAGATCTCCTAGGGACTAGTCCTAATAACATTCCTGTAATATCTGTTTATCCCTAGGGAGTATACAGCCCTGGGCTGCCGTGGCACTCCGAAGGCTTTTTCATACACAATATATAATACCATTTTATACTCCTGGGTGAAGAGAAGCAATTATAGTAAAGCATCTTGCTGATGGACATAATTTTCACGACCTGGGGTCAATTTCACAAAGATTTGGGACTAGTCCTAATTTTGGACTAGTCCTAGGAGATATTAAAAACTAAAGCCTAGTAAGGAAGAGTAATTTAGTCCTTACTCTGATAAGAATAGTCTTAACTCCACCCTAGGACTTTTGTTTTGATCAAGTAATAAACACTGAGGGAAACTGAATGGGTATAATTTATTGTTTTGCTTGTTTTTGTCACAGGTGTTACGAGACTACTTCACATCGATTCTGTCCCTAGCGAGTGTATTGCTTCGTTCACCAGAGAAATCGGTCTGTCTCTTTGCCTGCTCAATCTACCGTCAGGCATTCCTTGCATTTGATATGTACTGCAAACAGGTAAAGAATCTTAAAGACACTTGGACACGATTGTTAATTGTCAAAGACCATATCCTCACTTGGTGTATCCCAAAATATTACATCTGTGAAAATTTTGACTCAATTGGTTAAGTTGCTAAAGAAAGAAAATACCCTATGTTGCACAAATTTGTTATCTCAGAGGAACGATTTCTCACAATGTTTTATACTATCAACAGCTCACTCTGAAACAGATCAATGCTAAACATTATTTTGAGAAATTACCGGTTGTTTTTATCATATAAAAATGTAGATACAATAAAACTAACATGTGAAAATTTCATTGCAAAAAGTGGTCGCCGAAAATCCGGAGCATTGTTTTATACTATCGACAGCTCACTCAACAGATCTGTGGTAACTAGTGATCAAGCACGTCATTGTACCAGACAATATTGAAATCTAACACGCAAATGGCTTATTTCTGATTCTGTGTACGGCCAATCGTAAAAACTGCACCTTTTTTTATGAATGTTACAACAACCCATGCCAACAACCCAATATTCAAGTCAGTTTCTTTTGTGGTTTATTAATTGAGTTTTGATTGATAAATTCTTTGGTTTGTTTACACAGGAGGTAATTGGCTCTATTGTAGCCCACATTGGTAGTGGCCTTGAAGGTGAGGTAGACGCAGGCTTAGATGTCTTACTTAGTCTGGTTGACCAAAATGCTAGTGAAGTCGCCCCTTTTACCATCTTCATAAAGGTACGTGAAAAGCCAACAGCATGCACTATATTCATGTGATTTGTACATAAAGTATTATTTCAGTTGGTTTAATTGGAACTGATTAGGAAAAGTCTAATGTTCATTCGAACATTGGACCGTTTTAATGCGTGGGATTTTGTTTTCTTCACATGTTCCCATGTGCTCATATTCATAACTTTATGGAATCCAGGGAAAAAAACAAAAAATTGAAAAGAATAGGTCTCCATATCAAAATTCTAAAGAAACAAAAGTCCTTGTCGAAACAAAGGAAAGAACAATAGTCTCAACAAGGATGCATGTTGGGAGCGTGTGTATATATCTGTTCATAATATGACACATCCAACAGCACAAAAAGTGCCAATAACAGGAGGTCGTAAACAAGAAAAGTTGTTCAGTTTTAGATGTTGGAGGAAAATCCCTATGGTAAAAACCCATGCAATCAGGTAGGAAACCCAATTCACATGCAAGGCCCTGGGTCTGAGGTGGGATTTGAACCAGGGTCCACAGAGATGAAAGGCAGGCAAAGAAGTGGACAAGAAAACGGGCAAAGGCAGTATTCAATTCATGTTAGCAACCATACTTGAAACCATTATGGTTTGATTCTAGACTGAGCTCCACTCAACTTATCAGGTTTATAAAAAAATTGTCAAGTTATTATTTATCGATTAGAGTTGAATTTGAATGACTGACTTTATTTTGATCTTGACAGGGTGTGTTGGACTACTTGGCCAATCTATCCATGCAACAGATCCGCAAGCTGTTCTCCGTTCTGGCTGCTTTGGCCTTCAGGAATGTCAGTGACAACCCATCCATACAGGTCAGCTGGACACTATGAACTTGTTATATATCTACACATCTTTTGGGGTTTTAATACGGCTTAATAAAAATTGGCTTTGGTTGTTGTCCATGGTCATGAGGGTGAAGCCGAAGATACTAATGGACCCTTCCCGTGAAATATGCTAATCACATTCACGCATGTGTACAGACCCTGTTGGTTGGCAAACGCCATAGAGTTGTGCACTAAGCAGACGCGCAACTGCATCATGCACCCATTAGCCGTGTACAAAACAGCGCGATGTTCCCTCATTTTGCCAACCAAAATGTTAGTGCGCAGGCGCTATGTTCAATTTACATGTTTCATGGGAAGGGTCTATTGAAGATGGATAAGCCCAAGGCCAGTAGTTTCAGTGTCGGGCCAGTAGACTGGACAGGTCCGATGGTCCTGGGTTGTTTTTCAATTCAACATCTTTGTATCAAATGCACATGATGTTTATACTGAGTATTACCGACAAAACAGGTGTTTATTCAACTAAAACATTTGTAATAGATTTTAAATACCCGCTGGCAAAACATAGCATTCGAACTGCCTCTAGCTACCGGGCAACCTTGGTAGTCTAGTTGGTTAGACACTGCTCTAGAATTGCAAGGGTCGTGGGTTTGAATCCCACCCGAGTAACATGCCTGTGATATTTTTTCACAGGACTCGGGAAAGTACTGAGTATACAGTGCTAACACACATCGGTGTATAGGTAAAAACCAAAATTAATAAAACATTTGTGATGATGAAACTTTTCATTGTGATTCTGATCTTTCTAGCGGACCTTGTGGACTTTCTAAAAAAATATATTTTATCAGTAGGATACACTGGGGGAAGATGGGGCCACCCATCTGAAAAGTCTGAAGAGTTGGAACATTTGTGTTTTTTTTAATTGTTATATTGTTTACGAGGATTTATTTTCAATTACAGGATGAGCTTCACATTGTCATCAGGAAACAACTCTCCAACAACAACCCTAAATACAAACGAATTGGTGTGATTGGTTCCCTCATGATTGTACGCAACATGGCGTACCGTTCAGGCACTGACCAAGAGGGAAAGCTCTCCAGCGACGCATTTAGTGGGGTAGGTCACTATTCATGTTGGCTCACCTTTGTTTGAATTTTATTTTATTTCACAAAAAGTGACGGCCATTTATCAGAGGGAATATCTGTGAAGTTATTAAATTACTATTTTACACAATAAATGATTACAAAATGTGTTTCTCCTACAAACGATCGGAGCATACTGATCATGTGGTCCAGCCAAAGGTTCACAAAAAACTGTCACAAAAAAAGATATTTATGTACATTCCATTCCCGCAACCTTACATACCATGCAAAGTTTCAAATCCTTCTCATGCACTTGGTGTAACTGCAAACCTTACTAGATTGTATCTCCATAATGCAAAGTTTCAAATCCTTCACATGTTTATGGTGTAACTGCACTTTACTAGATTGTATCTCCACCATGCAAAGTTTCAAATCCTACTCATGTACAGTACATGTACATGTACATGGTGCTACTGCAAACCTTACTAGGTTGTATCTCCATCATGCAAAGTTTCAAATCCTACTCATGATACAAGGTGTTGCCACAAACGATACTAAATTGTATTGCAAAATCAAATTTGAGTTTTCCTTAAACAAGAGTTTTGAATGTCCATGTAAACCTTAGGTGAAATCTCTAATTGAGATGGTGAGGAGTAGCAGTAACGGAATGCCTGAAGCATCTGCTTTATTCCTTGACGAGCTAGCCACCATCATGGAGGAGAGACAGTTACATCCTGATGTAGAGGTGAGTACAGTTTGTCATCTTGGGAAATAAGACATCTGCTCCAGAGTGAAGCTGCATGTGTGTTTTGAAAGATGCTTAAATTAATATTATCTTTAGACGTAAGTGCCATAGACATTACCTCAACTTGGTATGAGCGTGTTAGTCTTGTAATGAGGTGCATGCTGGTCTAGCTAGTGATCAAGTTTGGTGTGCCATTGGTTGGTTGAAAAGCTATTCTGTGACTTTACCAGTCACCCTATAACTAATGGTGTACTATTCTGCCCGAATCACTCATGCCGCGTTGTAGAGACCTTTCTTTGCTGCGATGCACTATTTTACCTTTATACAAATTTCAAAACCTTAAACCAGTAAAATCAATATTTGTTCTAATGTTATGTTTGTTTATTTTTCCTAGGAGTATATTGGTGACCTGTTCTTGAATGACTTTCAAGACGACTTTGTTGTTGACATTCAGGCAGACAACGTCTCTGGGTAAAACGAGTAATTTGTCTTACCATAATCTGGTTACCAGCACAAATAGCATGTCACATGTACAATTTGTGATTGGTATCCTGCTCATTTCTGCTAAGCAGAAGCCATTATAAAGTCTCAGACCCTTTACCTTAAGGGCAATTCCATAGTCACATTACGGTCAGCGGCATTACAGTTTTTGCAGTCAATTTAGCCACGCCTACATGGAGCCCAAAGCTGGGCCCTTATTTGGCAAAATTGGGTTCAAATACATGTACATACCTTGTCAACAACCTAAATAAATTGATTTTAAACGTTAGCTATAACTTCTAAGTGGAAAGAAAGTTGTGAGAAAGTTGTGAAACAAATTTTTTTGTTTGTTTCATGTCAATGTTTGCTTGGAACTGCCTCAAGGCTTACTAATATGTATCTCAATACGGCTGACATTTTGTAGTGGTTAAATCATGAAGCCAACATTGAACATTTTTAAGACCAGAATCCGCACAATAAATGAAACAACATCATAAAAATAGTTTTAACAAATTCAAAACCTGTGAAAGTTTAAACTTAGTTGTTCATTGGAGTCGAAAGAAAATAATGAAAGACCCTCTTACATATAGACCATTATCACGCTGTCACCATCTTGGTCATGTTCCCTGTTTCCAATCGCAGTAATGAACTTTAACATTCATTGCGCATGGTACCAGACTAATATTTGGTCCAGCCTTAGTTTGGTTACAATGAGTTTGAATGGAGTAAGATCAAGATGACCACCGCGATAAAGTTCTATCTTCACCACTTTCAAACATTTGGTTTTGGACTCAGGAAATCAACCTTCACATGATTATCAGACAAATTGCTCTGGAACAGTCATCGACTCAAACTTGGAAAAGCAGACAAAATATTGACTATTATTTGTTTTCTTTTAGAAATTACTCCTTGCCATTGAAGGAGGAATTTGGTTTGGAGGTGGAGGAATCCCAAGGTGGGGTGGCAATTAATTTACTGCCTCTACTCAGTAAAGCTGAGAGGGCTCATCTCAACCTCGGCTCCTTAGTCAGTGACGACTCGGAAACTGAAAGGTATTGTTGGGGTTTTTCATTTGGGTGGCAAAACCTCAACTTCGTGTATTTATTATTTTGGTTGTTGGAAGCCAATGGCTAAAACGGTAGACCGTTCCAGTAGGCTCCGCCCACGACGCACGTGTGGGCAAGAACACATGGGGCTCTCCATTGCCTTTCTGCACAACTCTGCCACGCGCGCCAAGATCTGCGCACGCATGTCAGACCTTAGTGTCGGACCTTCGATGCGTTGTGATTGGTCAATACGCAAAGGGGCAGAGCTTAATGGAGTGGTCTATTCTAGCCAAGAATCCCATCAGAAGAAGAGAAAAAAGGAAGTTTGATTTATAGATGGGGGAGGGAAACCCAAAGGAATTATTCTACGGGAAAACCTAGCCAATGACTATCAGAAAAGTGATCTGAATCACTGTACTAGCCAAGAATCCCATGAGAAGAAGAGAAAAAAGGAAGTTTGAATTGTAGATCGGGGAGGGAAACCCTGAAGAAATATTCCAGGGAAAACTAAAGCAGTTGGGTAAGGACTGAAAACCCAATCCATATAATGCTCCTAGTGGGATGTGAACTGGGTCCTAGAGGTTTTAAGGCGAGGAAAGACACCACCATGCCAATTCCACCAAACTTCATGAGACTTCCTGTATGGCAACCAACAAATGCAACCCTGCTACTGTTGTTCAACGCAGAGTCCGCTTTGCTGGCCACTGCTTTCATGCTACAGACCAGGTCATACCTGACGTGTTATACTGGAGACTGCCATGCCCTAATAGAGGACGTGGACCTCTCAGCTACATCAATGTAATTGGTAGAGATACAGAGTCTAAAATTGAGGACCTTCCAAACATGATGAGGGAAAAACAGAACCTCGGTTGCGACGGCTAAATGATGATGATCATCATAATTTAAAAAAGCACTGGTTTTTTATCATCAGTACCCAGATTGTCTCCCCTCTCTGCATGGCACCTCACTTCCGCCTCCTAAGAATCTGTGAGCAAGTTCAGCACGACGGTGACCTGGAGGGCATTGATGCCCTCCTTGGATGTCCTTTATACACCGTCAGTAACGACGTCTTCTCAAAGGTTGCTTCCTTGAGCAAAGAGGAGAGAGAAATGCTCTGCACTTGCCTGTTTCTTACTATCAATTGGTTTAGAGAGGTAAGATTTGTAACACAGTGTTTAAAATAACTCAAATGGCCTACATGTACATCCGCAACCCAGGATTTAGTGAAGACAAACACAATAGAAAAGAAGTAAAAATAGAAAAGTTGAACATATCAGAGACATTTTAAAACTACTGTATTTTGTAACTATCTATAATAATATAGACCGTATTGAATAACCCCTTTTTGCTATGAAAAGTCGCCATCTTGTAGGGCAAACCGTATGCGCAACCAAACGCGTACATCAATGAAGCACGCACAGCATGCAACATTCCCGGTTTGATTTCTACGGCACATGCACGCACACACGCACGCACACGCACAGATGCCATCTTGTAGGTCAGATATTTGAGCCGCGTGACGTCATATTCAATACGGTCTATAAATTTATTTATGTTGCCCCTAAGATGCAAATGATTAAAAGTGCATCACATGTTAAAATGCACATAAAGGAAGAAAAGCTACTGTAGAACGATCACCAGGCCAGTGTCCAAACCACAGTATGGGGATATGACTGTCGCACCAATAGAGAACTAAAAGGTTCTCATTACAAAGGCCTATCCCTATTGGCAACGGTAATGTTTTGATCTTTTTATAGGAACTCTACCTATGTAAAGAATGAAGTTTCAAATCTTGTCAAACTTTTGTCTTGTTACTAGGTCGTGAATGCATTCTCAGGACTAACTGATCCAGATATGAGAGGCAAGGTTCTCGCCAGACTCCGCAACATCACTGAGGTGCAGAAACACATCCAGACTTGTTTGGAAGGTAGGCCTTAAAATAAAATAAAATTAAAATGAGATATCGCCCAACTCACGAGGCTTGACAGCCACTTCAAGGTGAGGGCTACACTTAATAATAATAATAATAATAACCCGTTTTTATATAGCGCTTTTCACACCCGGAGGGCGTCCCAAAGCGCTTCACATTATTACCCCTGGTCACTGGGCCTTAATTCACTCCTTAAACCATCTCAGCTCCCTGGTAGGGAGTATGCAGCCTGTGCAACATTAATATGCGCTACTCGGCTAAATCAACCACAAGAACCATCTCTGCCCTCACAGGTACCCATTTACCCCTGGGTGGAGAGAAGCAATTATAGTTAAGTGTCTTGCTCAGAGACACAAGTGTCACGACCGGGATTCGAACCCACACTCTGCTGAACAGAAGCATCAGAGCTTGAATTCGGTGCTCTTATCCGCTCGGCCACGACACCCCACTTCACATACTTGGGCTACGACCCAAATCAATTGTCACCCATTACACATTGCCACCTACTCATGGGGCTGAAACAGAGTAACCCCTGTCACAGTTGATAAGGATGTAGACACTTAACCATTGCTTCGTCCTTCGGATAGGACGTAAAGCCGTTGGTCCCATGTGTTGTGTAACGCATGTAAAAGAACCCAGTGC
This sequence comes from Asterias amurensis, assembly GCF_032118995.1. Lineage (NCBI taxonomy): Eukaryota > Metazoa > Echinodermata > Asteroidea > Forcipulatida > Asteriidae > Asterias > Asterias amurensis. Next base: position 25,502,287 of record NC_092649.1, read on the forward strand.
ACTTTTCTAAAAAAGAAGGGGTTCGCCCCGGTGTTCCTGGCTGTGGCCGCTGTATGCGCCGTAGCACCTTGTAAACCCTTAGAAGGTGCTAAATAATTGGGTCTCAAAATTCATCACTGCAATAACCTATCTTTCTGAAAGTTTGTATATTCCCAGCGCCTTGAGTACCTTGTTTGGTAGATACGTGCGCTATATAAGACTTCGATATTATTATTATTATTATTAGGCATGGGTGTCATTCGACAGGAGCCTGGCTGGTAGAGCAGAATGCAATACCGTCCCAACTTTGTATGAAGCAATTATGTTTAAGTGCCTTGCTCATAAGGGCACAAAAAATGTCAAGACTGTGAAAGGAATTCACACTCTGTTGCTGACAACACCAGAGCTTGACCGGTGAACAAGACCACTTGGCCATGCCACGCCACTCTGAGAAGATCAAGATAGGGAGATTATAGTTTTGAGAGCTTCCACCTCTTTTTGTAAAATGTATAAAATAGTTATCTGTTGTAAACTATTATAATGACATTTTTTTTTCTACACAGAAACACCTGGTTTCATTCCGCCCATGGCAACCTTTGACAGTGATTATATCCAATCTAGCCCCTCTGGCAAAAGAGGACGGAAAACAAAAGAGTAAGACCAACATTCCTCATCACTGCTTTTCACTAAAAGTATATTCTGGTAAATTTATGAAGATAGACCTCAAGATGGACGGAAAAAAAAATTCTAAAGAATTCTGTGTATGAACTTTTTGGGGAATGGTATGTATAAATAGCATGCAGCTATTAGTAAGCTATTAGACAAAGAATACTTTAGTTTTTTCAAACCGTTTTAATCCTGTTTGCATCTTACATAACAGTAGATAATCAAACAAAGTTGTTATATTCACATGGGGGTTACTACAAATTGAATTGATACCTCACCATGCAATGCCTCAAAACTTATAATAATAGTAAAAGTGGCTTTTATATAGCGTGCATATCCCTTACTTAGTGACGCTCAAGGCGCTTTAACATACAGTATTTTCCTCAAATGTTCAAGATATGGGGGACTACATGTACGTTAACTATGATACATTTTCCATTCTACATAGCACCATGTAATGGTTTGCAAGATGATGTGTTGCAATATGCTGCCAATCAAACCGGGAACACCGGGGCACCCCCTTCTTTTTTCTTTTACACAACCCACGGACCAACGACTTTAGGTCCCGTCCAAAGGACGAAAATCAAGATCGTCTGGTTACACAAGTTTTCTAATTTATGTTTTTTTTTTTCTTGTAGGAAGAAGAAGAACGCAGCAGTATCGTTGGACGACAGTATCACTGGCCACTCAAGTACTCAGAATACAACCCTAGATACAACACAGAGTGGATCACCAGAGAAAGAGCCAACGACCGAGAATGGGAAAGCGTTCCCCTCTATCGACTTGGCCCAGTACAGGACACATTTCAGGGAGCTAGACATCGAGGTCTTTAACATCCTCGGCTGTGGTCAGGTATCCAGAAGGGTGGTGGATTCTGACTTGCACACACAGGTTGGTTCTATTCTCCTTTTCAAACCAATAGAACCAGACTATGATCGGAACAGGAAAAAGTCCAACCAAGTGATGGTTCAATCAATCTTGCACAATTTCCGAAAGGAAGTTAGCTCCACAAGTATTCTGAGAGTCTGAAATTCAGATCCATATGTTTCTTGTGGGAGGATGAAAGATTTGTATAGTTTGGTCTTAATTGACCTTGAGATGATCTGTGATGGTTAATGTTATTAAAGAAACAAAATTTCTGTAACATAAGATATTTGGGTTTTTTTAACAGGAAGAAGTTGTGCTGCGTCTTCGGCCTCCTGAGCTCCACTTCCTTCTTGAAGACTTGAGCCTCAAGTTGGACCATGCACTTGTGGCCCCAAAGAGATTCACTTTCCTTAAGGTGGGTATTATAACAAGTACAAGGGTCTCTTTATCCTGTTTGAAAGTTAGTACTCATCTGCTCTATATGCTGGCATAATTAATAATAACAGGTATCAAAAAGATCAAAGCGCTGTACAAAGTAAGACGAGAAAGTAAATACAAAGACAGGGGTTACGGGAACAAAAATTGTTAAAGACGTTTCCTGAAAATGGCGGTAGTAGAAGCATTTCTGATGTTGTTGGGGATAGAGTCCCACACTTTGGGACCTTCAAATTAAAACAAATTTATGAGTTGCCCTGTTAGGAAGCAATGCACTATGTATGCTAAGTAAGTTTTAGACTTGATGAGGGCCCAATTTCATAGAGCTGGTTAGGGAGAAAATGGTGCTGTACAAGATGAAAATAGTTTGTTGAAGTATGTATGAGAACATTGGGGGTACCATATGCCCTAAATCATGTATGGTAAAACAGCAAGTAAAAGTAGACTGGTCCCAACCCAGGTCAAAATTCCAGTTGACCACTGGTTCAACTGGATAGTGACCAAATTCGTCCATTTTCCATATTAACCAACTGGTTTTGACTAGGTTTAACTGTGTTCAACTAGGTTTAAATTATAAACCAGTTGGTATCTGTCCATTTTCCATATTAAACCAACTGATTTTAGCTGTGTTTAACTAGTTTATCAACTGGTTTTCAAGTAGTTCCAGTTAAACCCAGGTTCCAGTTAAACCTAGGTTCAACTGGAATTTTGACATACGAGATATAGGTTAACAGTATACCGATTCCAATCGGAACTAAGAGCCTACGAGATGACCTCTACAAGAAACAAATGCCAGCACACTTTCCAGGATTAATAAGCACTATCATTAGGCTTGACACTCACAAAAACTACAAATCACAGGAGTGGTGACGCTCAAAGCAGAATGTTTAACAAAATGTAGGGAATTGAAAATATTGTTGCAGGATTAAGATTAAGACGGTTCCACCAACAAAAACGTCAATGGTAAAAAGCTGTTGTCTAGCATCTTTCGCAATTAAAGAGTTTATTTCAGATCTTCAGGCTTCTGAGTAACTTCTCCTCAGTCATTTTGTAGTCAAAAGAGAATACTCCTCACAGATCTGATTTCTTATTTGCACTCTCCATCAGACTAAAGGAAACAAGAATGCAGGGTTCACTCATCTGAACCGCTTCTCCCCTCGTCAGATTGCCAAGAGAGCCGTCAAGCTCCTCCCTCATCTCTGTCAACATCTGGAATCCACAAGCGCCTTCTTCCAGGCAAGTAATCACACTCAGTATAACAATCAAACATGAGATGACGGAAAAATCAAATGGTCCTCATTGGCATTTGAACCCAAGACCCAATCCACAAGCGCCTTCTTCAAGGCAACTAAGAATATTTATTTGTCCATAAAGAAGACACTTTAACCATGATTGCTTCGTCCTTTATGGGATGTAAAGTTGTCCCATGTGTTGGTTGAATTGGCAGCATATTGCGCCACATCACCTTGTAAACCATTACAAGGTGCTTATGTAAAAGGAGTACGTTTCATTCTTCAGCCATACCCTCGCACCTTGCAGATTGATACTGGATATTGAAGTGTCTTGAAGCTTCACAAAATGATGGATATGAGCGCAATATAAATTGTTGTTGTTATTGTCCTTGTCCGAATTAACAGACTTTGATGGCTGATAATGATGGACTGATAGACGGCCCAGGATCCCATTCTCCCGAATACAATGAGATGGTATCGTGTCTCAACCTCCTTCTGAAATCTCTACTTTCCCTCTTCTCTTGGTAAGTATCAAGACTTTCAAGAAGGGACGATTTGAGCGGATACATTTCTCCTGCCAGTTGTTTCACTTCATCTTGTGAACTTGTTTTCATGCATTTTTAAATATTAATGATGTGTAACTTCAGATTTGTTTACGTTCCTTAAATTAGTTTCTTGCTTGACAGCAGAATTGGATCGTCTTCTGGAGCATGCTAGATGGGATGGGCACTACAAGAATGTTTTGTTATACATCAAAAATAAAAGCTTTAATGATGAAAAAGGCCTCGAAATTTACACCGGACCACAGGCCTAAGGCCAGTAATTTTAGCAATGGGCCTGTATTACATGTAGTTGTATCTTGATGTTTGTAATATAAAGGTAATAAACCTAACTAAACTTTACTATAATCCTTCATTTTTACTTTGTTTCTTAAAGGAACGGATTCCAATCCAGTGAAAGTAAAACTGTTTTTGAGGATGCATTGACAGTTCTCACAGCCCGCACCAAAAGCAGTAAACGATCACAACTCACTTCCAAACAGCTGCACAAGTAAGTTTATATGTGGTGGGGTAAGTTAAACACAGAGTATATCAGTCCGGTGGGATTCGAACCCACGACCTTGTCATTGCTAGAGCAGATACCCATAGTAGACACTGAACGTCTTAGGTAACTGTCTAAAAACAATTTCCTTAATATTGGTGTATCCCAATTGAAATCACACTTAACTAGGAAAGATCATGCCTGCACAAAATCTCTTTAAGCTGTCCTGCCGTCGATTTCACCAAACTCTTCCTAACTTAAGATTAATCTTAGGACTAAGGATGAGTCCCAGCCCTGCACTGTAGCATGCCGACCTTAAGTTTAATCCTAAGTTAGGGTTAGGGTTAGCGTAATTTTTTGCTTAAGGAACTCGATGAAATTGGCCCCTGGGCGGAAGAAATAGAAAGTTGGCTGGGACTACTACTTTAGTTTATAGGATCGTTCTTAACTGTACCATCGCTGAGTGAGTTCTTACATTGGTCTCAACATTTCGACTAGCTTGCTCTAGTCATCGTCATGATAAAGATAAAGGATATGTACGCTATATATGTCAGAGAGACAGATTAAATTTTAAGGATACATTTTTTTATGAATCCCAGAAATGCATTCACCTATCTGGAGAAGTTTATGGAGACATTGCCTGATCTACCCAGTGCTGTTTTGCTCCTCCGTCTCCTTGTATCGCTGGATGAGCTCACAGATGCACCAGATAATCGCAAGAAGTTAGGTAAGCAATAATTCCTAACAACCCCTGTATCTTTGTTTGGTTGACTACTAAAATTAGTATTCAATCTTTTAGTTGCCCCCATAGACCCTATGCTCATAGTGCAAGTTCTCTGAACAAGTAAATCAATTCCTCAGTGTCGCCAGGCCTTAAAAATGTCTGTACCCAGCCAAGGATGTTTTTTTAATGGGTTCTTTTCAAATATGTAGTATTTTACAAGTTGATCCCACACAATTATTTCAAAATGGGCAAGCAACATTAACTGCTATTTAAGGGTTCGGGTACCTTTCTGAACAACACAAAACATAAATGTCCACATATTTACATTAAACTTTGACAGTTAAAAGATAATGATAGTAGAAAGCTGTACTTGAAATATTTCTTGCTGAGGTGCTATAGTTTCTGAGAAATGGGTAAAACGATCTCACAAAAGTAGTTTTTGTATCAGTGAGTTGAAAATTGATGTTTAATTTGCAGCCAGCTTGTCCGAGGGACTGTTGAAAAGAGAATGGCTTGGGTCGGACGGTCAGAGGGAGAAAGGAGCTAAGCACAATGAAGTCTTACAGAGACTGATCAAGTAAGTCAGTTGAGTTTATGAGACTGTGTCAGTCACAAATATTTAAACATTTTTGAAGCAGAGTGGATAAGAACACTGGGAAACCCTGGGGTATTCTTCAAACGTTTAACAAGAACCCTGTGGAATAGGGACCTACGTGTACTAGTCACGCCTCAAATAGTCGCGACTTTGACACTATTAGCGACATACTTTTAATTTCCAACTTGACATTGCGGCATAATGTTTGCCGCTGTGGCAATATAGTAAAATTCACACTGAAAGGATTGTGTCACTGAGGTCTGATTGTCTTTCATAAGTAAAATATGTTGTTGTTGTGAACAACACAAATGGTTCACTGGACTAAGCAATTAATAGGTGCGACATTGACACTACGCACCAGTCGCCAGCCTTAGTGTCCACTGCCTTTAAGCCTGCCATTGTTTATTGTCTCTGTCTGTGTCTGTATGTTGCAGAATCTACTTGAGCCATACCCCTGATACACTGAAAAGCATCCAGGACCTTTGCGCTATTGGGATACAAGAACTGATGAGCACTGAAGATAAGAAGGGATGCTCTACGACTTATCCCACTCTCCACAGGTACAACAATTATTTGACAAATTACCTCTTTTGGGTTCGAACAAAGAAACATTTACTTGAGTGAGACTTGAACCTCCTACCTCCGGAATAACTTACTGGTTTACAGAATTTGAGAGACTTCTCAGTTCTAAACGAACTGGTTTACAGAATTTGAGAGACTTCTCAGTTCTAAGCGAACTGGTTTACAGAATTCGAGAGACAATTCTCAGTTCTAAAAACAACTCTCCTGTTTTAAGGACTATGATAAAAACTATTTAAAAATAATCTTACCACCAATGCAACTAATATCTATTAAACATTAATTTTGCTTGATGGACTACCAGTTTCCAGTTACCAGATTATCCATATATATGATTATGGTTTAAACCCCAGACTAAAAATAATATATTGCATAAATTTGCATTCCGTGACAGGGCATCTTTTGGTAGCTTCTATCGCGTTATGTTTGAGCATGTCATCATCTGCATCAAGGACATGTGCGTTGGGAAGGCGTCTGTCGGGCCACGCATGACCGAACAGCGGCTGATCCGATGGACCATGGCAGTCCGGGTTTTCCAAATTCTGATCACCATGCTGAAAGAATTTGATGCCAGGAACAATTTGTCATCTGCTCTGAAGGTAAAAGCAGTCTCAGTAATATTTGTAACACTCCTTTCGTATTGGTCTTTGAACAAAATTTTGTAATGTCCTAAATGAGTTATTTGTCGGAGTATCGGTATGAAGAAACATGCCAAAGACAGGCCAACAGGGGCTAAATTTTCATTAGTATTTTTGTTTTTGTAAATTTCAAAGCCAAAATATTTTTAAACTCCACAAAATGGCAGAGTGTATATTGTTCCATTTGGTTGTATTTTCAGAGGCAAACTTGTATTACTTAATGATTATTCACTATAGTTAATACAACACACTGTATATGTTTTTGCATAAACAACTTTTAAAAAGGATAAGAAACAACTCCAAACCACACTTTTTCTCGCAACAAGTTTTGAGAGATTTGAGGGCAATGATGACACCTTCAACTGAACTTTGTGACACAAATCTTTGTTCTGGTACTTCACTAAACAAACAAAATTCAGATTAATTTAATATCAAACTAGATGGACATTTTTGACAGCTTTCTTTTGATGTTTTGTTTTTCTTGACCCACCAGTACGCAAGACAGTTTATTGAGCTGTTTTTGAGACACGGGATGCCTCTGTTGGATAAGCTCTTCCCAAACCACAGGGATGATGTGATGGCTCTGTTTAAAACCCTGCAGCAAAGTACACGGAACCTGCATCACATATGCGGTCACTCAAAGGTTTGCTTTGTTCACATGTTTACAAAAGAGCCACAGAGCCTGGACTTCCTGCAGGCATGATTTGTACACAGCTTAATGGAAGAAAATATAAAATCTTATATTTTATGGAGATTGCACTGTCTAATTCTTATCAACTTTTGATATGATTAAAGGAGGCACATCTCAAAACTTGTCCAACTTTTACTTTCATAACTCTTGGTTTTATGTGGAAATTATGACACAAAATGTCAACTTTCCCATTGGACCAGTGTAGTACAGTGTCTGCCAGAATACTTAAAGAATGTACAAGGTCACACTTATTGTAAACAAGGTTCACATGGTCTATAGAGCGCCTTTTCCAAAGGATACAAAGCGCTGGGGAGAATGCGACCTAAAAACCAAAAAGAGAATAGAGAAATAAAAAGCCAAAATGCATAAAGCAACAGAATGCAAAAACACATTAGATGGAACGAATAAACAGGTTTGTTTTTAAGAGCCCTTTAGACTGTTCTACAGAAGGAGCGTTCCAGATATTAGTGCCATTACCAATAACTTTTATTGTATTTATATTTGGATCAATAGGAGGTCAAACATCAAGTCCTGGTGCTTATTAAAAAAAACTGTGTTGAATTTTCTTCAGTGGCAATGACAATTACCCCAATAAACACCCCAACAAAATTACCGCAGGTGGGCACAGAAAATATTACAGAACACTGACTTATTGTCTTTCCTTTGTCGAGTCAGGGTTTTATTGTGGCAACTTCTAAAGGAAAACATTACTCAAGAAACTCTAAAAGTCCCGGAAAAATAACACTGTGGAAAAGGTTTCAGAATCTTGACTTTATGAATGTGGTTAATAAGTTTGAATTTTAATTGCTCAGGTTGCAAAGGACGTATCCTTGACCAATCATGTACCAGCCATGAAGCGTATTCTGGAGCAGTTTGTGTACAGAGTGAAGGCATTGTTGACCATGCATAATTGCCATGAAGCATTCTGGTTGGGCAACCTCAAGAACAGAGACCTACAGGTAAGAATCGTTTTTATAAAGACTAAATATGTCCAAACATTATAAGAGTAGTCGAGCAGAAGAATCAAAATTTTGATTGAATTAATGGACCCCTCAAACACACCTCCTACATTTATCACTGGAAAGGTTCATATCTCTGATTTGAGGTTGGTCATGATGTGAAGCTGCCATATTAGGAAAAATGTGTTTTTAGTAACATTTTGGTCAAAAATGTGATTTTGTATGAATATGTTTGTTCTTTGGAACACACCTCATCCATGAAAGTAAGTTGTGAGAGCCAATATTATTGTTTGAATAGAGTGCTTTCTGACATCACTTCAAAACCAGGGCCTTATTTCGTAGTGGCGTTTCAGCCTCCAACAAGTATCTGAACACAACTGTTTTTTATCAAATGGACACATAAAGGATGTGTTGCTATGTATACACATTCAAACCGGGTTATAATAATAATAATAATAATAATAATAATAATAATAATAATAATAAGACTTGTAATGCGCACGTATCCACCCTGCTGGGTGTTCAAGGCGCTGAAAAAAAAACCCAAAAACCAGACACAACAAAAATAGTCCTTGAAAACCTGTGACATAAGATAAGTTTTGAGAAGAGATTTGGATATTGTGGTACAAAGACAAGATCTAAGATTAAGTGGTAGAGAGTTCCAGATGCGTTGCGCAGCTGAAGAAAAAGACCTATTACAAAAGGAACAACAGGGTCCTTGGTTCGGTAAAGGTCATCAGTTGGAAAACGTGTACAAAACCAATGGGAGCTGTTGCCAAAAAGTTACAATGGGAGACTGGCGCGTTAACCCTATTGACTTTGTTTATTTGTCCTCATACAGGGGGAGGAGATCTTAACACAGCAGACTAATGACTCGGACAGCGAGGCGGGGGATGATGATGAGGAAGAATTAGTACTATCTGATGACAGTAACAGCGATCACGAAGAGGTATGATAATAATATTAGACCGTTTTTATGTTGCGCTTTTCACGCCCGAGGGGCGTCTCAAAGCACTTCCGTCATTATTACCCCTGGTCACTGGGTCTTAAATCATTCCTTAAACCATCTCAGCTCCTTGGGGAGTATACAGCCTGTGGGCAATATATGCTGTACTCGGCTAAATCAATCACAAGAACCATCTCTGCCCTCACAGGTACCCATTTACCCCTGGGTGGAGAGAAGCAATTATAGTTAAGTGTCTTGCTCAGGGACACAAGTGTCACTACTGGGATTCGAACCTACACTCTGCTGAACATAAGCATCAGAGCTTGAATTCGGTGCTCTTATCCACTCAGCCACGACACCTCATGGTAGAGGTTTCTTTCATCACTGAACCCTTGCATGCACCATTTATTTTAGTGATAAATTAATCTAACAGACACATAATTGTTTACTCAGTTTTACAAAAGGTACCCCCAAACACAGGTCACACTAGCCCCCTCAAGAGTCCTCTTTCCTATTCTGAAAACTGTGTGGCCGTGCGATATTTTTTTCTTCTCATTTTACAACTATTTTACTGAAGGGATATAAACCGGTCGCTAGCGACCGTCTAGTGCATGGAAGTGTTAAACCAGGTTGAACTAGGAATTATTTTGTTGTATGTTCCTGTTTTACAGCCAACAACACCCAATGATCAGGAGAAGGGGGACAACGATGAAGAATCTTACAGCGAAAGCTTCTAACCATATACAATCGCATGGAGAGCTCCTGGTATCACCAAACACTATGGAAATTATATGTTATTTCAGATGATCAAAGTAAGACGTTTAATGTGTTTAAAAGTGTCCTGATGGTTTTGCCTTTTGGGAAGGTAGCCAATTGCTGGTTGCCTTGTGAAAACAGTCAATGGCTTTTGGGTTTGCCTTTAGGGTACACGGCCAAAAGACTGCTGGATACAGTATGCGTTTTAAGAAAATAGCTAAAGGCTGTTGGTTTTGCCTATTGGGGAAATAGCCACAGGTTTTTGGTGTTGCCTTTTCAGGCTTTAGTGCACACAGCTTTAATATTAACCAAAATGCACACATACATGTACAGTACATGTGGGGGCTAAAATTACCTCAAAGGTTGACCTACTTTAACAGGAAGGTCATAGTAAAGGTCATGTCATAAATTAACATTTCCTACTGTTTTCCATGTTTACTTTATACTTTCTACATTTGTAAAACATAAGAGAAAATAAAAAAAATGTATTTATGTATCATGTTATAATTTGACATTTGTATTACTGGTGGAAACACCAAATACTCAACAATGTTACAATAGGCTGATGAAGGATGATTAATCCTAAAAAAAGAGAGTCTACATGTACTATAAGGTTTTTGTGTGTAATAAGAGCATTTGTGTAAAACAATTGTAAAATCAGAAATTTACCAAAAAGATGTATGCCTATCAACTGGTTTACTGCAGTCGAAGTAGAAACATAACTGTATACTACATGTGTACACAAGAAAAATCTATGCATTTAGCAGCAATATTGAGAAACATTCAAGATTTTTTAGTCCTTTCCATGAAAAATATGCTCATTTCGTTCTCGCATGCAAACAGATACCTAGTAATGCTATTGCTTGGCAAATGCCATAGAGTAATGCACTAGCCAGATGCACAAAATGCACGAAATACATGACGTTTCCTCTTTTTGCCAACCAGTAGTGTTAATGTGCACGCTTTACGTGCAACTTATGCCTGCCACAAGGAGGTTCTATTGGTAATTTGAAGTGTAAGACAATAAATGGTACTGGTAGCACTTAAAGACTAAACTAAATGCTTTAGCTGCTTTCATAACAACACCTTTTCTGTGTAGTTATATTTGACTTAATTGTATTTTTCAATATTTTCCAAAATGTTTCTTATTTCAGGTTTAAAAAGATTTGAGTAAACAGAACGGAGGATCAAATCCATGGTTATTAATAATGGTACTAAACATCTCTTCTTTTCTTAACGGATTTCTTTGTAAACAGTGATTAAATTTTCAAAGAGAAAAATTGTTCAAATCCTTTCAAAAAAAGAAAAATTAAAAAAAAACGATAACTTTTTCTATTTGACTTAATACACCAAAGACCATTTTAATCGGAAACATTTTGTACCCCTTTTATAACCGTGATAGTAATAATATGCAAATGTTAGATTCATATGCGTGTTTGTTTATGAATAAAACCACAAGGCAAAATCTGGACTAGTCCATTCCTAAAGGTGAAGCCGAGTGGAATGGGAAAGCCAACAGGGATAATAATAATGGCTTCTTAGTTCTTATAGAGCGCTCGGATCAGTCTCTCAGTGTCACTCAAGTTGCTTCAATATTCAGTATTTTCCTGCAAGGTACACATGTATGTTGGACTACATACACTTGAACTACGAGACCTACTTCTTTTACATAACATACGTAATGGTTTACAAGGTGCTGCTGGTACAATATGCTCCCACTCAAACCAGGAACACTGGGGCAAACCCCTTTGCTTTTTACAGGCATTACACAACACACGGGACCAACGCCTGCACTCCTCATCCAAAGGAGGAAGCACACTCTGAACACAGAAACATCAGAGTTTGAATCTTGTGCTCTTAACCGCTAGGCCATGGTGAGCCTCTGAAGACACCAGCATTGTCCGCTGTGTCACTACCTCACTTGCCGAGTTTGGGACAAACAGGTGGAGAAGATTAGTTTGGAAGCATCCAATAATTATCCATATTAAACTCCAATATTATACCAAGATTGTTGTAATGCGAAGAAGTTAGCTGAATCGGGTTGATGGAGATCATGCAGCATGGTCTCCACGAAGCTATATTCACACAGAATAAAAAACCAACGCCATACAAAACAGATTGTGTAAACCTCAATTTTATTAGGACATCATTACAGGGTGTAGTTACATTATGATGCAGAAGGTGACTCAATGTAGTCTTGAAGGCACTGGACACTCTTGGTAATTACTCAAAATATTTGTCGGCACAAAAACGTTCTAGGTAGCAAGCACTGGAGAGCTATTGATAGTATAAAACATTGTGAGAAAAGGTTCTTTCTGAAGTAACATAGTTTTTGAGAAAAGTAATTTCTCACTCGTCAAGTTCAAATTTTCACAGGTTTGTGTTGTTATGCATTGTTGTGATACGCAAAGTAAGAATACTGTTGTTTGATATTAAAGTGCCTTTAATAGGAGATTTATACTACAATCAATTTGATGTCATTTTGAAGTTTGTATCAAGTATTAATGCCGATACATAATCAACATGTTTCTACTTTCAAATGTATTCATAATAAACATAGAGATTACTGAAGATGTGCGTTGTTTGTTTCTGCTTGCTTTAGTTTCCAATAGAATCATTTCTTAAGTAACTACTGGAATGAAACTAGGCACGTAGCGGTACCTGCTGCAAAAATATAGGAATCAAACTGCCTCTAGCTTCCGGGCAATCTCGGTGGTTTAGTTGGTAAGACATAGCTCTATTCCATGTGAGTAATATGCCTGTGATTTTTTTTTCTTCTAGAACTCTAGAAAAGTTTTGAGTATACAGTGCTAACACACATCAGTGTATGGGTAAAAGCTAAAACCTAGAAAATAGGCAGGCCTTACAGAATCTTAATGCAACCAAGGCTCTCGCTTGATCATGGAAATATGCAACACTCCATGCCCACAACAGGCACTACCTGTCAAAACTGGAAACTGGGTTCATTTGCTCATCAATTAAGAGCTTTTGAATAACACTACGAGTATGACCGAGCCACTCGCTCTGCAAGCACAGACGACTCAACAAGGTGCAATCAGAACACTCGCTGGTAAATGATTTCATTTAAGTTATAATGGTTGTGAAGCCAAGGACTCTCAGGAAGCAAATTTAATCGCTGTAAGAAGGAAGTTTGAGTTTAAGAGATGGGTGAAAAACCCAAGAGAATTACGTCGGGCGAAAACTTGCGCAGTCAGGTAGAGACAATGGTTTCCCATTGTTCTGCAAATTGGTAAAGTACAATATTTGATCATAAATAAGGCATCATTTTAAACACTTAATACATAAAATACTGTTAAATAAAGTATTATTTTCTCAATAAATAAATAAATCTATATCATAACTCTATACATTATTTAAATATACATACACACTATCAAGGCACGTAAATATAGTAATACTTCAAGAAACACACAGTTACTACATCGCATTTGTTCAAATTCAGCCTGGGTGTAGTAGGGCCATATTTAATGGCTCTGCTTACCGCTGAATATTCTTCGTTTACATGGCAACATCGAATTTCTGCATGAGCTGTGTAACCGAAGAATGCCTAGTAACGTCGAGTACACACGCACAAATTTCCCACTAACCGGTGAAATAATCTTGCCGTAAGTGCTGAATTCCCTGCCTTTGTAAGCGCCAATTGTTTGCTTAAGGTAAAGCAGAGCCATGAAATTTGGCCCTGAACTGGAGTCCGCATAAGCAAACGTCCCCTCACTGTACAATCCTGAAATCCCAAACCCAACAAGAACTATTCAAATTTTCTTTATGTAATCACAATTATTTGGTAACTACCAGAAAATCCAGAGACAGAGTAATTCCAATTGGAGGCCCAAGGATGAGGAATTCCATTCCACACTCCATCAAAAATTCTTACTCCATGATCAAGTTCAAAGGGTCATTAAAGATGTAATATTATAACATGTGAAATAGTAGTCTATTTGGTAAGACACTGCTCTAGAAGCAAGGGTCGTGGGTTCGAATCCCACCTGAGAAATATGCATGTGGTAGTGTTTTCACAAAACTCGGGGAAAGTACTGAGTATACAGTGCTAACACACATCGGTGTATGGGTAAAAACAAAAATTAATCTGTAATTTTCTTCCTGGATTGGCCTACGTACATGTGCTTGTCGGGGAGAGCCCACTTCAGCGGGACTCTCTTTTTTTCTGAATGCTGCAGCGTGGGTTTGGGCACGCACGTGCTTGTGATAAAGAGCCTGGCTTTTGCTTGGCTCTCTCTTCCCTTCTCTGATGAGTGCTGCTGTCTGGTCTGGCAGAGGCTTTTCCAATTGGTTTCACTTGTTTCCTGATATTATTGCCATTGTTGTATTTTCTTTGAGCACTTTGTAATATGAAAAGGCACTATACTATTATTGTTATGTTTACTATTATTATAACAACCAAGACACTTTAGTACTATTGTTTAAAAAATTATCATATTTCAGGTACTGACTTCAGCTGATTTGATCCCAATAACTAGATTAAAACGTTCATTATCTACTTCTATAAATTCAAGAAAGTTTTAAATTAGCATTTAAGGTATTGCACGAACAAATCTGCCAATAATACTAAGTGGCGAGTTATTTTAAAACTAAAAAAGCCAAGATCCAGACAATTTTCTTGTCGCATCAGGCTATTTACAAGGGATTATCTATGCTATAATTGCATTTTGTGCACTGTCAGTGGCAAATGCCAAAGTTGCTCATTTTGAAACAGCATCATTGGTCAATTTTTTTCTGATAAAATAAGATTTAGAAATAATTTCCTTTAGCGCAAACCGTGCCATACAACTGTAGTGAGTTGAATGAATCTTCAACTTTCTCCGTTATTCATGGTGCCACAAATTAAAATGATAATTGTCTTCTTAAACTCTTGCTGCTGTATCACCTAACACTTTCCTTCAACTACACTTATACTCCCATTGTAGTTAGTTATTTTCAAAATTTCAATCTTGTCATCAGAGTGGGAATTTAAACAACAGCCTTACTGGTTAAAGTACCTGCATTAAAGCCCTTTTCACACAAGGGAAATTAGCAGGGGGTCCATGGTCCTAATAACACAATGTGGTAAAGTCCACATTGGTGAAATGCAGCTCTAGACAAGCACGGGTCCCTAGTCTTTTTTTGACCATGATTGAGATCAGCAACATGATAAAAACACAACGTGAAAATGACACCAAGATTGTCGGTGCATACCGTGTGAATGAACTGGAGCTACCACGCATGCGCTAAAAGAGAAAATGAACATTTATAGTGCCATGTCTGTCATAAACAGACAACACTCCTGGCGCCCAATTAACAAGCTTGTAAAGAATGTTTTCATATTACATCTTTAAAAAATGACACACAGTTCTTATATGGCACTTTATCACACCCGAGTTCTAAGCACTCCACCCTCCACAAGGAGAAAATGGGTACAAATGAGGCTAGCGATTATTATATAACTGACATACAGATCCTTGCTTTTTGATTGGTGGAACTTACTTCACGTGACATTCACTATTACTCCCATCCGCACCGGCGATCAAAAAGACCAGGGCCCATTTTCGTAACGCTGCTTAGCGGCCGATTTTATGCTTACTGTGCAATTTCTATTTCATAGCGCTGCTAACCATAAGCAAACGAAAAGGCATGCTAACCTTCCGGTGCTTACCGCACGAAAATAAATGACGTCACAATGCAAATCCACGGTAAACACGCAATATGGCCACCCAATTTTTCTGCTAACCTGTTAGATACGCCAAGGCTTAAGCAAATTTTTCTGCTACAGTAAGCATGCAACTTTGCTTACTGTTAAGCAGCGCTATGAAATTGGGCCCTATTCGCCCATGGGCAATAGCATTTCCCATTCAAACAGTTAGGATCATCCTTGTTCCCAATGTTTTTGAGCAGTACAGCGCCGCCGCGCCACTGCTAAAACAAAGGAGCACCTGTGCAAAAGAATGTGATCCGATTGCTATTAAATTTGTGCATTGTTGCCGCTACGCTCGCATCCATTTCTGATATTGATTTAAAATACATCAAATGACAAGGATCTATATGTCAGTTATATAAAACTTCGCCTCGTGAAATGGAACAGTCCAAATTTTACCTTGTGATAATATTCCTCCCATTCTACTCTGAGCCACTCAATATTTGTATATTATTATGATTGATTTAATGTCAAATGGGGCACTGTGGCTGCATAGGAGTTATAACAGTTACTGGAATGATCTCTACCAAAAGAGAAGCTAAAAGAAGTTGTTAAGTCATATACTGCAAAGGACACCCCATGACAGGACTGCCTAGACAGGGTTTAGCAAGCCCAACCAACATGACAAAACTAGCCAAGGTGGCACCACAACTGTTGTGTGTGTCCAATGAATAATGAATTTCATATGTGAGTGATAAAATGACGATCTTCAAAACTTACTTCACAGTTGCATTTTTGAAAGAGCAGCATCTCAATATTGGTGGCAGTTGTAAAATTGCTTGTGATTCTTCCTATAACCCGAGTGTGTACAGAATAGCTTGTGAATGACCCGAGTGCCATATACCAGTGTATGCACCAATCCCGTCACGCACCAGGTGCGCAAGTGTTGAGCACCGCGCGCCATTTCCTGCGGTGTCTTCAGTGCCTAGATTGTGCGCAAAAAAACACTGCAGTTGTTAATTTGTGCAGTAGAGGGCGACACCAATTTTGTTTGTCGGATTGGTCTATACCAACCCTTTAGTCTTGCAGGGACATATTATGCCAGGCATTTGCCAATTCACTCATGAAATCAGAGCAATTCCATCAATGGCTACCATCAACCAGAGGGGGATCAACACAACCGGGTACTGGGGAACTCCAGAAAACTTACAATATAAGCAGGGATTTTTGGCACTGTACTATGGGCTCAAACTAAAAACTCTGCAACTTCATTAGCACAAAATATACATTAATTATTTTCGCCACCCTCCTGAATGTACATGTATCTACAATATTGCAATAAAGAAGAAATCACATATTCCTCACCTTTCCTAAATCTAGCATCACACAACAAAAGTACTTACATTATATGTACACAGTGAGTAATTTGGTTGTAAAGGTGCATTCTTGACATACTCGCACGACACAGTTTTCAAAAATATTTATAGCACACTTTGTGCATGACATTAAAAATGGCACTAAGAGAGTGAATTGCAATATTGAAAGTTGAAATTGATGGAATTCACTTCAAAACAAGACCCTCGGAGTCTGATGGGTGTTTTGTGTTCTTAGGTGCAGCCCTCAGATCCGCCATTGGCAGCACACGTTGGCTGGCAGCAAGTGTTCCAATCCAGGACCTTTTCAGCGCCCTTATAGATACCACTCATAGTAGCTGTACAAAGAGAAAACAGTCAAATTTGAAACTTGTCACGGGTTATATATTCCCTCAGTCTTCAAATTAAGCGATGGCAATATTTTTTTTATAAAATAACAATCTAGCATAAGTATTTAAACTGTATCCATAAATGATATGCAAAAAATTTTTAATGGTAGGCCTGACACTATGACCCCAGAGTCTTTCTCAAAAGCTAAATGACATCACAACACACATACAAAATAATTTGGAAAGTAAAACCAATACTAAAAACTGTTTTAGAGAAACTCATTAGAAGAACAATTAGGAAGCATGGTCCCCAGACAAACATGCCCATTGACCCCGATCCACGGGAAAGGAAATAATGTTATCAACAATATCAAATGGTCAGCCTCATGAAACAAGGAAGGGCTCAATGAGGGCGCTATATCAAGTAATTTACACAAGGAATTGCAAGGGTTGTGGGTTCAAGTCCCACTCCAGTAATAGTCTGTGATTTTCTTTCACCGGACTCTGGAATGTACCGCATATACAGTCCTAACAAACATTAATGCATAAGGGTAGAAAGCAAAATTAATATTCTTTATCCCTGGTGCAAATTTAACATTACACAAAACACACTACTATTACAAAAAGAAAGGTATACAAATCAGTTTAAAATCTGCAAAACAATTACTACCGGAAAATGACAAGCAAATATAGAAATATGCAATCACATTCTTAAAGCAATTATAACCGGAAAATGACAAGCAAATATAAAAATACGCGATCACATTCTTAAATCAAAATGCAAATTCGACATCGATTTCAAAAGCAGAAAACAACAATAATCAAGGGGTAAAAACAAATTACATTCTGAATCCCCGATGTTAAATGAAACATCTATGAAACATAAAACTTACCTTTGAAATCACTGCTGGTGTACACAGAGTTAGCAAGATCATCAGGGTTTGAATATTTGAAGGTCTCTGTGGACATGAACGGTACGGTCACAGCCGCAACGAAGCCCTCGCTGGCGGCCGCCGTGTCGTATTCACTCGTAGGTATTAGGTACCAGCTTCCTTGAGGCTCGTCAGCAGCTGCGTAAGAGTCTGGTGAATTGCTCAAGATGCCGTACAGTCTACCAGTGCTTGGCAGGAAGCCGATGATGTTACGGAGTCTGGAATCAAGACCTAGTAAAACCAAGAATTCAAAATTGTAATTTTCTTGTATTGACCCCTTACACCAATGTCAGATAATAAAAACAATATAATACCATAGATGGGAATTTGCAGTTGATAAGACACTGCCTTTAAATTGCAAAGGTCGTGTTTTACCAACCAAAAGAGTGTGCTGGTACACTCCAGGGTCTTTCTGCCAGGCGAGATACGACACTGGTCATCAACTTTACATGTATCAAGATATTGAAATAGATTCAAGAGTTATACAAAACTAACAAATTAACAAGTTTTGAGACTTGGCCCTTTTTTCTTATCAAAAGTTGATAAAAAGTATCTACATGTACAAGAGGCAATGTCCAAACAATAGAACATTGAGTGTAATTCTACATCAGGCCGTGTACAAATCATCCCAGGCTCTGTGGCCCTTTCTAAGCCCGATGTCACAGGTCACATTAATCGTAACTTAACTAAATTTAAATGAATTTAAAAAGCGCTTTAACACTGTTTCAAAGCGCTGTACGGTCAAGAAAAACATTGAAATGCAGGATTAAAAAACATGAGCAAAAATAGCATTATGGTTTTTTTTTAAATACACAACAATTAGAAAAGGTAGCAAAAAATTGTCCACAATTTTCTATAAGAAAATCAGAATCACCTCAAAGACAATCAATACTTCTTCACAAATTGTTTCGATATTTCTCTCTTTTTCTTTCCCTGGCCATTTATCTTTGATCTTTTGCTTACTTACCAATCCAGTTTTTGTCCGCGTATTTCATCATGTAGCAGTGCATGTCTGGTTTCCTGCAGGTAAGATTTTGAAGAATATAAAATAACATAAACACGATTTCTCATACTGATATGTTTTAAATACATAAATCAAGTTTTGTTTTAACTGTATGCTTTTTTCCCACTTCAGCACTGTGTGGACATGTGTAAGTCCACACAGCGTATCTAGTCTCATATTACGTGGAATTCTTTTGTTCTCAGGTCCCCAGTTTGTACATAGCATTAAAACACCTACTTCCATTGGATGGTATAAACCGATGGGTGAATCTCTTTCCGCATGCCGCTCTTGCCGTGAGTTATCATGTCACATACAAACAGCGTCGATGTTTCTGGATCTACAAGAAATCCTCTCTCATAAGCTTCGGCAAGAGGCGTGATGGTCTCTGGTGGGCACACATCTGTTAAGACAGATCCCCAATAAATTGGCAAGTTAGTTAAAGGATTCAATGATTTCATTTGTAAAGTACACAAATCCATAAAAGTAGGCCTAAGCTAAGAAAAAATACAGAACATGTACCCGTAGTAGAGAAAGACAATGCAAATTCAAAATATATATTGTACACACGTGTACAAGAAAAATATTGAAAAGTAAGCTAAGCTATAAAGACTAAACTTGTATGTAGTAGGGAAAAAGAAACACTTGAACGTATGCAGTATCTACTGTACACTTGTACATATGTACAATAGGCCTAAACAAAATTTAAAAGTAAGCCTAAGCTAAGACAAAACACAAAACATGTAGTAGAGAAGTAAGCAATTTGTTTATGTTGTGGTTATATCCACTGTGTACAACAAACAAAATTGAAAAGTTAGCCTAAGCTAAGAAAAAATTACAGAATATGTAGAAGAGAAATACAATGCAAATGGAATATCACCTGTAAGTATGTACAATAAACAAAATTTAAAAGTAAGCCTATACGCTAAGACAAAATACAGCACATGTAGTAGAGAAATAAGCAATTTGTTTATGTTGTGGTTATATCCACTGTGTACACAAACAAACTTTAAAAGTTAGCGTAAAGCTAAGAAAAAATACAGAACATATAGTGGAGAAATACAATGCAAATGGAATATCTACTGTACATGTATGAATGTACAATAAACAAAATTGAAAAATAAGCCTAAACAATAAGACAAAACACAGAACATGTAGTAAGGAAATACAATCAAATGCAATATCTGAGGAAACATCAGGGTAAAAACAACTTGATTAAAAAGGTGTGTTTCAATTTTTTTTATTTTTTTTTGTTAAAAAAATAGTGCACATGTGTCAAGTATATAATATTATATAAAAAATTTGTAGCAGAAAAGATTGCTAAGCACATAAAAGTCTTGCTTGCTTAGCAGGAACAGTTTACAAGCTAAAGTTACATTGAAGTGTGCATTGGGTGCCTGGTGTCCCACTCAATGTTCGCTTAGCAAAGAAATGGCAACATTTCAAATGTTACAATTCACTCCAATTCAATTCACTCCAATTCAATTCAATTCAATTCAATTCAATTCAGTTCAATTCAGTTAAGTTCAATTCAATTCAATTCAATTCAGTTCAGTTCAATTCACTTCAGTTCAATTCAGTTCAATTCAGTTCAATTCAGTTCAATTCAATTCAATTCAATTCAATTCAATTCAATTCAATTCAATTCAGTTCAGTTCAATTCAATTCAGTTCAATTCAATTAAGTTCAATTCAATTCATTTCAGTTCAATTCAATTCAATTCAATTCAATTCAATTCAATTCAGTTCAATTCAGTTCAATTCAGTTCAGTTCAGTTCAGTTCAATTCAATTCAGTTCAATTCAGTTCAATTCAATTCAATAACACACAATTCCCATTTTCAGCCTATAGTTTAAACAACATTTTTATAGTGACAATTCAAATGACACTGAGTTCAACATTATCATCAATATCAAGAAAATACAATGAGGTTATAAATGTGAAAGGCATGTTCGGAAAAAGTCAGTGTAAAGGGCTGATCTGAAACACAAAATAGTGACAATTCAAATGACACTGAGTTCAACATTATCATCAATATCAAGAAAATACAATGAGGTTATAAATGTGAAAGGCATGTTCGGAAAAAGTCAGTGTAAAGGGCTGATCTGAAACACAAAATTCATGATTACAAAAATTGTACACCAATAGTTCAAACAACACTTATGTCCACACTGTCATTGATAAAGAAAATACCACACTGATAACAAAAAGGAACATGTTAAAAAGAAGCAAGGAAACATGTCAAAAAGAAGTAAACTTGTCAAGGGCACCTACATGAAGTATTCAAAATATTCAAAATTTTACAAGAACAGTTGAAACAATGAAAAACAACAATACAAATAGGCCATAATAAACAAGTTCAAGCCGTGATTTTGAAAAAGAAATTCTGCTGTGGGGCGCACCCCCCCATTAACTCTTTCCTGCGCTGTAGCGCTGTATCAACTATAAATCCCTTCAGAAAAATATGTCTTAAGCAAAAATAAAGATCACACGGCCACACAATTTTCAGAATGGGAAAGAGGACTCTTGAGGTTCTATGTGACCAATCCTTTGGGGTCGCAATTTGCAAAAAGACAAACAAAGGCAATGAATGTGACCATATGATAATTTTATCAGTAAAATAAATAGTGCATGAAAAGCAGCAAATCAAACGGTAGAGTAAAGCTTTAGACCATGTCCAAATGGTGGATACGACTACAGCTATGGCTAGATTGCGTAGTCGCTAAATGTTGAAGCAACACCCTGAGCAATAGCCACAGTCGCAGCTACCATTTCAGACACGACCCGTACTTACCATTTGCAACCTCACCATCTATTGGGCAGCCAAGCAGCTCAATCCTGAGTGCGTTGTACCATTTAGATGCTGTCGTATAGTCATAGGCAGTCAAGTTGAGCACGACGTAGCGTGTCTTTGCAGGTTTGTAGAGGACGTGGTCCACGATGGTATCGTGACTCGCTGGAGAGTCCTTTTTGTGGTCAAACTAAGAAAGAGATGATAATTCATAATGAGAGTTGATGAGGGACAGAACAAAAGTAGTGGTATAGAAAGGTTTGCAGTAACTACCTCAACTCATTAGAGATAGTCATTACATGGTGTTACAGCAAACCTTTCAATATCGTATTTCCACCATGCAAAGTTTAAAATCCTACTTTAAAGTAGTGGTGAAAAGAAAAAAAATATTTATAGCTGTTGCAACCAAAAAAGGGACTTATGCTAGAATGCAAAAAATAGTTCATGGCCTGCCATTTCATCACTCGCAGAATCTCGCAGAATGTCTTTTTCCCTATTTTTCACTGCTGTTACAGGATTTATTTTACAAGACCAGAGTTTACTGCCCGAAAGCTAAAATCACTGCGATCCAGTGTCAAATTTCAAGCCCCGATATAATGAGCTATGACCTACTATTTTGTTGTTTTCAGGGGTGGCCGCTGTATACAGAGTGTCGTCCAGGCTGAACAGGATTTCAAATTCTCCCAGGTCCCCGTCAGCGGCAGGGTTAATCCCACCTTGAGTCTGGAGACCGGTGAGAACTGACATCTTTCCCAAGTCAACCTTTAGCCATCGATCATAAAGGAAGGGTCCAGCCCTCGCTAGCGTCTTCCAAGCTGGTAACAAAAATATTACATTGAGTTTATACGTTTGGTTGTAGAGTTATTTGTGATTATCAAAACAAGTACACTACAATACAAAACAATAAGCTTTATTGTCCTTGCATGGGAAATTCCTTTGGCCTTTTTTGCTTACATAAAAACACACCAATATAAAATACCAACATTAAAAAGGGGTTAAACGGTACAATAGAGAAAGAGTAGGCATAAATACAAAGATAAAAAGTGAACCATAGACAGACAAAAGGGCAGGGACTAAAAAGTACACTTTTAAAACACTAGTAACATTAATAGTAAAAAGGCATTTGATTTTGAGACCTCAATAGGGTTAGAGCCCAAATATGTGGCAAAATTTTTGAATTGATACGGAATGTGCATACTAAATAATTAACAAAAACAATTAAACAACATTTTATAGTGCATACACATTGAAACCAACATTTTAAAACGATCAAATACAATTAATTTATAAAAATAAAAGTATAATTTTTTTCCACTTTCACTTGTATTATAATTAGTAATGTTAGCTCAGGTTTTGAACCTATGCCAACCTTTTTGATGAAGTGGAAGTAAGTCTTGCGGCCATTTGCAGCCGCTTTGTTCTCCATAATAAATAATAACAAATTATTTATAATGTGCCTATTCCAGAAAAAGCTGTTACAGGTACATGACAATGTTCATTTAAACAATGAAACCATGACAAAAACCACATTACACATTATGACAAAGAAAGAGGACCAAACCTATGAAGTAACAATAAAACTATACATTACAATGTTTAAAAATGCACAGAACAACCAAGAAAATACGAAAAAGAGACAACCAAAATTGAAAGCTCAAAAGTCAGGCAAAGCAATGCAGATCAAAGGCGAAATGTAAAAAAAAAAAAAAAAAACTATTAAAAATCTTATTACACATTAGAACAATAAATCAGGCATGCAACTGCTATTAGGCTAAATAAAATAAACGAAAAAAAAAAGAAAAAAAAAAAGTTTTTGTTTTTTTGTTTTTTTCTTCTTTCTTTTTCACGTAAAACAAAAACCAAAAACGCGGAATTCCGTGGAAACGCGGAAGAGTTGCATGCCTGATAAATACTGAAAGTATAAAACTCTTGTGTACAGTACCTGAGCCTCCCCTGAGTCTTGCATGATGTCCCTGTGCAGAGTCATCTGGTGAGAATGAAGCCGTAATCTGGCAGTCAGTGATGGTGTTGTCTTCCATCCCAAGAGGTACTGGTGACGGGCAGCTTGATGGGTCACTTGGAGCTGTTAGGAGAAAACGTTTACATATAAGACATTTTGTCTGGGGTCAAAAAGCACCCTCACTCTATTCAAAGGAGGCAAATTATTGGACGAAAGCTGTTCTTGTGCGTAGACAACTTGCGCATGACCTCAGCGTCCCTGTAAGGAGTCTATTCTTTAGGGGGTGGTCCGATTTCAAGTCAATCTGTAATTCACTTTATGCAGGGCTCTCTCTTTAAACTAGCCCGATGTACATGGGTAGTAAAAACTGCGATGAGCTATGAGCACCTCTTCTCAATTGGGCCTTCTGGCTACTAAAAACTCTGCAACCTACTTATGCTTTATGGCTCATATTTCTTCCTTTTCATATGTGAGTAATAAACTTTAAAAAATATAACTTATTTTTGAATGTGTGATTGAAATTAACTATTGAACTGGTTGTGATCACTACCATTAATACATCAGAATATGGGATCGGGACGCGCATACACCGCGGCCGTCTGAGCCTTTTTTTCAGATTTTGTTGATACAAAAAGCTGCAGAATGCAGTTGTTTTTCAGATGACTAGCCCACTAATAACTAGCCTGAATATCTGACGTCACACTTTGAGGCTTGTGAATAACGCCAGAAAGATACACTTCTGACAACGCATGTTAAGATTCTGGGCTACTTTCAACGGACAAGTAAAACCCACAATTAACTAGCCTGTTGGGCTACTTAACAAAAAGCTAAAGCATGACAGACTGTCTGTGGTATGTGATTCTTGGATTTTACCTACACTGATATGTGATACACACTGAAACCCCAGTGTTAACCCCCGAGTCCCTAAAAAAAAACAATTAACAGGCTCAATATCTGTGATAAGATAAGCTTTGAAAAGAGATTTGAATTTTGTGGTACAAAGACAAGATCTAAGATTAAGTGGTAGAGAGTTCCAGATGTGTGATGCAGCTGAAGAAAAAGACTCCCTGTCTCCCCATGAGTGTCGAGACTTGGGTTCAATGAGGAGAAGCATGGGTTGGTTCATCTATTGTGGCAATGATAGCCGAAGGACGTACCTGGTATGTATGGATAAGGTACAGTGAAGTCGTATGTGGTGTAGTCCATGGGTTCACTGAAGTAGAAGCCCTCCGAGTAAATACTTAAATCATGATGTGGCATGTTAAACACCACCTGAAATGTACAAATTAAAAATGACGAAACATTACTAACAACAATATCAAAGAAGAAAAACATCATGAAAATGCATCAATAAAAAACTAAAGTAATTTGTTGATACTGTGCAAGGCCATATTTTAGCGAGGTACTTGACCTACATGTGTACATGTAATCAAACACTCCACTGTGCTGATGTGTTTACCCGCAAATTTATTTTGGACAGACTTATGACAGGCGTTTTTTGGCACCCTGAACAACTAAGCAGTATCTTCTGATTGACAGCTTTATGAAAGCTTTATGTAGTCGGGCCCTGGGCCCAACTTCACCAAGCTTAGATGCATAGGAACTCAGTAAGCACAAGAATCTTGCTAAGAAAAAACAGGTAACCAGCCAACATTCCATAAAGTTTACACTGTTGCAACTGGTGGCATACTTAATTTTTGGCTTTGCAAAGAAATTTGTGAAGCAGTATCTTCTTCTTATCAAATTTAAGAAATCAGGCCCCCGACACAAAAAAAATCCATAACCAATGCCTGTTAATTACCTCTATTGGTGTAGTTGCCTTCCAGTTCTTATTCAGTTTGTATAAGTAGTTACTCTTAATAGATGTCTCAATGTTGAAAACAATATTATCAGTGAAACACATCGATGGAATCTGGAAATAAGATAAAGACATTACTGTCAGAATGAGTCGGAACTATAGAACCCAAACAGCGCCCTCAATTAGGCATTTGGGTCTTTCCACTCTAACTTGAAGGAGTTCCACATAGCAACCTTATTTTATTTTACCCTCATTGGAAAGAGCGGGGCCCAATTTCCTGGCTCTGCTTATCGTAAGCAAAGAATCAACGTTTGCAGATAAGCAGGGAATTCTGTGCTTACGTCAAGCATATTTCACAGGATAACAGGAAAATTTTGATTGGGCGCTTGCGCTCGCGTTACTAGGCATTCTTTGCTTACACAGCTGGCGCAGAATTTTTGCGCTTACCCTGCAAACGGAGACTGGTGATTGTAAACACAGAAAATAGGCGGTTAGCAGAGCCATGAAATTGGGCCCTGATCTTTCTCCTTCCAACCAAAGTAAACTTGGATATGAATCTCAACATATGCATACAATAACCAACATGTGAAAATTTCAGCTCAATTGGTCGTCAAAGTTGCAAGATAGTAATGAAAGAAAAAGTTGTGTGCTTTCATGTTTGATTTTGAGACCTCAAGTTCTAAATCTGGGGTCTTAAAATCAAATTCGTGGAAAATTACTTGTTTCTCGAAAATTACATCACTTCAGAGTGAGCTGTTTCTCACAATGTTTTATACTAACAACCTCTCCCTATTACTCATTACCAAGTAAGGTTTTATGCTAATAATTATTTTGAGTACTTACCAATAGTGTCCACTGCCTTTAATTGGCCAGTGGTGTTGAAAGGGTTTGAAAAGGTTAATCTTACCGTAAAGTAGAATCCGGTTCCATCAGAGGAATGGGTCATAATTGTTAGGTTGCTGCTGAGTGAGTATTCTGGCACCATGCTGTCAAACTGGATGTACTGAGGCAGAAAGATGTGTCCTTTCATATTGGTAGCCTCTGCCATGGAGTCTGGGGTATGACTAATGTTGACATTGTACCAAACCTTATCACTGCAGTAATGAAGGTTAACAATTTTGAATTAACGGTAGTCATCTTTCAATGACAAAACCAAGAGTTCCAAAATATGCATAACCTGTCAACACACTGCATTATTACGACTTTATATATAGCCCTGAGCGGACAACATGTTTCAGTCTAGTACACTACAGTTGAAGTACAGGCAAAAAGTAATAATATTAAAAATACAAATCATTTATACATTGCTATACAAAGGACAGAGCGCCTAAGAAAGGGAGGGAAACAAATGAACTAAAACTAATACAAAAACACTCTTACGACTAGCCAAGAAAACATGGCAAAAGGAGGAGCAAGTTAGGATGGTTGTGGGAATTGATGGGTCTTTGAGATGCGTTTGCACTCAGACAAAAGCGCTGCTTTACTAGACTTGTTGGTAGTGTGTTCCATATGCACGTTGAAGCAATTACGAAGGCACTGTCCGCAGCTTTCCTTTTTTAGATCTAGGAATGGAAAGCCGAGTCAAGTCCGAAAAGGAGCGCAGTCGATGTCTGTGTACATCGGGGCAGTACCATTTTGGTAAATGTATCGAACCATCAAGGTAAGAGGGAGCTTGAGCATGGAGAATTTTGTAAATCAGTACACATTTTTAAACAAATTCTATCTAAGTAATCAGGACA
Organism: Asterias amurensis; assembly: GCF_032118995.1. Lineage (NCBI taxonomy): Eukaryota > Metazoa > Echinodermata > Asteroidea > Forcipulatida > Asteriidae > Asterias > Asterias amurensis. The sequence continues at coordinate 25,529,966 of NC_092649.1, forward strand.
GGAATTTCATCTCTTGATTAAAGGGCAAGGGAATTTTCACTCTGCAAAGGGCACTTCCATTGGAAAATCTTAAAGTCAATGTTTGAAGGGGCACAAAGGCCAAAACCAGGGGCAAGAGGGGCCAAGGCCTGCGTGTAATTCCAGGCCTGAGTAATGAAAAAATGGAACTCCCTAGGTACCATGCTCCTCAGTTAAAAGCAGATGCACTGAGACAGACATAATAAAGGGGGGTGGATGTGAAAGCAGTCACCAACCCAAGCAATAGTGTTGACTCTGTGTTGTTATGACTGAAGCCCACGCTGAAGATGGGTTTGTCCATCTCCTCCCTCTCTGCGATGACTTTAAAGTAAGACACCCAAATCACTTCCCCTTGTCCAATGGAGATGTCAGCATTCAGATATTGAGCCGTCCCGTTGCTATTCAGCAAACCACCAGCCATCTGAATATCAATCAGGATGACAATGTCGTCATCTCCCAGTAACCAATTGGTCCCTGTGTATGTCCCTGTATATCAAAGTAAAATTTTATTTTGTAATAACCTCATCTAGCACTTTTCACACCCGAAGGGCTTCTCAAAGCGCTCCAACATCATTACCCCTGGTCACAGGGCCATTCAATTCTTCCCCTTGGGTGCCATTTTCCCCACAAGGGTGTACAAAACCCATGGACCCCCATCACAGTGTGCAACAAATGTTTTGTTATACCTTGGTAAAAAAATTATTCCTCTTCTCGAAATTTCTGTTATCATCTTCAAATATTATTTAGACGGAGTATGCATAGTTTAATAAGCAGACGAACAGTTGTTCGAATACGAAACAATTTTTCACTGTTCCCTCGAACCCATGGCTGTTTCATACAAAGGTATTGTACATCGGTTAACAAAACTCATGTTACCCACCGTGCTATGCAGCCATGGAACATTTGCGTCTTGGTATCACATCACAGGATTAGTTCTCGACCAATAAAACTTCACAATTTGTTACTGAGGTGTAACAAACGTTATTCAAATCTAACTCGCAAAAGGCTAATTCAAACAGATATAATAACAATACCTGTGTGGATGATTTGTCCAAAGTTCAAAACAGCTTGGTTGTTCTGTGTTGTGAGACCACTCGAGGACAGCACAGGGTCCATTGAGCCAACCTGCAAGTTCCGTCCTACATGACTCACTTCCACATTATGGATGGTCATGCCAGCGGTGACGTTGTAAGGCGTGTCAATCTCCAAACGGAACTTCATGTTTGGGTCGGCAATCAACATGGTGATGTTGCATCGTTCAATTTGTTGGGGGCGCATGTAGTAGGATGTGGTCGGGCAACACATCTTGAATGTAGACTGTTTCAAAACAATTCAATACTGGAATTTAGTCCTGGAATTACGCTTAAAGGAACACGTTGCCTTGGATCGGACGAGTTGGTCTATAAAAAGCGTTTAAAACCGTTTGTTATGAAATGCATATGGTTAGAAAGATGTTGTAAAAGTAGAATATAATGATCCACACAAGTATCACTCAAAATTGCATGGTTTTCCAATTACGTCCCGAACTAACACGGTCGGCCATTTTATGTTGACTCTCATAAATGGCGGACCATTTTAGTCGACGAGGTAAAAGGAAAAACATGCAACTTCGAGGCATGTTTGTGTGGATCATTGTATTCTACTTTTACAACATCTTTCTACCCATATGCATTTTATAACGGTTACAAACGCTTTTCAAAGACCAACTCCACCGATCCAAGGCAACGTGTTCCTTTAATAAGCTTCATTAAACAAGTGGTCAAAATAATAATCCTTTTCCGCTTTATCAACTCACACCTGTTACCTCCATGTAATTTCTTGCCCAAAGGACGGTAATAATTGGATCAAGAACAAACCAGTAGTGCAGTTGAGTGCACCAGGCAGATTAACTGCTCATCCATTCAGTGTAATGATCCATGAATAGGCGATGTAAAACACACCCAGTCACTGAAATATATAGTTTTCGAGTTCTGGTGGCCAAAAAAACATAAATTCTTCAATGGAGCTTTCCCACGATGGCCATGGCTCCTGTTTCCCCATTGTCTTGGCCTTGGTGCATCTTCATAAGTTTCCAGAGTTCCTAAGATTTTCCAATGGAGGTGCCCTTTGAGAAATGAACTAAATGAAAAATGGCCTTGCCCTCTTAAAGATGATATTCCAGCCCTATGGGTATATCAGGCTGCATAGCAACCATAGACAGCTTTACGGGGTGCCAAAAGAAGTCATATTTTAAAACCATTTCTTTTAGGAACTTACACAGGTCTCTAAAAGTTAAAGACAGTGGACACTATTGGTAATTGTCAAAGACCAGTCTTCTCAATTGGTGTATCTCAACATATGCATAAAATAACAAACCTGTGAAGATTTGAGCTCAATCGGTCATCAAAGTTGCGAGATAATTATGAAAGAAAAAAACACCCTTGTCACACGAAGTTGTGTGATTTCTGATGCTTGTTTTGGAGACCTCAGTTTCTAAACTTGAGGTCTCGAGATCAAATTTGATGATAATTAGTTCTTTTTTTGAAAACTACGTCATTTCAGAGGGAATTGTTTCTCACATTGTTTTGTACTATCAACCTCTCCCCATTACTCGAAATCAAGAAAGGTTTTATGATGATAGTTATTTTGAGTAATTACCAATTTCCTTTAAAGCCATTGGACACTTTCGGTAAACAGTATTGTCAAGTCCCACACTTCGTGTATAACAACTTATATATAAAATAACAAACCTGTGAAAATTTAGGCTCAATCGGTCATCCGAGTTGGGAGAAAATAACGGAAAAACCCATCCTTGGTTTCCGCACGTTTCGCCGTGTCATGACATGTGTTTAAATTAAATCCGTAATTCTCACTATCGAGAATTAATACTGTTTTAATGTTTTCTCAAGAAGTAAAGCATTTCATGGAATAATATTTCAAGATGAGTCTTTCACCATTACCTTCTGTAAACCCTGTAAATTATTTGTAAATCTGTGAACTTTTTTTTTTTTTTCTGTACCAAAAGTGTCCAACGGCTTTAAGTGAGATCAATCCAAATGAAAACTTTGGCTGAATTTTGATCTAATTACCTTTGGGCCTGCAATATAGACACTAATATCTCTAGATTGGCTGACGGCCTCGGATTGGGCGTTGCTAACCTCCACTGCAGCCGCTATAACACCCTTCGTGCCAGTAAACACTTTACTGTCATTCAGACAAATCACTGTCACCTCAATCACCAGCTGGGGGAGAAGAACAAAATACAGCATGCACACCTGTTATATTTATTCTGTAGTTGCAGTCCTGGCTGAGCTGTTAACAGAGATCTGGAATTTCTGTTCAGCAGAGTTTCAGGTGTAAGTCCTGGGCCCAATTTCATAGAGCTGCTTAGCACAAACATTTGCTTAGCATGTAATTTCTTCCTTGATAAAATCAGGATTACCTACGAAATTTCCATTTGATGTATATTGCTCGTTACTGGTATTCAGTTGTTGTTTGCTTATCCTGACAACCACATGGAAATTTGGTTGGTAGTCCTGTTTTAATAAAGGCAAAAATTTCATGCTAAGCGAATTTTCGTGCTTAGCAGCTTTATGAAATTGGGCCCAGGTCGTGGTTCTTATGTCCTTTCAGCAAGGCACTTAACAGTTATTACTGCACCCTTCGGATGGGACCTAGAGCTGTAGTTCTGTAATGCACAAACTTATAGATAAGTCTTGGACAATCACTAAAGGTGTCAAATGCTTTTAAGTTTGTAATCAAAATTGCAGAAGATAATTGAGTTCATACCTGGCTGCTGTTTGCCAAGTCGCTGCCGATTGGAACGTTGCATACAGAACCGAGGTCCACGGTTGCATACATTCCTTGACTGTGTGAGCTTTGAACAGAAAGATAAATTAATATTATTTTTAACTGCACAGATATGATATTCGGCCCTTCGAAAAAGGTAGAATATTTTATTGAAAATAGTGGGTAACCTACATGTGCACATGATGTAGAATGTTAATGTTTTCACAAAGGCAAAACAATAGACCGATCCAGTAGGTTCAGCCCACAACGCACAAGTGAGCAAGAACACGTGGGGCTCTCCAATGCCTTCCTGCACAACTCTGCCTGGCATGCTAAGATACGGGCACGCATGTCGGACCTTGTTTGTCGGACCTGCGTTGCGTTGTGATTGGTCAATACGCAATGAGGCGGGGCTTAATGGATCGGTCTATTACAAATCTGAAATCAGACTATAGCCCGGTTTATACTTCCTGCAAACTGTGTTCAGCTCCTGCAAAACATTTGATGCAAAAACTGCCCTGTGACGTCAATATTCGTATCGCATTCGCATGCAGCAGGAAAAATATCATGTTTAGCCAGGCTAGCTTTGAATTTGTCTATGGTCGTAGCTTTCTTAGTTTGATGCTGGTAAAAGGTTGCGCTCCAGAAATGTGCGTGGCACGAGAGAGAACTTGTAGCAGTCCTTTTTGGTATGTAGAAGGATAAAGTTATTTCTGACCTACTAAGGGCAGTCAGGGCTCTAAATCTTCTTTAAGTTCCAAAGACAGCTCAGATGTGAAACTGAGTGTACAGTGTTCGACTCAAATGCCCTGGATTCTCACCCATTAACAGCAGTCACGGGTCCAACCTGAGTACAGAGCAGCAGCTCCCCGACAGACATCACACTGATGTCAGTGATCTCAAGCCACGTCACATCCGTGGTGTAATTAACCACATACTTCAAGGAGGAGTTCGCCGGTATCGTTAGGGTATGTAGGATCTTCACTTCACTCCCTTCCTGGCTCGGAACCACTTCTTCAGTGTAGGATTGAGCAAAGCTGAGGTTATTGTAGCTCGGTAATACAGCATCCTTTAAATATAGAGACCAAAGTCATTTTTAGCTTTTACTCGTCATCAATAAAAATGCCATTTGAGAGTTAGATTTGAATAAAGTCTGGTACAATGACTTGCTTGGTCACAAAAAACAGCTTAAATTTGAACTCAATTTAACAGGCCATTACAAACTTGGAAACAAGTAAGAATATATTATCAAGTACAAGGGCTGTCCTACATGTACATGTACACATCCTGTAGGCTCTAATATACACGTAGGATATTTAACCATACTTTTGTTCACTTGTTCAAAGGGCAAACAAAATCAGACAACAGACTAGGCAGAATATCATGCGTGGGATATGGATGTTCGAGATATGGATCCAAATTGATTACATTACCATAGCGACGCTTGGAGAGACAGTTAGGTTGCCCTCAGCAATCCACAACCGTGCTGCGCCGACAAATAAAGACACAACAACGGACTGCTCTGTAATGCTTGTATCTTCACCCATCAGGGCCGTTAACTCAATCAACACTGCATTATCATCACACGTTCCATCGCTAGGCCGAGCTAGACACACAACAGAAATCGATGTCAGGTCAAAAACTTTATGTTTAAAAGATTGGGGTACTTTTTGTAACGCAGAACACAATGTTTAGGGACACTGCCATCATAGGGCTAGATAGCTCAGTTGGTAGAGCACCGGTACGTTAATCCGGAGGTCGTTAGTTCAAATCTCACTCTAGTCATTGCTAGTCAAAAATTTAAACAAAATGTCCACAGATTTACACTAAACTCACACACCGTTTGAAGATTATGATAGTAGAACGCATACCCTAAAAATATTAAAATATTACTTGCTGAGGTGCTGTAGTTTTTGAGAAATGAGTAAACAAATGTCACAAAAATACGATTTACATGCTAAAATCACACCCCAGTTATTTGCCTTTGGATTTTGTTCACAAAACTCGCGGAGAGTATACAGTGCTTCGTGCATTTTGGTATCAGGGACAACAAATTCTATACATACCAAAGTTGTACATCAACCCCAAGTCCAATTCAGCCATGTCCTTATTGCCGCTTCCCCCTACACTGGAATACACCGGGATGGGATCGCTGACGAGCAATCCACAGGCTATATTACTCCCCACGCTGATAACTCTCAATGCTAGAACGGTCATATCAGCAGGGACCAGTGCCGATACGACATACTTGTACTGGCTGTCCGGTTGGATGGTCGGCTTGATGCTCAATATGACATACTCTCCCGGTGATACGATGTCGGAGTTGACTGGATACAGCAACTCGAAGGAGCTGTTGAACGGGGTGGAGTCAGCCTGTCAGGACAAAAATACATGAGATGTGTAACATACGTAAAAGAAACCCAGTGCTTTAAAGCTCTATGCAACAGACACTTGATAAGGATTCACTTGTTGAAGATGATGACCAATTTATCATGATCTCTGAAGAAGAATCCACAATGTGAATAAAGAACACTGAGCACATCGAAGCGATTTACTGAAGACGCTTTTGAAAGAGTTTTCAGATAATAATAGTAAGAATAATAACCGTATTTATAACGCGCCTTTTGCCTAAGGATACAAAGCGCCAGGTATTATTACTGCAAGGAGTGGGGCGAATTTTGAGATATACGACCTAATCCTTAAGCACCATGTAATGGTTTACAAGGTGCTATGGCGCAATATGCTGCCAATCCAGCCAGGAACATCGGGGCGAACCCCTTCTCTTTTCGATAAGTGCACTGGGTTTTTTTTTACATGCGTTGACGCAACACATGGGACCAACGGCTTTATGTCCCATCCGAAGGACGAAGCAATGGTTATGTGTCTTGCTTAAGGCCCAAGTGTCATGGCTGGGGATTCAATCCCACACTCTGCTGATCAGAAACACCAGAGTTTGAATTCGGTGCTCTTAACCGCTCGGCCACGACACTCCCACGATGATGAAGCAGTATTAAAACAAAATAACCTCTTGTCTGACGAGAATCTTAAACTTCGATATTAGTTTCAAGCAGATGAATAGTGAACCGTGGATCAAAGTTAGAGTGGTGAGACAAGCTGTTAATAGAGAAGGGGTTCATCCCGGTGTTCTTGGTTTGATTGGCTGCGTATTGCCTTTCAGCATCTTGAAAACTGTTACATGGTGCTATGTAAAAGGAGTAGGCCCCATAACTCAAACGTAGTTCTACATACCTTACAGGTAAATACAGAATGCCATTAAAGTGCTTTGAGTGTCACTGAGTGACGGGTATAAGCTATATAAGAGAAGCCACCCAAAAAAAACAGAAATGTTTGTCATCATAAAAAAGATTTTAATTTTCACTTGAAAAAACAATGAAACAAATTTCCAAATTTGCAAAGAATAGTTGAGGGCCTGACGTTTCGACCCTAGCAGAGTCTTTCTCGAAGGCTAAATGACAACACAACAAACATAAACAGGTAACTAAGCGAAACATAAGCAGTGAAGTGGAAATACATGAATGGGGTTAGAAAGCATACTTAAAAAAGCAGGGGGTAAACAATGAATAGGGGGACAAAAAGGGGGGGGGTGAAGGGAAGGGACTGGCTTGACCACAAGTAAGAAAATGGAAACACAAAGGACAACATCCAAATTTCCAAATTTGTCACAGAAGAAAATAAATCGGAATTTGTGAAAATGTTGAGAACTGTGAAGTACCCCTAAGTCTTTGTAAGTCATTTAAAGTGGCTCTTCACCTACCTCTGGCACTGTTGGGTAGGTAATGGAGGCTGCCTCAGTAACCACAGTCAGAGAAATGGAGGCAGTCAATGGAGTTGCAACGTTACCGTAAGTTACAGATGCATCAAATTGATGCAGAGTGTTATGCGTTGCCGTCTCACTGACTAGCTTGACAACAAAGTCAATACCGATCACGTTGTCAATGCCATTTTCAGAACTTGCCCCTCCTGTGTTGGCGAGTCCACCAAGGTCAATAGTTGCTTTAGGTCTGAGGAACAATAACACAAAGTCTTATTAATTTTGATTTTTACCCATAAATACCAATGTGTGTTAGCACTACATACATGTACTCATTACCTTTCCCCGAGTTCTGTGAAAAAATTACAGGCATGTTACTTGTTTGGACCCACAACCTTCTAACGTCCGTCGATGTCGGTTTTTCCCATAACCGATATATCGAAAATTTAATATCGAGTATACTCGATATATCGAGTATTTCCCGCGCGCAAGATGGAAGCCTAAAAACAGCACATGGTATACTCATGGAGGTAGAAATATATATACCGTAGACTGACAGTTTAATAGGGTTACATTTCAACCTGTTTTTGTCTGATCCCCCGAACTTGTTTGTAGTTCAAACAATTTCAAATTGCGTAGTCCCGCCCCGATTATTTCTGGTTTTACAACAAAGTATGATCGCCGCTACCGCTGGCTTGGCCAATTGGTGAACGCTCACCACAATTCTCGATTCGTGATTGGCCATGATTGGCCGTCTCAAAATGACACAGAGCCTTTGTGAGTTGCGTGACTCGCCGACATTAAGGTGTCATTTGCCGATGCATTGACGTAGAAGTGTCAATCAAGTTGTCCGACGGGCGCGCGGACTACCTTTACGGTTGAAAATGGTTGAGATAATCATCGAAAAAAAATCACTAGAAAGTCCCGCAAAACACAGACCTACCACTCGATCACAATATACAACGCACGCAGCATGCAGTCACATAGTCTCCAATAAAAGGCTCGTAGTCTTTTTACTTTGCATTCTATAACAAAGGCAAGAAACATTGAATGCTAGAACGCCCTCTATTGTCGAAATAACGCAGTGCATCACGCGATACTGCCTTGACCAAAGACTGCACGTGTCTGTGCATGCTTGGGCAAACGGGTTTTCCCCCCGAATTGCAATAACCATCCACGCTGGTGTGCACGCTTAAACCGTACAACAGCATAGTCTTCGCTGGTACGCACGCAACAGCCGCCGACAGCGTGGTCTGCAAAGCATATAGTTCCTCACAAATGTTAGCTTGTTTACCGAAAAAAACACAACGTGTAGGCTTTATTTGGTTTTGTTTTGTCTTGTTGATTCGGGGAAGTTTTTGCGGGGTATTTTTGCAAAGTCAATAATGCTGTGATGAAGACGCATTGATTTTGATCACATGCGCAATGGGAAGTTGCATCTGAAACAGCCGATAAGGCTGGGGCAGCAGCGGCGGTTTCTTCTGAGGTGTTACCGTGCGCTCGCCGCGGGGTCGTGTTTTTCGGCGGCTGATGGCGAAAACACAAAGAACAAGCAGACATTGGTTGTAAAACGTATTTTATTTAATAGGGCAACTCAAAATGATGAAACTACATAACGACGACGGCTTTTCTAATACTCAAACACAGATTTCTTTTAAATAATCGGACACTCTTTTGGTATTTTCGATATCATTTAGGAACATCGAAAATTTCAAAACATCGAAATTTTCGATATATCGAAAATCCGATATTACGATATGATTATAAAAGTGACATCGGCGATTTCGATGTCAAAAAAATATTGAGTTTTTGAGTATTTTCGATATATCGACGGACGTTACAACCTTCTAGAACATTGTCATACCAACTAGACCACTGAGATTGCCCGATAGCTAGAGGAATTCGAATCCTATATGGGTAACCCAAAATGAATATTCTTTATCCCTGATGCAAGTTTTCATCTAATTAAATGAGAGTCTTATTTTACATAAAGAGGGTCTCCAAGGTAAATTTCAGTTTTGTGATCCATTCATTTTCCATCATGCGCCTTTCGCCTTGTTTTGTGTTAGAATTGTGACGTACTCATGCATAAATATTAAGAGAGGCGTATACAATCATCTTCCAGCCGCAGCTGGTTGAGACAGAAAGGAATACGTAATGTTTGTCTTTACCCTGTAGGCCAGTAGACCACAGCACTTTCAATGGATTCCCTGCGATGCTCCAAACAGCTGATGTCATTGCCGATATGGTTGATACGAACGGCGCACAACTCAAAATCACTGTTGATTACATTCTTAGTAACCTCAACAGTGATTGGTTTGACAGAGGTAGAGTACGGGACAGCAACTGCCACGCGTACCTTCACACTCTCCCCTGGCACTAGGTGGTCATCGCCGTCAACAGTACTCACATTCATCGTTAGAACCTTTCCGACCTGAAAAGACAAATAACATAAATCTGTCAAGTAGAAAAATCTGTTTCGCCAAAAAAAAAAAAGAGGGGGATACCAATTGCAGCTATGTAAACTGTATGGTATTTCGCATGGGAACCATTTGCGGGTTTACGCAAGATTTGTGTGTGATTTTTGTGCTAGTAAAGGCTTCACGATATATATTTATTTATATACTTGTTTCAGACATGTCAAAGAACAGTTATCAGCCCATTCTCTCTATACTAACCTCGCATGTATCATATGAAAAGGCTTCTTTTTGTTTTTACCAAAGCCAACCCCCCCCCCCCCCCGCCCCAAAATACAGGTCACAATAGTGCCCTCAAGAGTCCTCTTCCCAATTCTAAAAACTGTGAGGTTGTGCAATCTATAAATTTGTAACAAACAAACAAACAAGAAAAATGTCTTATTTTTCTAGGGAGTGACACAAGAAATGATTTCTCAAAATAAGATGTTTTTCTTATTTCAAGAATACCATTTTTAGCAGTGTAGCAACAGATCGGCATATCAAGGAGTTAACTTATTAGTGATTTTGTGGAGTCAGCCACAGCTACATGTAGGGTGCCGCTGCCGGGTAAGGTCCGGCCAGATGAAATAAGGAGCGCCAGAAACCTGTTTTCAATAAAATTTATTGTTTCCGGCCAAATGAAACACAGAGCGGCAGAAAAATTTGGGGAAAATTTAAAAAAAGTCAGAATTCCGGCAAAAGCCTGTAACCTGGCAACCCTGTACTCACAGTCAGCATTGCAGGTCGCGCATTCATCACAGTGAATGGAGCAGTAAGCGTAGTCTGTGTTGTACCATCATCAATGGAGACATCTAAGTTGCCATTTGCCGGTACTGTATCATCTCTTAAGTATGCTACAACATCCATCATGATCCTACTATCCACTGTGCTGTTGGCAACACCTTAAGGAGAGAGTACATGTATAATAAATGTATTTATTTCAGGTTTTCCTGGCCAAATTCAAATTTTCAATTTAAGTTATGTGCAAACATGATTTAGTTTTTCATTCAGCTTTGTGGGGTGTCTTGGCCTAGTGGTTTAGAGCATTGGACTCAAGCTCTGGTGTTTGTTATCAGCAGGGTGTGGGTTCGAGTTTCAGTCGTGACACCTGTGTCTTTAAGCAAGACATGATGCTTCATCCTTCAGATAGGACGTAAAGCCCTTGGCCCTGTGTGTTGTTTACTTATCGAAAAGAGAAGGGGTTCGCGATGATGTCTCTGGTTTGATTGGCTGCATATTGCCGAGAAACACAACATCTATTAATATTTTCAGTCGTGACACCTGTGTCTTTAAGCAAGACACTTAACCATGATGCTTCATCCTTCAGATAGGACGTAAAGCCCTTGGCCCTGTGTGTTGTTTGCTTATCGAAAAGAGAAGGGGTTCGCGATGATGTCTCTGGTTTGATTGGCTGCATATTGCCGAGAAACACAACATCTATTAATATTTTCAGTCGTGACACCTGTGTCTTTAAGCAAGACACTTAACCATGATGCTTCATCCTTCAGATAGGACGTAAAGCACTTGGCCCTTTGTGTTGTTTACTTATCGAAAAGAGAAGGGGTTCGCGGTGATGTCTCTGGTTTGATTGGCTGCATATTGCCGAGAAACACAACATCTATTAATATTTTCAGTCGTGACACCTGTGTCTTTCAGCAAGACACTTAACCATGATGCTTCATCCTTCAGATAGGACGTAAAGCGCTTGGCCCCTTGTATTCTTTACTTATCGAAAATAGAAGGGGTTCGCGATGATGTCTCTGGTTTGATTGGCTGCATATTGACGAGAAACACAACATCTATATATATTTTCAGTCGTGACACCTGTGTCTTTAAGCAAGACACTTAACCATAATGCTTCATCCTTCAGATAGGACGTAAAGCGCTTGGCCCCTTGTGTTGTTTACTTATCGAAAAGGGGTTCGCCGCGATGTCTCTGGTTTGATTGGCTGCATATTGCCGAGAAACACAACATCTATTAATAAAAGAAACACTTCTCAGATTCAAATTTGTTTTTCCATAACCCCGTTACTACGAAGTGAAAAGATTCTCAAAATACTTTATACCATGGAAAGCTGCTGTATTTCTGATTAAGTAGGTTTTATTTTCCTGGTTCAGCGGTACAAGTGCTGTTTAAAAACAAAAACAGCCTACCGTCTCGCATCTCTTATCAATCTCAAATGGCGCAACCTCAAATCTTACACTTTATTTCTGGATCTTACCTCCATTGACAATATTTCCGAATCCATAGGTGTACTCATAGACATTCTGAGAGCTAACATCTACTTGGAATGTAGCGATATCCTTGCTCACGTCCAGACAGTACCCGCTACCTGTACTGCATAGCTGTAGCTTACATATCATCAAGTGGGACGTCACCGATGAATCACCTAGATCAATTCAAACAAACAAATTATGGGATTTGAGGGATTGCATACTGCTCCACAGCACCTTGTAAACCATTACATGGTCCTATGCATAGTGTTAGCCAGAGGGGTGTCTGGGTGTCTTTTGGACACCCTGTTTTTAATTTGGACACCCTGTTTCATCTGTCATTTACATGTAAATTTATTGTAAATGAACAATTTGGACACCCAGTTTTAAAATTTCCAGCAAATTTGGACACTCTTTTACAAAATCCTGGCTAAAACCTTGGTCCTATGTCAAATGAGTATCGGTAGGTCTCATAATCTGACTGTATGGGTTTCTGGTTTGATTAGCAGCATATTGTGCCACAGCACCTTTTAAACCAATAGACCCTTTCGGTAAACAGTGTTGTCCAAGGCCCACACTTTGTGTACCTTAACTTCTATGTATATCAAATCACAAATCTGTGAAAAGTTAGGCTCAATCGGTCATCGGAGTCGGGAGAAAACAACGAAAAGACCCACCCTTGTTTCCGTGCGTTTCGCCGTGTCATGACATGTGTTTAAAATTAATCCGTAATTCTCGTTAACGAGAATTTATATTGTTTTGCTGTATTCTCAAAAAGTAAAGCATTTCATGGAATAATATTTCAAGAGAAGTCTTTCACCATTGCCTTCTGTAAACCCTGTAAGTTGTTTGTAAATCTGTGAACTTTTTTTTGTTTTTTTCTGAACCGAAAGGTTCCAATGGCTTTAAACCATTACATGGTGCCATGTAAAATGCGTATATGTAGGTCTCATAATTCGAACGTTGTCTCACATACCTTAATGTTACAGTGCCTTGAGAGCGTTGCTGAGTGAAGACTACGAGCGCTATAAGAAGCCATTATTATTATGTATGTTTGGTTTGCAGTAACACCATGTGTACACCTACTTGCTCAGTAGATTATTTTCTTTTAAGAATTTGTCTTGCTATACATTTTACTTCCGCGAAGTAGATTTTCAGAATTTAGTGGACTTCTAAGTTCTGGACAGATCTGTCCTGCTTATTAAAGGAACACTACAGAATTGGTTTTTGCTAACAAAACATTTGCTGCAGTGTAAGCACTTTATGTAATCCACCATATATATTAACTGACAAACCTGTAGAAATTTGGGATCGATGGGCCATCTGGGTCATGAGAGAATAGTAAAAAACCTATTACAAGTTTTGCATTGCATCGATGCCAAAATAAAAATGAATAAAACGCCCACTGAGCGATAAACTCCAACTGCGAAGTTAGATTATTTATTTCTCATCAAATATGACCTTTTCAGACAAAAATGTTTCAAGGGATGTTTTCAACTGTCATCATCATTAGATCGTGTAAGTTTTATGTAAATCCGTGATCTTCACGATTTTTGCTTCTAACCAATTCTGTAGCATTCCTTTAACTAGTGGATCGAGGTGCCTTCTCGCTATTAACTTCACTACAGTGACTTTTTAATTGGTCTCAACAGGTTTTAAACTTGCTTGCCCTAGCCTTTAACCACAGTTTAACCTTTAACCTTGACTGGCCGGCAGCAGAATTTTGTAACTTCAGAATGTGAAAAATACAGCTGCCCAATTCTATATCAATCGATTACAACCACAATATTTTGAAAATTGTATTTAATAAAAGGGTTCCTACGTGAACAAATAAAATTGGCCTATCCCGACTATCCCTGGCTATTAAATAACAAATTTGCTAGATTTTCTTGGGTTGAACGAAACTCAGACTTCAGATGGACAATAATCATGCCTGAGATTTGTAAGGAGTGACTTACCATATGCTTTGACAGTGAGGTTTGCGACACTCTTGTAGACGTTGAGTTCTAGATCAAAGACAGCCACCTCTCCTTTGTAGAAGTCACCCGGTGATTCCAGAGAACCATTGGTTTGGGGTGCATACTGTGTTAAGAAAGGTACATCATTAAGCAAATATTTAAAAGCAGGCCACTTTTTCAACCTCAAGATCAATCTATACAAGCTATACCAGTTGTAATTTAGTTGTAATAGTGTTTTGATATTGCTGTATTGTTCTTTGTTTTGTTATTGATCGAGTGGGGTCTCATAAAAGAAATGAATGAAAGTAGCTAGACCTGGTGCCCAAACATACGGGGCACGATTTGAGGGTTCAAACAAATCATGATATTTTAATCTTTGATGTGAAAGAAGGAAGTATCTACAAATGACTCGTGAACTTGAGGGTACACTCATGTGTAAATCTCTTTTGTACGGAGCGAGCCATTGGTATAGTGTAGACAATACTTTCTGTAGGCCTACTAATGTATCAATAATTCTTGTCATAAAAACCTTGCTGGGAAATAAAATGGCGGTTAGATTGATCACGAATGAGAACAAGGTTGTCGACCACCTCAAACAAACAATGATAACATTAAAGTTTTTGAGGATTATTCACTGCAACCAATAGCAGGCCTCAAAATAACTGGCGGCACCCACAGCAGATGCAGTGGTGCTCTGTGCTTTTGCTGTGGTGCCCTTTGTATGGCTCCAATGGACCAATCCGGCCTCTCAATCAAACTGTGCGCGTTCAACCATTTGACCAATCACAGCAATGATTGTGGTCGGACAAACTCGGTCATGCGTACGTGTTTATTTGGCACGCGCGGCAGAATCGTGCAGAATGTCATTGGGAGTGCTTGTACACGTGTCTTGCTCATGTGCGCGGTGGGCGGAGCTTAGTGGAAAGCCGGAACAGTCAATACCAGTCTACTATTCCTCATAGTGGTGGCCCTTACCAGATGGAAATTTCTACGCCCCTTCAAGAGCAAATTTCAAGGCCTGCAATTAGTGTTTCGAAATATTTTGTGTACATTATTTGTTTTTACCTGTGGCCCAGCGTCCAGAAGGAACCCAATCTGTCCCACCCATAGTTTAGCTTCACCATTATACTCCACACCAGCAGTGACCCAATACCTGTCATCAGGCACCAACGCTATCGCCTCCTTCAGAGTCACAGAGAAAGTAATGACTATTCTTGAGTCTTGCTCATCAGTAGAAGTGTTGGTGTTTGAAACGTTCCCCAAGTTGAAGACGGCAGTGTCGGCCTGGAAATGAGAGGATAGGATAAACTAAGATGTCAAAGATTACCCAGGGCTCAATTTAGACACTAGCCCGGCGTGCAATGACTTGTCAAGAGTGCCAAGTCACCACCAAGGGCTAGTGAAAATTTGTGCGGGCTGAGTCAAAAGAATAGGGCCCAATTTCATGGCTCTGCTTACCGCCGAATTCTGCGCTTACGATTGCGATTCGCCGCTTACGTGCAAGCGCCGAATTCTTCGGCTAGCCTTGTAAGCTTAGAATGCCTAGTAACATGGAGTACGCACGTGCAGAAGCCCAAATTCGCCGCTAACCCGTGAAATACGCTTGCCTTAAGCACAGAATTCCCTGCTTCCGTAAGTGCCGATTCTGTGCTTACGGTAAGCAGAGCCATGAAATTGGGCCCAGCTGACTAGCCTGACAGGCTAGTTAAGGAAAAAAGTTAGTTAGTATTTAGCCTGTTACCCATGTTTGGTTATTTCACTTCTATGGCGATTAGGCACCATACCAAATCATACATTGCGTTTGTTACTTTGCCCAGTTGCTTGGGTATCCATGCAACACCAAGAAAAAATGGTGCCTAGAGGGAAAACCTGAGGAAGTACTGCTGTGCATCCTATTTCAGTTGGTAGAGCATCGTCCCGAAGTGTCAGGGGTCCTGGGTTCAAATCTTGATGAGGACCATTTGATTTTTCTCTCATTCCTTGCTTCCTTTACCACAAAACAGTACTAAAACCATCAAGCGTTTAAGTTAGTCAAAGACAGAACGCAGGGTTAAAATCTGAAATAGCATTGGTCTCTCTCTGCCATTTCAAATCCTCTGCAATAGAACAGCAAGATCTGAGCACTCGGAAGTTTGGGTGCATACTTGTTCTGAGAAAATCAAATAGATTGAATGCCAAACTGCTTATCAACCAAATTAATGTCTATATGGTGTATGCAAATTGCAAAAAAAGTAGTTAGTGGCTCGCCTGATGTTTTGACCCCAGCACAAGCAGAGTCTTTCTCGACCCAGGCTAAAAAATAATATAAAATTAGCTGCACCTTGCAAACTGCTTCATAAAGGACCTAGTATAAGATAATACATAAATGTAAATGCAAAAACTTTTTAAGTGGCCTGGGGTCGATTTCACAAAGAGTTAGGACTCGTCTTATCTCGAGTTAAGACGAGTAACTCTTCCTAACTTAGGATTAATCTTAAAGGTCTGTATGCTACAGTGCAGGGTTGGGACTCATCTTAAGTCCTAAGATTAGTCTTAAGTTAGGAAGAGTTTTGTGAAATCGACGGCATAAGTCTGTTCCAACCAAGTCTCGAGTCTTACTTGATCAAGGCTAAAAAAAACAAAGAAAATATTCAGCTGACAAACTGCTTACCAAACTGAAAACAAATCTTACAAAAGAATGTGCTATGTAAAAAAATAGTAAATGACCTGACATTGATAATACATGTCATTACTCATTGTCAACCCTTTGCAGAGTCTTTCTGAGTCTAAACTAATCAAAAGGCCAACATTTAAGTTAGCCACAAGATTTTTCATGACCCTCTCCTCTGGCTCTGCTCTTGTCTACGGCAGACATTTTGTATAATAATAATTTCAAAATTGTCCTTCTTTGTTGCAGGTTTATCATGTCTATCAACTGATAATTAATTATTGCATAAAACTTAAGTTAAACGGGCGAGGGTCTGCACGTTTATTATAGCCCAGTGCGGCGGTTTGTGTGCATACGTGAAGACAAGACAAGACCAGAAAAAAACATGTCAATAAAAATCACATCCGACATAAAGTCACATAGTCTCTAAGAAATAATATGTATTCACACTTGGTCTTGCACTTTCACACAAACAAGGTACTTACACAAAAGTTGTTCCACCTGTAGGATGGACATGATACTTCAAGGATACTTTTTTGACATGCATTGACATTTTGACAGCGCCTTGCGAGGAGTCGTCCATTTTACTCAAAATTACCAATTCGGAACGCTAGCCAGTTTACATTTTTAGAGGATACGCGCTCAATGGACATTTCAAGTTGGGCGGGTCAAGTATTGCACCAACAGTGATTGGACCGTGTGAGAATGACGAAAACGAGAGAGGGCAGCAACTCACTCTGTTCATCTAACGCAAGAGGGCGGTGCTCACTTTTTACTTGGCTTTTAAATGGAGGATTAATTATTTTATTCCTCCATGCTTAAAATGCTTTTTTACTCATGAGACGTTTGTAAATTAAAAAAATAGATCTCAATTGCTGATTGTTTGGACTCCGTCAAGTTGTTGGAAGATAACGCTTTTTATTTTTTTGTTCAAATACTCATGAGCAAATTCAGGCTTCAGATGTCCAATAATAATACAGGCCAACCGAATTGCTGTGCCAATAATGTCCCCTCTTCTCGCAAGGTTATTTTAGTCACAGTATCGATCATGACGTAAGTCTTGTTTTCCAACCTTCCCCTTTGGATGGCCTCATTGCCATCATACGCAAGTTTCATCCATCTTTCACCGTCAAAAACCTAACATTATGGTCACAGATTGGTAAAGATACCAAACGTTAATCTAAATGTATCAGCGCTTACTCGTTTCTAAGCGCTCGCGGTGCTGGTAAAACCAGGGTAAACTATAGAGACAAAACAATAAAATAGCAGAAAGCAGAAATAAACATGAGAAACCATAAACCAATTATCATAACAAGCTGCAGAATGGGGCGAGGCTTACTGTTCTAGGGGTGTCCAAAAATGTTGTCCTGAATTAGAGTGAAATGGCGCACATAGTCTTGGCGGTCTTTTACGGGGAAACTCATCAGATAGCCGACGACAAGAGAGCCGAATCCGTTCGGTTCGATTGTTTTAACCATCATATTTGGGCCTAGGAAATTGACATTGCAGCAAATTTAATATATCATGTACCAATTTTCGGTGGTAACACTTTTTACAATACTAGTATCTATTTCAGGCATTCGGAAAAGTGAACTATTGTCTCACCCTTTGACGTTCGTACAATGTGTGGAAGGCAGTGAAGCTAAGAAAAGTATACGAGACAGACACATACAGGTTGTCAGAAATAAAAACCCTCATTCTCATAATGAATTTTAAAAGTTGTCAAATTTTTATAAATCTTAAAACCAATTTACAAAACTTGTTTATTAAAATCTAAAATTAAACTAGGGGCCTAAGCCTATATATGCCACAACATTATCCATAACAAACAATATGTTGCACAAGTTTGCGAAAGAAGGCTTCAGGCCTAAAATGTTTCTTGTGAGAATTACCGCTTTCTCAAAAACTATAGGTGTACTTTTAGAGGGGCCGTTTCTCACAATATTGCGTATCACCACCAGCTCTCCATTACTCGTTGTCAAGTAAGTTTTTATTGGTGCTATCAATTACTTTGAGTAATCTAATAATGTCCGGTGCCTTTAAAATCATAGTATTTTTAATGGAGCAAAAAGGCACCACACAGGTTAATATTTCGCACTCACCAGAAATGGGCTCCCTGTCTCGTGGGTGTAGGCTATCTCGGGTTGGGCAGAGTTACTTATCTCAATCTCAGCCCCTTTTGTTAGGGACGGTTCGCACAGAACCGAGAGCGTGTGGTTGCCGTCCTCGGTGAATATCTCCACTCGGATGTCTTCGACCACCACTGCTTCGGGAATGACGATGGTCAGCTCGCAGTCGACTCGGGAACCTTCGACCAAAGTCCCGATGGTCACGTCGCTAACGGGCAAGAAGGTGATGTCGATGGATTGATTCACGTCCAGTTGCTGTTTGGGGGAAAAGCAGGAACAATATAATTTATTAGTTGAAAATAATCATCAAGAAACTTCTTCTTTTATGGACAAACTAATTATAATTCATCGGCTCATCAGTCCTATGAGATCAGTAGCCGCAGGCAATTTCACAAAACAATGAAATTTTGTTGTTGGCAAACAAAAGACAACTCTTGTGTTTAATTGTACAGAACGAATTAATTGTTCAAATCCATACAAATGGCACTAAATGACCTTGTGGTCCCCAGCTAACGCATTAAAAAAAAGCCACCATACCACGAATCAACGTTTTTTCCGCAAAAGAATTGTTTTTATACAAAGTGGTTGGTACTTAAAAAATAAATTATTTCTTAGTTGGAATGACAAGTACTTTGTAAAACCACTAAACCATGCAGTTGATAACATAGCAGTAACATTCACATCACTAGTAACGGTTACACTTTCCTACCCCGAGCGTAGATTGTAGTTTTCTGAGTTTGACTGATGGCTGATCCGAGGGGTAAACTTCAATTACACTGACGACGATCTCTGCCGACCCTTGCATGTCACGGTCGTCCCCATTCCTTGCGTGTATTTTCAGTCTGTACACGTCAGGCACGAGGTCCTTCACTGCAGCGCTGACTCCCCCTGTCTTCGAGTCAATCACAAACGGAATGTTCCCGCCATTTTCTTTATCAGCAGCGAATGAATACTGGACTTGTGAGCATGGGCATTGTGTTGGTGTCGTGGGTTTGCCGCACAGTTCTTCATCTTTATCACTTGCGTGGACGTACAGAAAAGGGTAGTCAGCTGATACATCTGGTGAAATGTACTCTTCGTAGATCAGATTAGTGAAAACCGGTGCATGCTGATTGCCTGAAAAGTTTGTTAACATATTTTTCTAGTTTAGTGAAAACTGGGTTTATGTTAATTATAATAGCTCTATGGTTTATGCTGATTTCCTGAAAAGTTTGTGAACATATTTTCCAAGTTTAGTGAAAACTTGGTTCATGCTGATTGCGTGAAAAACTTGGTAAAATTTGTCTATAGTTTAAAAAGATGGCATGCGTCATCATGGTGTGAGTTTTAGGGGAATTGCATCCACTAGAAACCGTAAAACAGCACCTCATTTTAAAATGCATTTCTTTCTTGTGTTGATTTTTGAGTAGGCCCAAATTTTATGCATGTGCTTTAAAAGAACGAGGCATAACTTATCATAATAGGCCAAAGTGTTCCAAAGATACAGAATTTTTTAGCGGTTAAGCAACTTTTTTTCCGAAGGACGAAATTATCCATATACAATTTTCATGGCTGTAAGCAAGGCCGTACAGGTTTTTTTGGTTTAAATTATGATTAATGTGTGTGGCAATGTACATTAAAGAAGCGTGCTCAAGGCTAGAATATTACTTTAATGATTACAACATAATATAGATGATATCAGTAAATTATCTCACATCAGAGGTTATAGCTCGGTGAAGGAACAGTTTGGCGAGAACAATACATTTTGTCATTAATGTGAAGATGATCTCTTGCCTCAGACCTGTGCGAAGTCGTGCGTGAACCCAATAATGTAAAACAAGTAAAACGAACTGGGGTTGGGGTGGGGGGGGGTAACTTTATAAATTAATTGGCCGTTGATATTAAAATAAGTGTAACTGTTGTTATGCAATCTAATTCACAATTGCAAGCGCCCTGACGCGGTCAAAAACAATATGGTCAATAAGGGCGGCAGTGAAGTTTATGTAAAACGAGAAGTTCCCTCGATCCACTGAAGCTATTAAGTAGTCCAAGCCGATTGGCTATACCCTCCGTCAAGGTATAATAGTAAGCAGGACTGTTCTTTTCAGAACTGATGAGGCGTCTCCCGAATAAAAAAAAAACTACTCTGCGGTAGTAGCATACAAAGCAATACCACTTCCCAAAAGAAAATAATCTACCTGGCAATTGAATACACGCATGTTATACAGTTCCCCCAAATATACGTAAGAAAAGATCAGTATAACGGAGAGTGATTTTAAGACATAACCTTCAAACTTACTTGTATAGTTGCAAGATGGTCCAGCCCAGCAAGCTTGACAGTCACACCTACCATCCGTCAAACATACTCCATGGACACAGAGCAACCGGTCCTTCCTACAGAATGGAAACCATGATAACCAAGTCAAACACCTTGTATTTAGGCTACCCTTTTCGACTAACCACCATCACATGGCTTTCAAGCAACGATGCTCACTTATAAAACCTTGAACTCAATTGGTCGTCAAAGTTGCGAGATAATAAGGGGAAAAAACACCCTTGTCACACGAAGTTGTGTGCTTTCAGATGCTTGATTTCAAGACCTCAAAATTCTAAATCTGAGGTCTCGAAATCAAATTAGTGGAAATTACTTCTTTCTCGAAAACTACATTACTTCAGAGGGAGCCGTTTCTCACAATGTTTTATACCATCAACCTCTCCCCATGTTACCAAGTAAGTTTTTATGCTAATAATTATTTTATGAAATTTCCAATAGTGTTCACTGCCTTTAGTTATAGATGGTTGATCATTAGCAAATGAATGACGACGATGCACCCATGCCTGTCTTATTGATCTAATACGTGTAAAAAGAAACACCTAAATACAAAAGCAGCTTAAAATTAATCCGGGGGGAGGGGGAGATGTTTTATAAAAAGCTCTATGTTGTACCGGCGGCATAATTTATTATGAATGCCAATGGTGGCATATACGTCACACAAAGGGATCAAAATTACAGTGTCGAGGATGGTATAAACACAACTGTGTGGTAGATGGATAGCCAACTAAATTTTCCGGGTGTAGGCCTATACAACTAAGTTGTAAATGGCATAATGGTTCTTAAGAGTGTTTATGCTTTAAACCAGAAATTCTCTCATAATAGATTGTGTTTAAGTCTTCTGTGCGTGGAAGACACATATCAATTGTTTTAAAACCCATTTCTGATGATCAGTTTTTAACTATTAAGGTTACTGCTGGAACCATTTACTACATTCCAGTTTGAACTATTAACTATATTATGGGTAGGGTGTGAATTGGAAGGGTGGGTATTGAGCAATCTTAGCAAACAGTTCACAAAGGGCAGTGTTTCTTAAAGGCAGTAGACACTATCGGTAATTACTCACAATAATTGGTAGCATAACAACTTACTTGGTAACGAGTAATGTAGAGCTGTTGATAGTAAAAACCATTGTGAGAAACGGCTCCCTCTGGAGTAAGGTAGTTTTTGTGCAGGGGGTAAGTTCTCACTCAAACAGTTAAATAGTTCAGGCCTGAAGCCTTTAACTATATGCATCTGAAAGCACACAAGTTTGTGCAACAAGTGTGTTTTTTCTTGTATTGTTCTCTAGCTGATTATTTTATGCACATGTTGAGATACACCAAGTGAGCATACTGGTCTTTGACAGTTACCACAGGTGCCAAAGCTAAAATTGCCAATTCGGTATACGTTTTGATGCATAATACACAAACATCACCATAGTTATTATAACCCCTCGTGCGCAAAACCCAAGGCAGCTTGTTGAACACATTATAATTTTTTTGCAGCAGACTACAGTTAAGACAACCATTATCAACGGTTGCCATAGCAACCGAGCAATCATTCGACGACCGTGTCCTTTGTGACTGTGTATCCATGTCCTCGTAATTACGGCGTGCTTTTGTATCTCAAAGGACAATTTACATGTGGTGCTATGGACAGTTGTTGATATATCAAATTTGAAACACAAACTCAAATGGGGGATGAACTTTAAAAAAAAAATCTGTAAGAACAAAATAATACATACAGACCATGTAACAAGTGACGTCACAAGTTTACAAAAGAACAACATAGCCCAGACTTCCAGCAGGTAGT
The DNA here is from genome assembly GCF_032118995.1 of Asterias amurensis. Taxonomy (NCBI): domain Eukaryota; kingdom Metazoa; phylum Echinodermata; class Asteroidea; order Forcipulatida; family Asteriidae; genus Asterias; species Asterias amurensis. Next base: position 25,553,033 of record NC_092649.1, read on the forward strand.
GATGGTACGCAGCTCAACAGGAAAATATTAACAACATTATTTTATCGAAATTGCACTGGCTGGGTTATAAACCCCTTTTATAAAGAAATGTGACACATACATCCCACACATTGTTCAGCTGTTCCTTTTTTATAACTCTTGATTTTATGTGAAAATGTTGACACAAAAATGTAAAATTTCCCAATGATGACCGGTATAGTATATCGCCTGCCAACAGAAAAGCACTGGAGAGCAGCACAAGGTCACTATTTTTGCAACCAATGTTTACATAAAATTATAGTCTCTATAAACTTTTGATAAGGTAGGCCTATACGACAAGAAACAACATACAAACAAAAACAAAGACCTGGGCCTAATTTCATAGAGTTTAACACAAATTTACTTAGCATGAAATTTCTTCCTTGATAAAAACAGGATTACCAACCAAATTTTCATTTGTTGCATATTGCGTATTGCATATTACTAGTTTATTGTTGCTGTTGTTTGTTTATCCTGAAAACCACGTGGAAATTTGGTTGGTATTTCTGTTTTTTGATCAAGGCAAACATTTCTGCATATTTTTGTGCTTAGCAGCGCTATGAAATTGTGACCTGTTTAACGTTGATGATGTTTGTTTGGAAACAAAAAGAAAGAGTCGCGGTACATATCAGGTGTAAGAAAATTGGGCCATAGGCCAAGGTAACGAACCTCACGCAATCTTCCTTCGTGCAGCTTTTGTCTTTTTCTTGTTTGAGACAAAACTGTGGCGATGACTCCCCGCGCACTACAAAACAAAGATAAATCACACGGTTAGCTCAAAGTTTTTAAAATTAAGAAACCTTTCACTTACGACTTATTCATTTTGGTAAGCCCCTCATCATATTAAATTGCAATGGTGGTGCCGTACAAAATACATGTTTGATCGATTAGTTTGTTTGTTGATCGATTTCTTTGGTAAAATGATTTGAACATTTGCAGCAGGGTGCAGGTATACTGCAGGTATACAAAATGAGTAAAATGTCAACAAATTTGTGACCCCCTTTCCCCTACCATCTCAGCCCAACCCCGGGTGGAAAGGGCTTTAACAAGCCTTGTAAGTATGCATGCATCGAATTAAGATTTTCAACAAACTGTGTACCTGAATGTTTGGTGTGGGAAAATTAAGGGAAGACAGTTTATTAATTATAAAGTAATATTCCTTCGATTGCAGTTTCTGCTTTCTGCAAGACTTTGTATATAATTTACTAGTAATACGCCATGTTCATAGAGTACACCACGAACGTCACAGAACAAAATAAAAGCAAGAAAGTCAATTCGTTTTGCTTCGACATTGTTTCAATTGTTAACAATTGTTTCAAAAATTAAACGAATGTACAAACAATATGTAGGCTTATAACAACCCTCACTGATATTCAGAGTCAGTATTCTCCATATCGCGGTTGCAGCAACATTGTAACCACGACACTATCGCAGCTTCTTCATTTAATAATTAATTAACAGATAAAACCTACTTCAGGGTGAATTTACACGCGGGAGGCCACTGATGATGTTGCCATGCACACGCACGCCGCCAGACCCCCCCCCCCCCCATTGCAATCGATGCAAGCACGGTCTCTCACGGACGTCATTTCGTTCCTTCCGTCAAGATCCCCGCTACATAGTCAGTAAAGGTCTTTAATTACCGTCCAAGGCAATTGATTTTGAGACGGAGAAATCAATTGAAGTGTTGCACAGGAGCAGGCTATCAACTCATGCTCAGAACAAGATAAGGGTTTGTTTCCATTGTTTGTTTTGGGTTAATTTCTTTTGTTTACTTCGTTTCCACCTGATGGCTTCTGTTGTTTTCTAATTGTACATGTGTTTTATGTTGTGTTTTCGTAATGCTTTTGTTACTTTTACCAGTCTTCTTCGAGGTCGAAACGTTTGACAGAACGCAAACATTTACTTTATATTTAATTCAGTTATAAACCATAAAATATAACAATATTATTCCAATACTGGATTATTCTTCGTTCGTGGACATAACCGCTCCGAATTTTTGGCGAAAAAAAACCCCTACCCTTTGAAATGAAATTTCCACAGGTAAGTCTATATTTTGGTACTAAATACGGTTTAAACAATCGAACAGTTCCAAAGACAAAGGCATGCGTTCCCTCGAAAAAAACCTCAAACTAATAATGTTTCAAGAGTAATTTGTTCTTCGTTTTCTCATTGTGTTGTGTTTATTACCATGATGTCGCACAATATAAATGTCCATTGTCATTATTATTAGCCTATTATTATAATAGATGCACGAGCTGATTTCGCCATGCATACATTACACCAATACTCACAGGCTTTCGCCGATATTGAAAAATTTACAGGCACCAAAATGCAATAAGCAGCCAGTAAGTGTTTACTCTTGCACGTTACGATGTGACATCATTTGCTCGATCTATTTGCCTTCAGTGCGTAAACTTCGCGACATCCGTCAGTTCCACTGCGTTTAACAATGAGCGCAGAAGTGATATGAGGGGTTTGCAGGCAGAGAACCAATACAAAAGGTTTTGCCAATATATTAGGCCACCTTTTCCTTTTTAAATGCACAATATTGGAGATCGGGACTTCATATTAATTACGGTGAAGTTACAGGTTTGCAATAACAAGCAAGTCCCAAAATAAAAAGTCAGTTAAATGCACTGGACACATTTAGCCAATCAGTTAGCTTTCCATGTGTTTACTCATCAAACATCAAGGTTATTGTCAAAGACCAGTCTTCTCACTTGGTGTATCTCAACATATGCATAAAATAAGAAACCTGTGAAAATGTGGACTCAATCGGTCGTCGAAGTTGCCAAGATGTGTGCTTTCAGCAGAAAGCAGATGCCTTGAATTCGAGACCTCAGCTGAGGTCTCTTATTCAATTCAGATATTTTCGTGAGAAATTACTTCTTTCTAAAAAAACTACGTAGTTATGCAAAGGGAGCCGTTTCTCACAATGTGTTATACTATCAACAGCTCTCCATTGCTCGTTACCAATATTGAGTTGTTATATGCTTACAATTATTTTGACTAATTACCCATTACTTAAAGTCCCCCAAAAAATAAAAAGTCAGTTGCGTAAATGCTTATATCCTCGTGAGCTTAGTGATATCTAACAACATCACGTATGCATATTTTGGAGGATATTTTCCCTTCTGTGGTAGATACAAGTTTAAACATTTAATTTTTTTAATTCAAGTTATTGTTGTAATTAATTTGTTTAAACAGTTAATGACTCATAGGGACGTGTGTCTACAAAAGCTTGGGTAAATGTTCACACTGACTGAACAGTATGACCAATGTTTCTCAGACTCCTTATAATTTTTCTGTTTGTTTGCGTATTTATTAGCATAAACAACACGAAAAAAATTCTTTGTTGAATAATTAATTGGTTTTCAACTCAAAATTAATGGTTATGTGGAATAATGTGGGGCTACCAATCGACAAGGTATAAATGTGCGTCACCGCAGCTTAGGGGTGTACTAAAGACCCATTAGAAACAACAAACATAAAAGGGTCGGGTTTCGGAAATGATATAATAATTGTTTTCTTAAAATGTTATACTCGACAAATTATTAATTGTATGAGCGCTGCAAGCAATTTCACAGAGGAAAAAGAGGGAAGACAATTTGGGAATTAAACAGAAAAAAAGGACCCACCTAATAATAAATCTCAAATAGTTGCCATGAAACAATACATGATGTTAAATAACGCGACTTGTTGTCTGCAATGGGGTGTGGCCCAGGAATTTAAACAAGAGGTACTGATACATGATCTATAGTTGGGTCGATGGGTGAAGATGCAATAGTACTCTTGCAAAACTGGAAACAAAAATAACCTCAAAGCATGAACGAAAAACATCCGCTACAATACAATAAACACTAAAGGTATTGACCTTTCGGCACATCTTATGTACTAGGAATCTAAGTTGCATCATGGAGGAAGGAATTTGATTGCATCGAATTTGTAAATACTACCCCCATCATCACAATACAGGGCCCAATTTCATAGAGCTGCTTAAGCACAAAATTTTGCTTAAGCAAAAAATTCATTGCCTCATAAAATCAGATTACCGGCCAAGACTCCACTCAATTGTTATGCTAAGTAAACAACAGCTAAATACTAGTCATAAGCAATGTATATGGCATGAAATTTTGGCCAGTAACATGTGTAATATAAGCGAGCTATTTTCGTGCTTAAGCAAATATTTTGCTTAAGCAGCTCTATGAAATTGGCCCCTGGACTACAACCTCCACGATTACAACAATAGAAACATTCCACTGACACACATTCTTACCTTCAAGGAACAGTGAGATGACGCAACAGAGAAAGCTGGATACTAGAACCAGTCTCATGACGACACCTTTAGTATTCCCACTCCTATTTGCTATGAAATGGGAGGAAAACTCCACACCTGAACAGGCACAGTCTTCCTCTGAAAACCTCCCTTGGACGTCAAGAAATAATTATGTTTGTCGCTCACTGGAATAGTTAAACCCAGGTACTTAAAAACTCGTTAAACAGTGTCCAAAACCTCCGTAAAACCGTGACAAATTCCACCTAAAACAGTTGCACCAGTTCATAAACTACCAGTCACCGACAATGCTGACTTGCTTCTGCCAGTGTTATTGCTTCTCTCATGAGCATGCGATCAGCGCACCTGTAAACACACTTGGCCCCTGATGCATGACATTTTGACGGCTTCATAATATTTTGGGGGTAATTAGTGCCGGGTGTTGCCTGAGTGCGCTTGGAAGTATTAGCGGCCAACAGGGCAGAACAACTATAGCATTAAATAGTAAGGGTAATACTGTTGGAAGCGCGTTCAGACAATGTGTATGAGCGCTATTTACAAACCGAATTTTCTTATTTTTTATTATTATAAAAAAATGGAAAATACGTACTGTCTTGAATTTTTTTCCCTTCGTTTGTTTGGTACACTAGTGATTTTGATTAATTTCGTACCTTGTTTATGTTCACTGCTTTGTCTGTTTATGCACAACTGTCTTCATATTTATGCATTGTTTTAGTGGGTGGAGCCAAAATGTGACCGAATGGTTTTACCCATATAACAATGTGTTAGCACCATATACTAAGTCCTTTTCCGAGCTCTTTGAAAAAAAAACCCAGGCATATAACTCGTGTGGGGTTCGAACCCACGACCTTTTGCATGATTTTTAATATTTTTTATCTTTATTGTTTGCCCCGATGGCCGACTATATTCGAAGCGATACCACGCTCTCCTGTTTTGCGACGAGCCAAGGTGAGTGCACATGCACGTTCAATGAATTATCAAACTGGCGACCAGGCAGCAAGCAATTACATACCCTCAGACCATGTAACAATGCATCCCTTCCTTTGAACTAATTTTGGTCATTATCATCAGGTGAGGACAGTATTGGACAATAAGCCATACCAACGGAAATTTATGTTTCCCGTAAACTGGCACAAACATCTTCTTCTTCTTTTGGATATACTTAATTGCAATTGTCACCTTTTGTAATTGTCAAATACCAGCATTTTGACTTGGTGTATCCCGACATTATGCATAAATTAAACACTCAGTGAAAGTTTGGGCTCAATTGGTCATCGAAGTTGCATTGGGTGAATAACGAAAGAAAAAAACACCACGATTGCACTATTTTGTGAGCTTTCAGCCCAGATGCCTAAGAAATGAAAAAAAAATTCAAGCTTGAATCCTTTTAATATTTGAGTAAGAAATTACCTCTCTCTCAAAAACTATGTTACTCTAGAGGGAGCCGTGTCTCGCAATGTTTCCCATTGCTCGATACCATGTAAGTTATGCCAACAATTATTTCTAGTGCTTTTAAAGGGAATGTACACGTTTGGTAATCACTCTTAAAATTAATGGCAACAAAAACCTTTGGTTGAAAGCCTACAGCACCGTCGATAGCAAAAAGCCCCACAATTTGTATCTGAGAACGCTTCTCTTTTGTTTTCATCTCAAAGCGCATAGGGACTTCTCTGTGATTGTGATAATTATGCGCTCTACAAAAATGGTTCATTATTATTATAATTATTGTGTATTCATTTTAATAAAAATTGAGACTTAATCTTCCGGTGTGGACATATATTTACGCCGGATTGTCGACGATATCTTTAAAAAAACTCGATGACCTTTTGAAATAAAAATTTCACATGTTAGTTTTATAGTGTATACATCTACATTTACATATGATACAAACACAGACAGAAACAGTAGAACATAATATACACATTTTCTTTAGACACTACTATAAAACAATCTCATTTATTCTGTAAAGGTGTTAGCATCAGTCATTACCAAAATCACTTTTACTTTATTATAACGTACGTGGATAATAACGCACGAATCGTATAAACCATCTTTAAATGAGATAAAACATTTCCGTAGAAAAATATTTGGAACAGTATTTGAACCTTTATTAAATTTGCATCGGGGATAAAGAATATTAATTTTGGTTTCACTCTTACACTGATGTGCGTTAGCACAATATGTTATCCAACTCGTGGATAACAAACAAAAAGTCCCTGGGTCAAGTTCGCGCAAAGATTGGTTAATGAGTGGTTGTTAATTGACATACATAGGGCATGCGCACAGATGTTAGAGTACGACCGACTGTATAGTCATGTCATTGCATGGCGACCGGCAAAACGCACATTTTTTTTATAACTGATCCACTCTACACTGTGCTATGAAACCGGCTACTGGTTACCAGCGATGCGACCATACCTGGTGGTAGGTTGGTTCCAAAATAGTCGACTAGCGTAGTCCAAACAGAGAATTCGGGCAATGTTCCGTCAAACTATGGTCAACGATAGTCCTTGCGCGAACTTGGTCCTGGTGGACGATAGTTGCACCCCTGCATCTTTACATTGTTTCGACTTATATGTCAGGGCTCGGTTCATAATAAACCCAAGGAACTCAAACGCTGAGCAGAGACATTTGGGTCTCAATAGAAACAACGCAAGGCATTCTGTTATGTTTGGTGCAAATAACGGCATCAGTTGTGAGTCCCTCCTCCATTACTGCTCACCATTATCTTTGATGACTAAAACATAATCATTTACATATAAAATGTTGTATATAAAAGACACTTTCTGTGGGTATAAAAATACTTGATAAAATGTTCAATAATTACAATCTTCATTGTCAGCGTTAATTGGATCACAATGACTTAAACCAAAGTTCACTAAAACTTGTAGATTCAATGCCCTCAACTATACATCTGGTTGACATTGTTTGAAGCAACATTAGTGACCATGCAAAGTATCAATAAAACAAATGTCACTTTAAATTGCTAAGACAAAACTCAACACCACACGATCATTACGGCAGAGTCTCTAGTGGTACTAAATAGTCTGTATGTTTCCCGTCGATCAGATCGTTGGCGTTGTTAGCAGCAAACCAACACGGCTGCTTCTCCCCAACCAAGGAGTTCAGACGAGACCTTTGGACCACTTTCACCGTTCTGTCCATCACGTGGAGCTCACCGAGTAGGGCGCCACCATCCGACGGGCTGAAGGGTACCATCTGTACTTTTCTGCGCTGAAATTGCCCTGTTAAGAGGATCAGAGAGATAAAACCAATCGTCAGTTGAGCGTTTTTTGAAGCCTGCTTCAAAAGAGTCATTACTTCTCAATATGTAACATAGCTATCTTTCCATTGCCTGCTTTGCAAGGATATCATCGTTTGTTCTTTTTATACACATCATATTTTCATCTTAATTAATTAAGCGTTATTGTTGTTTGTAAGTTTAGGTGTTTTTGTTCCCATTCGTACGTCCTCTGTTTGTCCGTTTATCCTGTCGGGAAGCCGTTTAAAAAAAACCTCCTCCTTCCTTTTTTCAAAAATGGAGGACGCTAAACATATCTTTTTATTTGGCCTAATTAATACATGTATCATTGTTCAACCTGAAGGCCCGGTCACACAGGCCCCGATAACTGAACGAAAACGAGAACAATAAAAATGTACACCCTCGATTGGTTGAATTGCTCCGCACAGAATACGCCCGTACGCTTATTCAACCAATCGAGGGAGTGCATTTTTATCGTTCATCATTTTCGTTCTCGTTATTGGGGCCTGTGTGACTGGGTCTTAACATACCTATGAGGCCATGTACGCCCTTGGTCAGCCCTTCGTGATTCCTTATGTAGAATCCAAGATGATCTACTTTGTAGGCGTTGTTTGGATTCATACGATGTAACATAAACACCAGGTTGACACTGCCATCACTTTTATAAATCATCACCTGTTTGCCAAAGACCTCAACGGTCCAGTTACCTGCATAAACAAAAATAGATGTTGTTAAAACTTTGAAGCTTTGCATGGTGTGCAGAATAGGAGCAACTATTAATATAAATATTAATAGTAATCTTGCGGGTATAACCATGGGTAAAAACTCTTTTGAGGGAGTGGTGGCTCTTTTGAAGGAGTGGTGGTCTTCTGAAGACGAGCAGACTGTCATGTTCGAAACGTCGAGACCAAACCGGCTCTTTTCAGAGCCACCACTCCTTCAAAAGAGTTTTTACCCATGGTTGTACCCGCAAGTTTACTATTAATATTTATATTTATAGTTGCTCTTATATCAAGTGATAAAGCATAAGGGTTGATGTTAAAAAGTAGACAAACGTAAACAAGATAAAGTAACACAGCTGAGAGTACGTTTGGGTCGATGGTTAACATTTTAGGCACATTCAAGATTTCACATAATAATTAATTGTTATTATTTTACTGAAAATGTTAGCTTCATGAGTAACAGAAATTAGGCCTAATAAACCACAAGGGTTGTTGATAAAAATATGCAAACAAAATAAAAGTAACACAATATCTGAAAGTGCGTTTGTGTCAATGCGAAACATTAGTCACAACACCGACGTACTAAAGACACAAAGGCTTTATGAGCTACACAACATTTAAAATATCAAGTAATAAACACAAAGGGTTGATGCTAAAAATAGACAAACAAAACAAGATAAAGTAACACACCTATGATACGTTTGTGTTAGTTCGAAACATTATTCACATTCAAGTACTAACGACACATGATTACAATTTTACTGAAAAGGTAGGCTTCGTAAGCTAACTAACTATACTAAAATAACATAAAGTAACAACCTGAGAGTACGTTTGTTTCAATTCGAAACATTTTACTTGACTGAAAATGTGGGCTTTATGAGTTAGCACGGGGGAGCCTGTTGCCTGCCTTGAAGCGGCCATTGTTCACGATGAAATATTAAGATCAAGTTAATACAGAGTTCACGTTTTATTCAAACAAAAACCTTAGGTCTAGTTTGCACAATGTCACATTTTAAATTAAACTAAAATGAAGCTTATGTTTAATAAATCATGAAACATGTGATGCTATAAATTAACACAAAAAACACACAGAGTCTGTACTTCTGGCGGGCAAGATTTGTACATAGCCCAGTGGAAGAAAAACAATCTTATATTTTATGGAGATACTGTCTGAATTTGGTTATCAACTTTTGAAATATGAAGAAAGAACCACATCTCAAAACCTCTTCAGCTATCTCAACCAATGTTGTACAATTATTTGCCAGTAAAATGGACACAGTGTATTCACATAGGTTTTTATTTGAACCACGGCTTTGTGCTTTTGGCTTAAAGGCTCTGTCAGTAAGGTTATGGAGAAAACATGCGCATTCCTACGGGGCTCCTCAAAAGGGCAGACGGACCCACGGAGCCCACAGACGGAACCAAACACAAAGTTTCGAAAATGCACAATGCATGCCCTACCTTTGTAAACTGCAACAGTGTTTGTCCAAGACAGCACCATATTGTTGTTGACAGTTACGGCATCTGTGGTGATCCTGACGGTATTCCCACCGGGTAAACGGACCCCTATTCTACCAAAGTAGGTTCGTATACGGGCAGTTCCCGGAACCTGCTCGGGAGCAGCGACGATAAATCCCATGACCTGGAGACCTGAAGAAAGTCAAGAAAATAAAATCAAAAAGAACAATGATTGTAGAAATTAAAAAATTGTTTGAAAGCACTAAAGAAAAAGCAAGTTATCAAGCATCATTTAGTTAACATAACGCAGTCTTGCAGACAACTGTCAAATAATGTTTTACTTCTAAGATGGCGGTTGATGACGTAATGTGTAATCCATCTATTCTAACTTCTCGTTCAAGGTATTCTGGAAAAGAAAAAAATGGCGCGGCTATATCGTACAATACTTGGAACGAGGTTGTTGATTAAACATACATCTACTCTTAGATAAACTGTCCTCGACTACGTACCCAGCTCCTCGTCCGTCAGCAGATTATAAACTTCCCCTGGCTGGCCAGTAATATCGAAGCAGACACTGACGTCACTGGCTGGAACGTGAACTACAAAGTGGGGATCACTGTCCGCTGTAAGGATTCAATCAGTACATGAACATAATTAGTGACCATAACAAGTCATTTTGGATAGATGTTAGTTTTGCATAAGGGATAAAGAATTATTACTTGTTTATTATTATTGTGGTATGGCGGACAAAAGGAGTGTTTTTCAGTCTTTTACATTAAGAGCATACAGTATTTGCCTCTAAAAAGTAAAATGTTTTAAAGAAATTCTTACCGAATCCTCCGCCCCCTCCTCCTCCTCCTCCTCCTCTCCCTGCGCTCCCTCCTCTGCTTGCACTATCACCTCTAGATGAAGTGCCAGCAGGTGCGGGGCGTCTGTTGTGCACCGCGCTGGAACTCGTCATATCATCATCTGGAAAAAACAGAAAAACACATAACCATGACAAACAAGCTGGCGAGTGAGGGACAAAAGTCACTCTTTTATGATCAAGGCCCTTTCGGTGAATTGGAATCAGCTAAGTTCATGGACCCTTTATGCCCTTCCCCAGGTAGTATGACTAATGGACTCGGAATCTTCAGTAACAAAACACTTTCTATAGAGCCTGGGCACAAACATACTCTAGTTTTTTCAATGTGTAGACACATACTAATATAAAAAAAATAAAACATTAAAGTGTGTTAATATCTTCTTCTTTTTTTTGTAGGGGGAACTGTTTCTTCACTTCTGAAAAATGTTTTATAAGTGTGAAATCAAAATTACAAACGAGCAACCCTTGACAAGGCCGAGGCATCGAAGGGTTAATATTTGAACGGCTTTCATGATACTTAGATTACAATTACTCTAAACTTGAACATTTGTTCATGCATGTATATGTCTTTCGAAACTATTTAAAACTTGGGGTGTTTCCAGAATATTTAGATCAAAGTTATTCAAAACCTTAGGGTTTTAACCTTGTTCGACGTCCTCGTTGGTCCCCTCGTTCCCCGCATCATTTACACCAATCGGTGGTGCAACCTCGTCCTCTTTGTCCTCAGGTCTCACCACCAGCAGTGACGTCAATGGTGTCACGAAATGGTACTAATTGTCAAGAACACAATAACAGACAGATTGCTCAAATAATCACGATTTCACTACGTTGATTGATACGGTTTTCATCTCGACTCCCACGAAGTTTAAACTTCCCTAATCTTGGTTAAAATCGTAAGTTAAAACTACAAGGAGGCCACTACGGGCTTATAGAACAGTTGTGCAATAAGAACAGAAATCTTGCAATTACCGTCAGTGAAAGTTCAAGTGCCCTGGCCTTCAGTGCGTCCCTCTCCTCCCTACTTCTTGCGATAGTTCTATCCTCCAATAGCGACTTGATGGTCATGTAAGCCCATAGGCGCTGGCAGAAGTCATCGACCGCGTGCCGGCTCAGAACAGCTGCAGATGGTGTCTGCAAAATGAGAACAGAACGTCTTCAGAAGGAACAAATAAGTCTCATCACTATGGTCTCACAAAACTATGACAACACATCTAGGATTAATGCAGCTAAACTCTTCAGTGAAACTGTTACCTGTGTATTAACCGATGTCTGCAGCTCGAGGAAAGAATCCATGGAGTTCGCAGAAACCGTGGCCACCAACTCCGTCATGCCGTTTCCTTGCACTGTAAGCTCGTTCTCAACAGGCAGCTGGCCGGCCACAATGATCTCAGTCCCCTCGAAGTAGCTTAGAAACGTGGTCTGCGTAGTGGCGTCTACGTTGATATGGTTGTACTTAATGTTGATGTTGAAGAGGAGCGGTGTGGCAACCTCATCGTAGAAACCCTTGAGCTGGAGGGCGGCACTGCTGTCTTCGTATATCTTACGTCCCACGCCTTGATTCTCGGTGGCTAACTGCTCCAAGAATTTCTGGTCTACATTATCCCCGAAGCCTAGGCAGAAGAGGGCAAACTTGCCGTTGATTCGCGCGGCCACCTCATTTCGTATCTGCATTTGTAGTGTTTTTTTAATTTAAAAGAACGTTACAGAAATGATAAGAAAAAAAAATCGTCTAAGATCATAGATTTATATAGAATGTACACGGCCTTATGATGCTGATAGTAGAAAAACATCCCTTTAACTTTTCCTTTCTCAAATTTCATAATTTGTTAATTGCCAAGTAAGCGTTTCATTCCTTTTTTTTTTTTTAAATCGATGTCCTGCAAAATGTGTTCTCGGTTTTTCACTATTTTCTCGTGACCCAGATGGCCGATCGATCTCAAACTTCTACAGGTTTGTTAGGTTTTTGTATATGGTGGATTACATAAAGTGCCAGCAACTGTTTCGTTAGCAAAAACCAATTCTGCAATGTTTATTTAACCAGACACATGATCTTCTATCGCTGCCTTCACATCGCCACCAGGGCACCATGGCCCATACGTACCTGCAACAGATTAGTGGTTCCAGATGACGGGAGGCCATCTGTTAGCATAATGACCATTGAGAAAGCATCTCGTTCGTCTTGTATATCAGCCAGTTCAGATGTCTCGAGGAGGGACACGCCGGCCATGACGCCAGCGTGTAGATTTGTACCTGTTTGTTAAAGCACATGGACGCTATATTGGAAATTACTCAAATTAAAACTAATTAATAAAAACGTAATTGGTTTCGAACAATGGAGAGCTGTTGATAGCAAAACATTGTGAGAAAGGGCTCCCTCTTAAGTAACGTGGTTTTTGAGAAACAGGTAACTTCTCAATCAAATATTTAGAGACTTCAGGCCTGAAGCCCATTATTAGGCATAATATAAAAGCACACAAATTTGTGCAACAAGGGCGTTTTATCTTTCATTGTTCTCTTGCAACTTCGATGACCAATATCGAGCCCAAATTTTGCACAGATTTGTTATTTTTGCATATGTTGGGATACACCATACTGGTGTATTTGTTTTTTTAACCGATTGTCTTACCATAGAGCGCCCGCAAGCCATCCACAAAATCCAGGGCATCTTTAATGTTATTCGGTGTACAGTCCACCATCTCCCCAGCCTTCCAGGTCCGAATGTCATCTGTGAATGTGACAATGTTTAACCTGTAATCAAAGAAAGAAGACACTCTAAAAGTCACCTGGAAATATAATTTTTATTTTTTCAAACATAACAGTAAATGTATAGTAACAATAAAACAATTTTTGCAAAGTTTCAAATCCTACTTTCTTAGGTTTGTTTTGTATGCATATGTTGAGGTACACCAAAATGAGAAGACTGGTCTTTGACAATTACCAATAGTGTCCAGTGTCTTTAGTGGGAGGGGGGGGCACCCTTACTTTCACGTTTACGTTTACGTTGGTCTACTCAGCACAATCCACAAGTTTGGACGTAAAGGTAAGGGTGGTTGATTGGTACTCAACCACATCGATGTGAGTTTAGTCTGGACTCACCTGTCGCCTTCTCTGATGTCGGCAAGGATTGTATTCATTGCTTCTTTCGTCTGCTGAATCTTAGAGCCGGACATCGAACCGCTCACATCAATCACGAACACCACGTTCTTATGGGCAGGGGCAAGTCCCTCAGGCGAGAAATAGTGCACAAAATACCCGTTCATAACCTAGGCGAGGAGATATAAAGGGGGAAGTGACATATAAATAATTCATTATATGTTTTGATGATTTTATATTTCCCATGATATATTAACACCAATCAAGTTGATAAGTGGACATAATTACTGATCTTACATAAAATAACATAAATTTAACTTTTTCAAAAGAAACATAATATTACAGTATTTGGTGGGAGCTTTAATGGCACTGGACACCATTGGTGATTGTCAAATACCTGAATTCTCACTTTGTGTATCCCAATGCATAACATAACAAGTAATTCGTAAAAAATAATCTACACTTTCATCAATAGAGTGACGTCAAAGAAATAGTTTAAATTTTCATATTTTTTTTTGGAGTACCCTCCCCTGAAGCGTAGGTTCCCTGTACCCCAAGCAGCGTAAGGCCTACTGGGCGACTGCATGTTTCGTACGATAAATCTGTAAAATTGTAAATCTGTAAAATTGTAAATCTGTAAAATTGTAAATCTGTAAATTTGTAAATCTGTAAATTTGTAAATTTGTAAAATTGTAAATCTGTAAAATTGTAAATCTTTAAAATTGTAAATCTGTAAAATTGTAAATCTGTCAATTTGTAAATCTGTAAATTTGTAAATCTGTAAAATTGTAAATCTGTGAAATTGATAATCTGTAAAATTGTTAATCTGTAAAATTGTAAATCTGTAAAATTGTTAATCTGTAAAATTACAAATCAGTTGGTGCTTAATATTTGATAGCACTATTTGTTGTTCTATCAATGAAAGTGAAACATCGGGTAGGACAGTAAAAACAAAATCTTCAAAACAGAGTGACTTTCTGTCAGTGTATGCATAACATTACAACACATTTGTTGCCTATCCTCGCCACGTAGCTAACATGTAGGGACCGTCATCGTCGGGTGGTGTTGTTGCTTTTTCTTAAAAAAAGAATTGTTGTTATTTGTCTTTGAAGACGAATTCGTAGTCTATGGGCTTGTTTTTAAAACCATAACTTATCAAACATTCATGTAATCTAAATCATCACCAGGGTGTCAATTTTAATTTCTTTTAACAACCCTCTTCTAAAATGAACGGGTTCTCGAACAAACCGCCTGGCAACCACAATTCTAAAACGTAAGTTCAAAATCTACTCATTTCTGGCTCTACATAGTCACAACAACAGTCAATTCACCACCTTAAGAGGGCGCTGTTCGTGCGGCGACCACCGGCCGCGTATTTTTTTTCCTAGGACGAACGTGGGCAATTAACATAAAATGTTCCAATTTAAGTAATGGCTATTCAAATTAGAACACATTTGGCAGTTACTTAAATTGGAACATTTTATGTTAATTGCCCACGTTCGTCCTAGGAAAAAAAAATACGCCCACCGGCGATAATTTATACGTATATTTATATACCGGCTGGTAGTGAATTGTGTACTGTTACATTGATATGGTAACTTGCTGTAGTTTTTGTAAATTTGGTGTAAAGGCCGAAATGAATTTCTCATCTTGGTAATTGAATTGTTCAGAATGCCCATAAACTCAGTGAAGTGGATCAATGTTCATCCTAGTCTGTAGTCAAAGCGCAAGCGGCGACCCCTTGAAGTGCTTATCAAAGACCACTTGTTTACTCAAGCGTTCAATGTCTCGGGCATTGAGTTCACGTTGAGTTATGATATGGGTGCGTTCGTTTAGCTTCACTGGGTCGACCCCGGTGTGTGGCGTTTTTTTTTCATAGGACAAGTGTGTGCAGATAATTACCCACGTTCGTCCTGGTAAAAACAAAAACCGCCAGGGGAGCTAAACGAACGCACCCTTTATAGTGTACATGTAGTAACTCCGTTTCTAAGCTTAACGTTGGAAGTATAGTGAATAGTGGATCGTGGATCTACAATAATGTTGTCCCCGAATGAAGCCCAGTATGCCGAAGACGAAGCCCACATGACAGAAATGCTTGAACTCTTCAAAAGAGAGACGTTGAGCTTTGTGGACGGGACACTCCCGTTCGACACGTACGACAAAGCTGTGGGCTGGGATAGAATTCTGGAGGCAGACGGTCGCCACTTTGTGACTCAGTTTCCCCAAGGTCATGCCGTTATGTCGCAGGACATTGGTGGTACTAGCGGTGCCAGTTTCCTGAGTTTTGTGGGATTTTTTGGCCACCGAGTTGTGAACGTCACACCAGATCTACTTAGCCAAATGAACCAATTCACGAGCAGTTTGTGCGCCTTGTTATGTGACCATCCGGATATTTTGCTATACGGGTATGCAGAGGTGAAGGCGAAGGGTGACTATTATAATTTAGTGGTACTTCGTCACGAAAGCGCAGGAATGAAATGGAGAGATGGTGCGCTCCATCAGCAGGCTGTCAAGTAAGTTTAGAGTTGGTCTGTATAGAGAGAAACATGTATTTCCATGGAAAGTCTGATATTGCTCTTTTTTTTTGTTAAATTCTTCGAAGTTACCAGCTTATTTTACTATTAAAGCGTTTTGCGTGGTGGAAGCAGATAACTAACTGCGATCTCAGACTTGAAATCAAGTCTTAGGTTCTTCATAACCAGTGACTCGAAAAGTAGGCTACGTACAAAAGGTGTGAGCACGACCAGCATGGTGAATCGCCGACAGTTTTCTGGTGTCAACTCGCCCACTATTTAGCAAAGTCGCCCACTGAGTGCTGTGAACGCACGTACAAGAATCCACGAAACTGAGGGGTCGTCGCCCTGTAGTCCCATCTGCCATTTTCTGCCATGGTTGGCACCTTAAAGCGCTAGGCTCTTAAATTAATCTTAATTAAATTCGAATACCATTGTAGGAAAACACACGTGAGCTCCATGCTGTGAGCGCTTTGAAACGCTTTTGGTTTTGACAAATATAACTGCAAAATAATATAACAAAACATTTAACAAAATAAAGTAAAATAACTGCGTGTTATTAGTATTATTTAAGGTAGTTGTCATTTCATGGCACCCCTTGCCATTAAATAAGGGGCTTTTAATATGGGTGAGCACTAAGCAGGGCCATGGTAAACTTTTACTTTAACTTTGGCTTGCAAGTTTTGCCTCGATCGTTAAAAAGTAGATGTCAATGATCCACACAAAAATATGCCTCGAAATGGCTTGGTTTTACACGGTCGGCCATTTTGTTGTGGAGTCAACACAAATTGGAATGCCGTGTTATTCACGATGTAATAAAAGGAAAACCCATGCAATGTCGAGGCATTTATAGTGTGAATCATTATATTCTTCTTTGCAAAACATGCTGACCATAATATGCATTTATAGCAAACAGTTTCAAACGATTCTCATTGACCAACTCGCCCGATTCAATGCAACGCGTCCCTTTACGCCACAAACATCGTGTATTATAAAGAAGGGTTTGCGGTAACACCATGTAATGAGTATCTCTACTTATCGTGTACATTGTTGATCGGTCAACCATCCTTTTATTTTGTGACCTCCGGTGTTATTTTATTTTTGTCAACGGAATTCATAGCTATTGTGCAGGCAAGCTTAGTCATGCGCATTTAAATCAGGTATAAATGTGGGCCTAGACTACGTGTTGATTATTCTTATTCCTCCATGTTTGAGCATTCTGTGAATAATCATATTATTATAACCAGCCATGGAGTTTTATCCACGTGTTAAATCCTACTCGGAAGACGCTGCGCATCTGGGAGAAATGCTTGGCTTCTTTCGACAAGAATGTGTGGATTATTTAAATGGAGAGTTCTTGGAAAGTTACAACAACGGCGTCGGTTGGGAGAGGTCGCTGGAGGACGGGCGGTACTGTTTGACTCAGTTCCCCCATGGACATTCTTCCACTGCTGCGGCATTGATGGCACCCACAGAAAGCCTCGACGATGCACTTGATGGGACCAAATCAGCATCTAAGAGGCTTAGCTTTGTGGGATTTCTCGGTCGTAGGAACCCCGAACAGGCAGGGGAGCTGAGTTGCCGTATTGACAAGGTAGTGCAGGACCTTATGATGCTGATGTGCGACCAGCCTGATGTGCTACTCTACGGCACGGCCGAGTGGTCACTGGACGACAACAACCACTATAATTTAGTTGTCATCCGTAACGAGGAGGCAGGCACTAGATGGAAGGAGGGTGAACTACATATGAGAGAGGCTGTAATGTGAGTTAAAACAGTCACTGTCCACCGTTAACTCTGTTGGTCTAGTTGAACCGGAAGACAATTCGCCCTTTATGAACGTACGCGCCCCTACCCTACGGACAACTCGACAACTCGTCCGCTCACTTGTAACCCACACAAATTATGCCTCGAAATTGCACGGTTTTCCTTTTACGTCTATCACGGCACGCTATTTTTTGAGACAAACTTTTGACTCCAGAAACTGGCTGACCGTAATAGTTTGCCAATTAAAAGGAAAACCTTGCGATTTAGAGGCATATTTGTGTAGATTATTCTACTTTTAAAACACCTTTCTAACAAACGGTTTCACTAAACCAACTCGTCCGATCCAAGGCATCCCAAGGTTCACTTTAACCGTTTTAACCGTTTAATCGTAGTTTTAGAAGAATACCCCTTCCAAGGCAACCAGTACAATGTACAAACAAGTTATGTAAATAGAAATCATATAGCTTGCAAACGCAAGTTTGCCATTCAGTTTAATGGGACAAGCCGCATGGGGAAAAGAGCGCTGATAATCCTAGGTAACGGGCGCCAGCTGTCTGGTGTTTCACACGACAAACCGAACATTGCCGCCATTGTCGTATCCTACCTAAACAATGGTCCCCAGACAGATGAAGGTAATATGCAACATGACAACGCGGGACTATATATTATAGTAGACCTGCAGGTAGATCAAAAATCACTTTCCCAAATCAAAGGAACAAGTCTTCCGAGTGCTTGAATTTTCAGGAAACGATATGTGAAAGGCATTGAGAAGATGTGAACACTTAAGCTTGCTGACACAACATTCACGACTTGAGGTGATGCCGCAAAGATACTTCAATCGAGGATGGGTGGCCCTTCAAAGCCACCGTAATCTTTGCTAACACAAAACCGATTATGGTGAAATGAAACGGCCCACAAATCGTTCATAATGGACAATCAGACTGAGGTATCACGCTCATACCGAACAATTTTAGGAACATATCTAGCTAAACGAGAAGACAAAATGTCGTGCACTCTGAGGTGAAATAATCGAACTGCCTGCGCAGTCTATGTCCAGAGCCTACACAATATTGGCGAGAAAAGTGTATACTTAGTTAATCTTGTGTACCCCCTTGCTATTTGTTGCGTGCTTTCTGACCCCCTCTCTCTATCTATTTTCTGTTTCATCCAAAATGGGATGAGAGAAAACAAATCAGAGTTTTCATCATTGGGATTGAATCCCAAGACTCCTGACACTTCGGGCAGATGCCGCACCAACTGAACTATATGAGGCACAGTGGTATACAAATGTACTCCCTCAGATGTTCCCTGAGAACCACATATTTCTCTCGGTGTTGCATATTCTGATTCATGTATTTTCCACTTCACTGGTTATGTCACACTAATAGTTTTTTTCCCCATTTTTTTCTTTCCATTCAGTCTTCGAGAGAGACCCTGCTAGGGTCGAAACGTCAGGCCACTAACTATTTTTTGCTTAAAGTTGATTGTGCGTGTTTTTTTTTTCTCGTTTATTCACAGTGGCTTAAGTCCCAAGTACTACACATCAATTCGCATCCATACTGGTGATCTACCCGACGGACTGGATTCCACTCAGTTCAATCTAAAGCGATCCGTTCTTCTCGACTATACAGCACACCAAAAGGATCCGAACGCTCCGATACAGCGTGAAGTGAAATTGTGGACACAATGATTGGATGATTACGGGTGCACCCCACCAAAGCGTACAGAGCAAAACGCTAAATATTAATAATAAAAAAATACACGAACCACACTTAGAAGTCTAACAGCTTTTTACAGTAAAGGGAAAATTGTTCACTAACTCTTAAACTTCAATCCTCTACTCAATTTAATATGCAGGGTCCTTTGGCCCGTCGAGTTATCACCCCCCCCCCCCCCCTGCAAGCCAAAACACCCATACATCAGTGTAATTTTCCCAAACGTCCGATTACCGATATTGAAAATTTTTCCCATACACCTCTCAGCAGATAGGACCAATTTGTTAGGGCTCAATATCATCCAAAATACATTAAGTTGGAAGTCAACAACCCCCATGTCCCTAAATTGGTCAACCTTTTTTTTACACTGAACCCCTTGGAAGCTCTCACATCTGTCTAATATAGAATTTGTGTAGGGTATACACAACATTACAATGAGCTGGACGCTCTGTTTTCTCCTTATTTAGTGGGGTGCGCCCATGGGTGTCACTTTTGATGTCACCGTGGATTTTGTACACTCAATTCTACTCGGGTAATAAATACTTAATACATAATCGCCCGGAACAGTATCTGGTTATGGATATTTTAGTGTGCCCCTCTCCTAAGCCCGCCCTCCCCCCTTTACATGATTTTTGTGTATGTACACTTCAACAAAATAAAAACATTGCACAGCATAAAATGTTGGTTGCGTAGGTGTAAGTAAAACTGTTAAAACTTTGATTTGTAAGCCTATTTTTTTATATTATTTTTTTTTATTAAAATTGACAAACTTCGTGACCTATAGTTATAAAATATATATGACATATCAAATCTAAATATCAAAAAATAAATAATATAAGAAAAAAAGAAATGTTCAGGATATGTTTCTTAAGATAATGCACGACCGACGTATTTAAACTTAATAGTACTTAATTCATTTGGGTCTGTGGAAATTAAGCTTGTGTATCATTTTTTTATGGAGGTTTTTGGAACACTAATTCTTTACTACCTCGTAGTATTCATTACACATGCGATCATACAGGAATTTTCACTACGTGTCTTAGTTTTTTTTAAAGGAAACTCTGTTAAGTAAAGTTTCACGATTTATCGGGGATGTTTTGCTAGTTCATATTACCTTCTTATTTCGATTGTGAATATCCCATTGCGCCACATTGAGAGAGGGTCTTCTAGTACCACATTTCAGACGGAAGGTTCTCTAACGGGATTGAAATTTACCTGTTCAGTCTGCTTGCCTATAGCGTTCTAAAGTATATCTTTGCCTCAGGCAAGATAAGATTTAAAGCTATGCATGTCGGAATAATACCAAGAAGTAAGGTTTGTGGTGACACCATTGAAACAAAAACTCTTTTGTGAGTAGTGGTGGCTCTGAGATGAGCCGGTTTCTACTCGACATTTCGATCAGAGTGTGCTCCGACCGTCTTCTGGAGAAGACTGCCTGCACAGGGCCCGATTGCATGAAACTGTTATTAAGCAGAAAATGATGCTCGACAAATTTGTTTGCAAAGCAAAACAACTGAGTTGGGCAGCAGTGTCACAACAATGCAAACTTCACGTAATTTTTAATGGAAACCTGTTTCTGTTAAGCAATACTTTTCTGTGCTTAGCAAATGTTTGTGCTAACATAACAGGCTTTATGGAATTGGGTCCAGAACGTATCTGAACACACATCACATTCTCTGATTCTATTCCTACGAGTTAATCGTCTTACCTGCAGGTTCCCGGCGCTCAGATCGTGGAGGACATCATAATGCACCACTAGGTTACCAATGATTCCATCAGTGCGTTCCATCTTCTGTTGATCTTTTGACGGGTGGAATTTGATGTGAGCCCTGGACTGTGATATCTTGTCCAGAAACACAACATCCTGAAGGGAGGAGGGGGTAGCCTCATTGATGGAGCTACTACCTGATCCTGTTGACAACCACATGGCATCGAGTTCCTGTAGACCCTGGGGTTCCGTGATCCGGATATCCACCTTCATGCTTCCGATAATCTGAAGCGAAAGATACGACAAAATGATTAGATGACTTCAAAGTGTAATCCAATCAACTTTCAAATTCTGTTTGGATCTGACAGAAAGGATGGGACGTTGCTGGTTTTCTGTTAACGTAATGCTGATTTTAATTGGTGTAACTTTACGTCCTGTTGTTAAGAGAGACACAAAAATGCATGTTGTATAAGTCAATTTACATTTGGTTTGCGGTAACACCATGTGTGTATCTACTAGCAAGGTAGATTGTGCTCTTTTGAGAACTTGTCTTGCTTTATATATTCTACAACTGCAGTGTAGATTTTCTGAATTTTGGAGACTTCTCACTTCCGAACTGCTTTTTAACTATTCATGGGCGGAAGGTATACGATACAGGGCGCAATACGCACCAAAAAGTATCTCCCATGATGGATGTTTCCAACAAATTCAACACTATTTTTGAATATGTACCATTGTTACAAACAACTGTTTTTAGTTTTGCATATGGCTTTCCATAGTTTTCCAGCCTCGGTTGGCAAAAACTCGAGCTGTGACGTTGCAATAGAAAGGTCTAAACTCGCTACCAGTCTCATGTCCTGACTTGCTTACCTGTCCGGGGTCGATGTTGATGCTGTACTCTATGATACCGTGACGTCTTCGGAGCAACTCTTGGTAGACGAGGTCAAAGGTCACGGTGGAGTACGCAGCCACATTTACAGCAACACGGAACGTGTTAGGCTTGGTCACACTGCCATTAACGAAGACAATAATGAAATCAGGACATAATTTAATACAGCCGCTTTGGGTACCCAGATTAGCAAAGCACAGCAGAAATTATCATTACCCAAATAAGGTTACCAGGGGTGCGTTTTCGCGGTCGTAGCCAATAAATGTTTCGGTTAAGCTGACCATTGGTTAACCACTGCACAATGGCCGTAGACCGATACAGGTATTGGTTACGACCCCCAAAACGCACGTCAAAAACACACTCTGGTATACCTCTAAGATTAGAGTAGCATGGGGATGGGGGGGGGGGTGCACCCTGCAAAACTTCAAGCACCAAGAGTAAGTTTATCGGCCTTCGTATAAACACATTTCAAGCTAAACTTACTGTTGTTTGACTTGTCCAGCAGTGTCTCCTCGTTCTTTTGCAGCGTTATATTCCTTCTGCGCCTGCTCTTTCTCCTTCACTTCGGCCTCGTATGGAACATTGTCGATCACCCTGCAGGAGGAGACCAATATTAAGATATCAAGAACTAATGACTTTGTCCGATGAGGTCGTCTTATTTAGGAAGTTAAGTTTGGGACTGAAGTCAAAGAGCTGATTCTAAAGAGTACAATTCTAAAGTCTGGAATTTTCAGAGCTTTGAAAATGGTATATAACTTGTTGAGGCCCTGAGATTATGGGTGCGTTCGTTTAGCTCCCCCGGATCAACCCCGGTGTGTGGCATTTTTTTCCCCCAGGACTAACGTGTGCAGATAATTACCCACGTTCGTCCTGGAAAAAAAATCGCAACACATCGGGGTCGACCCAGGGAAGCTAAACGAACGCACCAAATATACTTTAAGATGATGACGTCATAAACTAAGATAACGACATCCTGAGATGTAGCATCTCGAGAAGTCGACATCCTACGTTTATGATGTCGACAACTAAATAATTTGTACAGTTACAGGCCGATGTATTTAGGGGGGAAGGGTGAAAATGTACACAATTTCTTCAACAATTTAAGGGTAAAAAATCCTGATAGATTCTCACATTACAAATTTACTGATGAAGGCCTGATCGGGTAGAACGATGGAGAATGTGGCCTCCTGTGCATACTCCTCCGTGTTGACCAGCATGCTGTTTACTAATGTATTGGCGAACCGGGCTGTAATGGAGGCATCGACGTGGAAGTGACGAATCTCGGGTTTACGGACGCGTGTTGGCTGCAAAGGGAGAAAGTTAGTTAGGCCGTGTCCGAATAAGTTTCTACTGCAACGGCTAGGGCTATATTATGTTTGCATCATCGAGCGTCGAAGTATGCCTTACATTACGTCCGTAGCCTTAAGCTTTAGCCGCCAATTCGGATTTTATTTTTACGGCATAGGGGAAGACGGGCTCAACTCGCCTCAACAGCTAAACATTTGTCAAAAAGCGGTATTGTTTTGACGCTCCGACCAAAGCACCGTACACCTGGAATTTCATCTTTGAGAGGGCCAGTTTTTTATTTTCCTTTTTGCAAAGGACACTTCGCTTTGATTGGAAAACCTTTAAAGGGGCACGGTGCAAGGCCAAGACCAGAATCAACAGAGGCCATGGTCATAATATGGCCTGTAGGCCTATACATACACTCTGAATAGTCGGATGATGAACACCATGTGAGTACATCTTTTGGTTTGGGTGTTAGACAGACGTACCAAAATCAAAGAAAGGAAGTATAAAGTGTCAACCATATCTCAAAATGGCTTAAGGGCCGACCAATTTCGGATCAGTATGACCCGAATCTGCGACTTGACTCGGAATCTGTGGCTATATGACCCGGAATCTGTGACAGTAATCACAGTCAAAAGCAGGGCCCAATTTCATGGCTCTGCTTACCGTATGCACAGAATCGGCGCTTACGGAAGCAGGGAATTCTGTGCTAACAGCAAGCCTATTTCACCGTTTAGCGGTAAATTTTGGCGTCTGCGCGTGCGTACTCCACGTTACTATAGGCATTCTACGTTTACAAGGCTAGCGCAGAAATTCGGCGCTTGCACGTAAGCGGGGAATCGTGATCGTAAGCGCAGAATTCTGCGGTGAGCAGAGTCATGAAATTGGGCCCTGGTCCCTTGAGTTGATCAATTTGTATTTCGAATTTATAAGACAGAGTTTTTACCGTAACTCCTCCTGTGTAGTAATCTTCGTCATCACTCAAGTTGCCGTAATCATTGCTCCCTGACCCGCCACCTCCGGAGCCTGCTGCTCTTTCCTCCCGCTACATCAAGACAAAACAATAACATTGAATAAGTCACGGAGGAAAAAAACAATGCTTAAAGGAACATTACAGAATAAATTGGTAAGAAAACAAATCGTGCCTATACATGAAATTGTTTTCCCCGAGACAAAGTCTCATAGGCATGCGTGACGCCCTCTGTAGGAAACTCCGTCTGTCTTGTATTTTTGTACGCGAGTTTGTTTGGTCTCCTCCGTAAGAGCAAGAGTGTGTTGTTAGAGGAACGACCGTAAAGCAAATCAATAATTCCGGGGAGATGAGCCACCGTTCAAAACGCAGTGGTTATGAGTCCACGAATCAAAACACAGAGAAAATAACTTCAAAGACAACTTTCAGCGCCTTCGAAAACAATTTAGGATCACCATTAAGTTATATTAGTCGAGTATGAGCAAGTTTGGTTGGGGGATAACAAACTAAGCTAAGCGTATTATGTTTATCTTGATGTGAACCCCTTGCCTCACTCAACAAAGTGTCTTTACACGAAGCAACGTTTACAGGTAATGTTTTTAACAGGCAACCAACTACAGTGTATGCTACGTGGGACCACTTTGGTAGCACGTAAGTTAGTATTCGAACCTTGTCTTGCGTTCCACAAGGAAAATATTTGAACATTCAAATGTTGATTTTCTTCATTGAGATTCTCTGGAACTGGTTGCTTGTATATTGCCTCGTGTGACAAGGGCCTAAAAACACCCGACCCGGATCAGAATTGACCTAGACTTGATTCAGGTCCCGTTCGTGTGTAAGAGGACCCTAAAGCACATCGCGCCAACGAGTAAACAAGCGGTAGCTGCGGCGATGGCACGGGAGTGGGACTTGGGTCAAGTCTATAATTGAACCGGATCCCGGTTATGTGAGGCCTGACCAACTTCTGGGTCAGTATATAAGACCCGCAAGTTGTGCCAGAGTGACCAAAAAATGTGTCAAACTGACGAGCAAAATCCGAGTTCCAATCCCAATGAAACCAATTCCAGGGTCAGCCTGACCCTGGAATGGGTCAGCCTGACCCTGGAATGGGTCAGCCTGACCCTGGAATGGGTCAGCCTGACCCTGGAATGGGTCAGGCTGACCCTTGAATGGGTCAGGCAACCCTTTAAAGTGTTTAAAGTGTAGTCTTTAATATGCACTTTGTCTAGACGGCTTTTCTATTTCAAATAGTGTACGGTTAATGTGTTTTCTTGGAATGATGTATACCTCTAAAACTGAAACACTTGTTCAGCTCCATGTAAACACAAACTCCAGCACGCCATATCTTCTAAAACTTAACAGTTGGGGTGCAGTTTTGGCACGGGTTAATTGGGGTGAGGCCGGTAACAATAGACGCGGGTTCACAAGGCGTCTTGCTTGGTTTTTTAAATTACCTTTCGGTGTTTGTACAAGGTGTCTCGTCTCCTTCGACAAACAACATTTTTTTCGCAATCAATCAAACCAAGACCGCATATATGAGGGTTTCTTTTTAACACACCAGTACCCCGTGGCACAGTTTCAACACACAGTTGGTGACATGCACCCCCAGGCTAGGCCCCTCCCACTAAGAAGATGAAAATAAATAACAAAAGTACAATACGTAAAATGGAATTGAACGATAACGGTTTACAGTAAATGTCAGTACTGTATAGTCAAGCCCCTGTTGTCCGAGTACGAGTCGATGGTGTGAGCCACAGGGTGGTCTGTGTGTATTTTGGACACCCTGGTAAAATAATTCTAATTTGGAAACCCTAGCTGTTTTAAAAGCAACTATAAATATAAATATTAATACATGTAGTACACTTGCGGGTACCAACACCGGGTAAAAACTCTTTTGAAGGAGCGGTGGCTTTGTAAAGAGCTAGTTTGGTCTCGACGTTTCGAACAGTATACTCTGCTCGTTTTCAGGAGCTGTTTTATTTGCCAAATGTATTGTCAGTGAACAGTTTCGACACCCATCACTAATTAAGTTTCCAGGAAATGTTGACACCCTTTTCCCAAAACCCGATGGCTAATCTTAAGTCCGAATCGTCCTCACCAAGGGGGAGTTCGAGTCTACCTAGTACTCACCCCCTCCCCGCCCCATCCCAGCATTCCTGGTAAAATAATTCTAAATCTGCAAAAACTTTTAGTCCTTCGAGATTGAAACAGCATAATAATTACATTCGTTACGATTCTTACTATTCATTTGCGATTTTAACATTCTGCCAACACTTGTTTCTGTCGTTGTAGTTGTATAGACACTTTATCTGTTTGACCTCCTCGATTGTATTTAGTCAAATTTGGTGCATCAATCAAAGGTCAAATCTGAATGTTGCTAAATGATTGTGTACATTTATCACACTAGGGGTAAACAAGACTTGATCCTTTAATTCGACAGACAGGGTGCGAAAGCCTGGCTGTTTTCACGGCGGAACAAACTAAAAACTAAACATGGATAAACCAACATCAATATTCTAAAACTTAGATAGATTAGATAGATACGTTTACTTCTACTATGCTAAAAAGCAGACGAAAACATAAATTTACTTGGTACTTACGTCCAAAACATCGTCCTCTTGGTCCGCTGGCGCTTGGGGAGCTAATACGAATGCCGGAGCAGCTCTCACAACAGCTATGGAGGAAACTACCCCCAGAACCACCAACACATTCCACAAACTCATTCTGTCCTCTGGCTTATCCTCCTTGCCGCACCAGCTGGCAAAGCACTCTGGAGTACCCTTTTTTCTGAGATACTAAAGGAGCCCCTAAGAATTTGTTTTGAAGGTGTTCACGCACGACTGCTCTTTTTGTTTTGATGATATGTGGGTGGAACGCGTTGAGTTAGTAAAAGCTGCAATTTAGGTGCACATGAGATGCGCTTTCACAGTCAGATAAATCTGGAATGTAATGAGCAAGAGTCAAACTGAACTGACCAGGCGGTTTGGACTGTGAATGACCATCACAGGTACAGAGGAAGAACGCTGGTGCTCGACTCCACTCGTTCTCCAACCACTGCTGATTGCTTGTAACCCAGCTGTAGCCCTTCCTCTTCTATTTATAGGGTTTGACCACCACGGCTCCGAAGCAGTGACACCAGCTCTATAATCATTATGGCATGGTGGTTAGATCTCACTGCATGCACTCAGGGGCATTGGCCTCCGAAACAGTGACGTCATAGTGTTGATAGCTGTATCAGTGCACCGATGTGATCGTGATTGGGGGTTGGCGTATGGTACCGGTAGCGATTTTGTTTCTGTAGTATAAAATTGCCATTCTCAAACAGATTTCTTAAAAAAAAAAAAAAAAATCAGTGTAGAAGAATTTTCAATTGATAAGCACTACGATAGTGACAATTTACTTCGACAAAACAATGGCGTACTTGCAGCGCGCGTTACGGGCAACAACACTGATACGTTACTGGCGCAGACGGGGTAGGGTGGAAGGGTCGTCAGGGGGGCACGTTTTTTTTTCTCCAGGCGCCACGAACTTAGTAAACATGATACAGATATAATCCTATTATGCTTATAGGTCTGGATATACACTACTAGACACGAAGTGACAGTCAGGGGCGTGGTTAAAGTCAAGGGGGGGGGGCTACGTCCTAGATTTAAAAAGTGCTGAAAACCATTTGTTGTTTTACAATTTGTTTATAAATATAATAAAATACGTTGGCGAACTGTAAGCAATGAGCCAATGTGTGCGCAAACTTTGCTCTCAGCGAACCGCGACATTCATTTTATAACTCGACTTTCGCAGGAACTCCAGCGCTCAGTAAATAAAAGACTTAAAAGCCTAATAACGTGAAACACGGATTAAGTTGCTATTGATCCAACTAACCTTTCGCATTTCGCAGAAATATTACATGTATTTTATTTATGTTGTGTCGTTAGAAGATTACGATTATCGTTTGTCCACCAAGGTAAAGAAAGGAGCAATTTTCTCATAATTTGCTGATTTTGCTTACCTGCCTAATATGATGTGCACCATGCACATGTACCATAGACATATCATTGAAAAAAGGGCACTTTACCTGGCACCCTAGCCGCCAGCTGCCAGGTAAAGTGCCCTAAATTTCACGAAGTTTTGCAAACTACCAAAGGCACATTATACCAAACTTCCACTGTAAAATTTACGGCAATTTACCTACAGTAAAAGTGCTGTACATTTCATGGATATATTTTTTTTTTTACAGTGGACAGTTTTACTAATTCTATACAACAATGTTTTATATTCATAGTTATAGCCTTGTAATCCCAACTGGCTCTGTGCTTTACCGTTTCACATTGTATTGAGACTATTTACATAGCAGCTTTAATACTGATAAGGCTAACCCTATACCTAAATAAACTGCAAATAAATAAATCAAAACACAAACATTATAAAAGACTACGGCAGTTGTCATCCACGCGGAAACGACATTGTATGATTTACGGTTCGGGGTACCAAAAGGTCTGATAATAAAATAAATAACTCATAGGCTTGACAAAAACAGTATTTACAACGCCCAATCATGAATTGCATGCACCCAGAGTACACGATTTTGAACTTTTGAAAAAACGGAGCGCGTTTAAAAAACTTATGAACAGCAGTTTACATTGGTGTATTCGTCTACCCTGTGACCTTGCAAACAGCATTTCGTAAAACTTCTCATAAAAACAGAAATAAAGGAAACACAATCACGATAGATATTTTACGGTTGCTTTTGTTTCGATTGTTAAGAGGAACCAATTATAAGCCCTTTTGAAGTATGGTGTACCCTATAAGAATGCACTGTAGTTTGGTTTGGATGTCTACAGTATTTTGTTTAAACAACATCTAGTAATAATTCCATGCATCTGTTTTTGTTAGCAACCAACAGAATACAATACAGTTGAACAGCAGGTGCAAATAATGAGAGAAAACGTCAGGTCCGGGTTGTGTTTATATAATTAATGTGTCCTTTCTGGTCGCTGGTACATCGTGGTACCCAACGTCTAGCTACGACGGCCGATGGGAGGTAATAGTCTTGACCTCAAGTCAAACTTTCTGAAAGCTGTCTCAAGCACTATGCAGTGCTCCACAGAGGCCGTGGGGACTGGCATTAGAAAACAAAGGGTGAAAAGACCCGAACCTCCTTACGCAACATTCACTGACCGACAAAAAAAAAAACTTTGTGAGAGCTGTAACTAGAAAACAAAATGTGTGCTGACGTAAATTATGTTTAATGTTCTAAAACAAATTGTATTTTTGCGCGCAACACAACTCACTCTTTGGACTTGTATTTAAATTTGGCCTATATATTTGCCGTGCTCCGGGTCATTTTAAAAACACAATCCGTAAGTAATGTCCGTTACTATTTAGAGACTGGCACAAGAATTAGAGATTGCAGCGAGTAATATAATGTTTCTACTTGCTAGGCCTAGCATTATACATAGGACTCTTCCTCTGTTCTGTACAATATAGTATAATAATCGACCAGGGCTAGACTAGGCCTATTTACATCAGATATCGCTGGAACAGCGAGACCAGGGCTTGATTTCACAAAGTATTAATATTCATCTTACGATACAACAACATACAACATTTAGTTCCATATCACAGAAATTTAAAAAAAACCGTAAAGTGCATACAGGAAATAGCAACTATATTATTGAGTAAACAAACACAAGAGGCATACAAAATGGGCATCATATAAAAAACCCGAAGAGGAAGTGATATGGGGGCAAATCCCGAAAAGCCGACTTGAGGAGGGATGCCTTAGAGGACAGAAAGACAGACAAACAAGCGGACAACAAAAAATAGCAAAACAAGTTGTTAGTATCACCATATTGATTCGTAGGCCTTGTGACATCACACTCTGTTCATCAATTAATATGTCCTATACCATAGAGCAAGGAAAGCTACACATCTTATTAAGATCTTAAGATCAATCTCTGCAGTCTTCCCCGAGAGGACCGACTTGAGTCAAGTCTAGCTTGAAGCACACCTAGAGGACGCTGACACTGTAGGTCATCACCGTGCTAGGACGGTCATGGTGCAGCCTTGAGAAGTTTGTTTGTACCCGTTCTCTAAGACACACCACTTCTAAAAGCTTCAGTACAGGGCAAATTTCTTTCTGTAAAAAATAGGTGGCACCCTGGAGAGGTAGAATAATAATTTCGAAATCTTTATAAGAAACTGTTTCAGGGGTTTTGTTCTTTGTCTTCATTTCTAATGTGTTTGTCGACAAGTTCTTTGAAGCAGGACATTGATGTTAGCTTTTGCTGGCCGTTTTAACATGTAAAAAGATATTTCAAAAAAAAAAAAAAAAAAAAAAAATTAATAAATAAATAAAATAAAATATATATAAATAAATAGGCCTAAATATATCCTTTTTAATTATAAAATCAAACTATCAATAACCAACTGGTACAAGAAAATATATAGCCCTACATCGATCGATCTTCAGTGTAATCCAGTCGATAATATTATACCCTCCCGGATAGTCACGGCACTTGGTCTTTCAATTCATTCCTTATAAACAATCTCAGCTCATTGGGGGGGGGGGGGGGGGGTATACAGCTTGTGCAACAAATAATGTGCTACTAATAAGCTAAACATTTCTGCCCTCACATATACCAGCAATCATTAGGGCTAGTCGGGACTGGAACCCACATTCTGCTGGACAGAAACACCAGAGCTCGAGTTCAGTGTTCTTAACTACAGCCCACAAATCGATCAAAATGACCCCCAGCCCACTTAAAATTTGTTTTCCCAAACTCATTCGATTCAATTAATTGAACTTAAAAATGTCTTCAAAGTGAAAGTGAAATCAACGTTTCAATGACTTGTTTGTTGTTCAAGGGCGTGAATCGCGTGAGGGGAAATAGTCCAATGTCCCTGACTTCATTCCTCGGCAATGATGGGAACTTTCTAAACTCTACACAGAAATGTAATTATTGTAATAATATACACAAACTTTATTAGTCACCATGAAGGTGACTTGTGGAACCAGTTATTCCAACAAAAATATGTCCGTCATAGTGCAACGCCTGCCCAAAATAATTCATATCGAAATTCACCGATTTTGTTTCGCAAAACCACAACGAGCACAGCACAATATCCGCAACCAAACGGAGACTTTGATAAAAAAAATCCGATGAGCCTCTATGCAGCCTCTATGCCCAACACAAAACATACAATGAAAAAGAAAATACATAAATACTGAAAGCAAATGTTACAAAAGACGAGTCTTTAAGGGGAGGTCCCTTAAAAAAATATGTAGGCCCTATACAGGCATGACAACGGTTGCACAACCTCATGTCAGTCTTACAAAAACCACATGAAGAAATATTTCTTTAAAACAACCCATCAACTACCGAGTATATAAACAAGAGATGTACGTATTGGTTCATCAATTATAACTTACAATCATGTCTTATGACAATGGGTGCACTAGACTGTTCCAACAGAGTTTAATTTCATTCTAACAAAACCACACGAAGAAATTATTCTAAAAAGTACATTCACATGGTACAAATAAGAGATTTGCAGTGTGGGTTCACCAATGTCAAGGTCGGCATCGTACCCAGACCTTTGCCGTACCACGCACCGTACACAGACCCGTACCGCACCCGGACCAGCACCGTACCAAGACCCACCAGTCGCGACGATGAACCCAAGCAAGCTTGTCCCCGTCACTGCCTCGCACCGCCAGGTACAACAGCATCACCTGCTGCGCGGCACAGACAGAGATGCGAGTTTCAAGGAATCCGTTGAGGAAAACAACAAAATGAAGAGCCTTTGGGCTTAATCATACCATAATACCTCAAGCAATGATCCTAACTAGCGACTTCAAAACTCTGGGAACATTTAAGACATCGTGTTTTGACCCCCGCCCCCCCCCCCACCCCGAGCTTAACACAGGTTCAGAGTTATAACAAAATTAAGAGAGGAGCATACATGGTTGTTATTCTGGGTTATGTAAATCTTTTGCCGCAAACATTTTACGCAGAAAAACCAGTAAAATTTGCAACAACTTTAGGACTGTGTGTTCTCATTGTTATTTTTATAACCCACGAGAAAAAGTAATAGATACGTATGCATATTCAGCAGTTAACTTGGAGACGTGCAAGCGTCTTTATACATGAAGACAGTGTCACCCGGCTTGAAACACAAAATACCTTTGCAATCGGCCGACTCGCTCCAACCCCGCCGCGTTCATGAATTTTTCCGTTTTAAGCGCATACATCTTTAATTTTACACACAAAATTGATGTTTTATTAATACGTCGAGATACACCAAGTGAGACGACTGGTCTTTGACAGTTACCAATAGTGTCCAGTGTCTTTAAACGCAGAAGGTATGACTGTTTCCAAGGGAAACTGACGCGCGATCATTTGCCACAGAGCAGAAGTCCCATCTGAAAGCACACAAATTCGTCAAACAAGGGTGTTTTTTCTTTCATTATTTTCTCGCAACTTCCATTACCAATTGAGCTCAAATTTTCACAGGTTTGTTATTTTATGCTTCTGTTGGGATACACCAAGTGAGAAGACTGGTCTTTGACAGTTACCAACAGTGTCCAGGGTCTTTAATACTAGGAAACACCAGTTATGTGTTCTATCAAGTGAAGGCAATACCGAAATAAATGTTTTATTGAATTGAATGAATTGAGTGCTTGACTGCATGTGTCTACCTCTAATCTAAGAATCAATTCATTGTGGGGGAGGGAAGGGGAAAGGATAAAAGAAGGAGGGCCTAACCAAACACATCTCGGTTTCGTTACACAATGCACACATAAAATCAGACCTTATAAAATTTAATATTCTTGCAAATATATACACACACACGCAAGCAAATGCTGAAAGTCTTAAAACACACACACACAAACACACAGGGTATAAATATTTACAAGGTAAATAAACAATACAAATAATTATTTGAAAATAAAATAAATAAGTGACTTCTTAGAATAAAAACAAATCCAGAACTCCCAGAATGTGTACAATCCGACAGCTAATATGGACTGGATAACGAATGCATTTGTTCTATTTTTATCAAAAATAAAAACAATTAATTATAATTAATTAATTAATTATACTCTAATTTTTGTATATAAATAAAACCAATGAAGTGTTGAAAATCTACTCAGTCGTGAGGTCTGTTTTATCAAGGTTTCACTGATAAAGTATCAGCGGTATTGAGACTTTTTTCTTTTCCTTTTTCCCAAAAAAATGTTGCCTAAGTCACGAGGCTGGAGAGCCACTTCAAGGTGAACTGACTAAACTCAACTGATTTGGCAAAGTCAACCCAAATCAACAGCAACCAGGGGCATGTTGCCACCTACTCATGGGGTTGAAACAGGGTTACAAATAAAAATAATTATAATGGCTGCAGCGATATTGGAAAAGCAAACAAATGGAATGTTTTGTATTTTTCTTTTTAAATTAACCTAAACACAATAAGCATTGTCGCCATAACTTCAGCTACATCTAAAAGAAAAGAAAGCACTCAGGCAAACACACCTTTTTAAACTTAATTTAAGCAAATAAATAATTTAACAAAAGTACTGATTGTCAGAAGAACAAACTCATTTATAAGCTAAGTTTGTTTCCTTGTGATTTTTAAACTGCTCAACTTTGCATAGATAAGTGATGTTCAAGGACTCAATTTCAAGTTGAAAACCTGTATAAAGTAATATATTATTTTTTATTTATATTTCCGGAAATGAAACCAAGGATGCTCGATAAGTGAACTTATTCACTTATTCAAGCCTAAGAGATACACATGACATTTCTCACTTCCAAAACTCCTTAAAACACATCTTTTCAGACTGGCCTTTGAACACATCTGAGATTTTTTTTTATTGACCTGGACCGGCGCCTTTGAATGTTTTTAAAGAGGAAGTGCGCCTTACAAATGCTGTGTTTGATTATTATTATTACTATTGCTTGCAAGCCCGAGGAAACCTGTAAACAAGGGTGTTTGCTACATGAACCAGAAACACTAGGGTTTAACCCCTATACCTTCCACATTGAGTTCTCTCTATAATATGCACTATCAATCCTAATACACGGGTCCTACAGCTTAAATCCAAATGACTAAGCAATAATAGTAAAGTATCTTGCTCAAGGACACAAGTGTCATGACTGGGACTCGAACCACAATCTCTGCTGATCAGAAACACCAGAACTTGAGCCCGGTGCTCTTACGCACTCTGTTCTTACCCACTCGCCCGCGCTGACAAGCTTGAATACCCCTGCAACCAAGGACCCTTGTTTGCAATAGCTCCCATTGGTTTTGTACAAGTTTTCCAACTGTTTACATTTTCCTAACCGTGGACCCTATTGTCCCTTTTTGTTTAGGTCCCCCGGTTTGAATGTGTATACCTACTTCTTGCCACAATGATGGTAAGTTCCAGATGTGTTTGCTATGGATTTTTTGTTATTGATGAACCAAAAAATAGTTTGAATTGTAAAGCTTAATGCTAACCACATTTATTATTATTATTTCTTTTATCATCAAATTTGATGAAATAAATTCACAGATTTTTTTTATTGAAGAGTTATTTAAAACTCAGTACGAGTTTACTCCTCCAAAAGCCAAACACCCATTAATTGGGGGAACGTTCTTTGTTCCGATGCAATTATTTTATATGAATACAAAATTAAGTTATTTTAGTACCCTTGATAATATAAACTAACAAAATCTCATGAAAATGGTCCTTCACCAACACATGATATATTTACCAGCTCCATAGAAGGGGATGGTTTGTGCGACTCCTGGGGATGCATTTGCAGTCTGTGTCTCGTTTGAGGGAACCGTTCAGCCAGAAGCTGACGCTCCAGAGAGGTGGGTAGTGGAGTCTCTGGGTCGCCTTGGATCTTGGTGACTAGCACGTAACGCCTAAAATTAAAGAAATAATTGAGAATTGTGAAAATGACTGATTGTTTCTTAGCATTTTTCATTCAGGGATGAGATTTGACGAATGAGAAGAAAAAAAAATGTTTCTGAAAAATGCCTTGGTTTCCCTCATTCTTGGCCTGGAACCTTCTAGATAACTCACTAGGGTTACAAACTCTGTGCATCACCAATAACACAACACTAAAGCTCTGGAGAAAATGTGGAATTTCCCTTGCACCCTTTGGTGATTACTTTACTACCTTCAAAATATTTTGAAGGCTTAAGGGGGCTTTGAGAATTTTCCTGAAACCAGGAAAAATCCAAAGAAATCGCACTGTTGTTCATTTTTAGAGCGAGCAACGACAAATTATTCAAAACACATCATTGCTGTTCCTTTTGTACACCTTGGTAAAGAGAAGAAAATTATGGCAATATGTTCAAGGACACCAGCACATCTACCTGGGATTCAAACCTACACTCCAGTAACTTTCCACTGGATTTTGAGTCCAGTGCACTAGATGGTCAACCACTACATGTCTAAATACAGATAAGCTGCTAATCAGATTTTAATCAATTAATCATGTAGATTAACACCATCATCATCATCATCATCATCATCATCATGTCGATTGTGCTCGGTTTTCTTGTTGATTAACAATAAATTAAAAAAATGCATAGCTTCAGTCGGTTGCATTCAGAAAATAAATTTACACCTCGGTGAAAAGGGTCCACACAGTGCTGCACAATCCACCCTCCACTTACCTTGTTTTGCTGGGAATGGAGTTGGAACTGTGAGGTCTCTTGACAATAAGAGATCCAGGTTGGGACTGGTAGTAAAGCTCAGCGTCGTCGTAGACTTCTTCTGTCTGGAATCTATCATTGAGTGTAGATGTGGATCACATGGAATCACCAAGCAAGATCAATGTCAAGAGAATGTAACACTGGTGGAGATGTGGACTTGACTATGAGTAAGGGATCAGTGATGCATCAAACAGAAAAACAAATCCACTGCAGATCCAAAGCAGCTAGATGTGGAGTGTGAATCAAATGTGGATAAGATGTGGATAGCATGCTGGTAAGAACCACCAACAGGTGTGGATCAGATGTTGACAAGGTGTAGCTCAGGTACAGGTTGAAAGTGGATCAGATGTGGATGTGATGCTGATACTATAACGATCAACCAACACTAGGTGTAGTTCAAATGCTGACAAGGTGTCGCACAAGTGTAGATCAAATGTGACTTAGGAGTTTGGAAATGATGCTGTTATGAACCAACAACAGGTGTGGATCAGAGGTGTGGATCAGATGCTTACAAGGCAGCTCAGGTATAGATCAAATGTGGATAAGATGTTGAATCTTAATGTGGATGGGATGCTGATATGAAAGTTATCAACGAACAACAGGTGTGGATCAGATGTTGACAAGGTGTAGCTCAGGTACAGATCAAATGTTGATCAGATGTGGATAGGATGCTGATATGAAAGTGCTCAACCAACAACATGTGTGGATCAAATGTTGACAAGGGTGTATAATTGTTGTTGTTTTATTTTATTTTAAATGTGGACAGGATGCTGGTATGAAAGTGCTCGCCCAACAACAGGTGCGAATCAAGTGTTGACAAAGTGTAGCTCAGGTATAGCTCAAATGTGGGTATTAAGATGTGGATAGGATGCTGGTATAAAAGTCAACAACAACAACCAGTGTGGATAAAATGTTGACACGGTGCACAGCTCAGTCAGAGATCAAACTTGAATCAGATGTGGATATGATGCTGATGTGAACGTTAGCAACCATAAACAGGTGTGGATCAATGTTGACAAGGTGCCACACATGTGTAGAGGGCAGCTCAGAGATCAATGTGAGTCAGGTGTGGAAATGATGCTGACATAAAGGTATCAACCAACAACAGGTGCGGATCAAGTGTTGACAAAGTGCAGCTCAGGTACAGATTAATGGGGATCAGATGTGGATAGGATGCGTGATCAACCAATATCACATGTGGATCAGATGCTGACAAGGAGTAGCTCAGGTACAGATTGAAAGTGGACCATGCTCTAAGTAATGGTCAAAACTTGACTTTGACATGACCTTTGACATAAATCAGAGGCAAGTGAAAGAGAGAGGATCAAAAGCAGACTCAGATCAGATGCAGATAAAATGAGGATTCCAAGCAGATCAAACGTGGATCAGATGCTGATCAGAACTGGATCAAATGTGTGTTGCGTGCAGGTTGAATGCAGTTGAAATGTGGATCAAACGTGGATCACAAAAAGGTAAATTGTGGGTCGGAGACGGATCAAATTACAATCAGATGTGGATCACACTTTTAATACGATTAAATAATAATCAATTTTTACATAGCGCTTTATCACAGCCCAAAGAGCATATCAAAGCGTACCCCTGATCACTGGGCCACATATTTCATTCCTTAAACCATCTCAGCTCCCTGGGGAGTATACAGCAGGTGCTGCAAGTTACCGCGCTTGAAGCTAATCATTCACATAAACCATCTCTGCACTCACAGGTACCCATTGTACCCCTGGGTAAAGAGAAGCTTATGGTTAAGTGTCTCGCTCAAGGACACAAGTGTCACAACCGGGATTCGTACCCACGTCCCAATGACTAAACCACCAGAACTCGAGTCCGATGCTCTTATTCGCTTGGCCATATGGATCTACGGTTAATCCAATGTTGATTAGCTGGATCCAACGGAGATGGAATGTAGCTCAGATGCAGACCAAGATGTGGACCAGATATATGTTTCGCATAAGTGCACTAAATTAACAAAAATAACTATTTGCAGACCTTGAATTGCATTCTTAGAAGGGCACAGCAATTTCCCTCAGGGAAGGGGTGTTTCTATGAGGCAAATATAAATTTGAATTGGAACTTTGAACCAAAGCAAAAGCCCAGGGCACCACAGCAATTAGAATTTTTGAGGTATGGTGGACACATTAGGAGAACACAATGCGATTTGGGTGTAACAGACAAACTTACCCAAACATAGTGTCATAGTATTGTGTCCGTCATATCACAAAAAGGCTTATGGCTGTGGGTGCTGTAGGTTTATACTCCGAGACCTGAATTTGCTTAGATGAAATTTGACAAATAGTAAATTTTAGAATTAAGCATGAGAGACACACCTATAAGTAACTTTACCTTGTTTTGCTTGGGATTGACTTAGTACTTTGAGGTCTCTTGACCAGAATGGAGCCTGGCTCCTCAAAGAAGTCTTCAGTTGGTATCCTAGGCTTAGGTGGAGCAGATCTATTCAAACGGAACCTTCGAAGAAGGAATAACAAAGATGTATTTAAGATTAGTTTATCATTAATTTATTTATCAGACCATATTATGTTCAGGTATCGAATTAATAAAAAATATAATTAATATAAATAATTAAGTAAGATTTGAAACTTTGCATGGTGGAAATAAGATATAGAAGAGTTTGCGGAAACACCATGTAATAACTATCTCTAAATGAGTTGGGGTGGTTCTGAAAAGAACCGTTGGTTTAACTCGACGTTCCGATCAGTATGCTCTGATTCTCCAGAAGACGATCAGAGCATACTGATCGAAACGTCGAGTTAAACCAACGGTTCTTTTCAGAACCACCCCAA
Organism: Asterias amurensis; assembly: GCF_032118995.1. NCBI lineage: Eukaryota > Metazoa > Echinodermata > Asteroidea > Forcipulatida > Asteriidae > Asterias > Asterias amurensis. The sequence goes on from NC_092649.1 coordinate 25,592,122, forward strand.
CTCATTTAGAGATAGTTATTACATGGTGTTACCGCAAACTCTTCTATATAAATATTAATACAATTAAAAGACATAAAACGACAAAATAACAGTTGAAATTGGTAAAATGTATTAAGAGAGTACACAGGTAAGAAAAACTAGAGCTATTTAGCATTTGTAAAGTGTTCAGGCTTTGTGACAAGCAAGAAAGTAAATCTTTAGTGTAGGGCCAGTAAACTCGGTCTTGTGTTGTTTTAAGATACGTTACAGAATGGGTAAGAAACAAAAATCGTGAAGATCACAGATTTACATAAAACTTACACGGTCTAATGATGATGATAGTAGAAAACATCACTTGAAATATTTCTGTCTGAAATTTCATATTTGATGAGAAATAAAAAATCTAATTTCGCGTTTAGATCGCTCAGTGAGCGTTTTATTCATTTTTGTTTGGGCATCGATGCAATGCGAAGTTGGTAATCGGTTTTTCACTATTCTCCGGTGATCTAGATGGCCGATCGATCTCAAACTTTGACAGGTTTGTCAGTTAATGTATAGTGTGGATTACAAAAAGTGCTTACACTGACAGCAACTGTTTTGTTAGCAAAAAACAATTCTGTAATGTTCCTTTAAAGGCAGTGGAAACTATTGGTAATTACTCAAAATATTTATCATCATAAAGCCTTTCTTGATTACGAGTAATGGGGAGAGATGGATGGTATAAAACATTGTGAGAAACAGCTCCCTCTGAAGTGACGTAGTTTTTGAGAAAGAAGTAATTTTCCACGAATTTGATTTTGAGACCTCAAGTTTAGAATTTGAGGTCTCGAAATCAAGCATCAGAAAGCACACAACTTTGTGTGACAAGGGTGTTTTTTCTTTCATTATTATCTCGCAAATTCGACGATCACAGGTTTGTTATTTTATGCATATGTCGTGATACACCTACTGTGAAGACTAGTCTTCGACAATTACCAATAGTGTCCACTGTCTTTAAATAAATAATACATAAACTAAATACATAAAACTAGGAAAAGTACTGAGTATACAGTGCCTAATACACATTCTTGTAAGTGTAAACACAATTATACAACAATTGATTAACTTTAATCAAGCGTTCCACTACCCCAACCTAAACTAGGAAAAGTACTGAGTAGACACTGCTAAACATGTTCTTGTAAGGGTTACAAATATTAAACAACAAACGATCAAAGTTTGACCGAGTGTTCCACTACCCCAAATTATAAAATCAACTATGAGTATCAACGGTCAAGAGCTGACAACACCAATCCGGTGGCATAACACCCAGGTAGAATGACTTCCTCACTGTTATCTCAGCCCTAAAACAACCATTTGACAGGGCAGAGTTTCCTCAATTGAGAAAATAGAATTAGCTGGTGCAAACTGTTAAAAAAAAAAAAAAAAGTTAATGGCCCAACATTTTTACTCTTTTCGGTCTAGACTTTCCTATGGTCGAAGCAGCACGCCATTAATTATTTATTTGTGTTTTTCAATTGTCAATGGCACAGCCGAAAAACCAAAAGCAAAACCTAAAACGATGTTATCAGCTGATCAGCTGAAAAAGTTGCATGCCTGGTAAGTTTTCAAGGGCGGCTTTAAGAATGGTGAGAACCAAAACAATACATGTGATTGATTGCTGTTGCTGTTTATTTTTCTTGCACCAATGAAAGGAAGAAAGAACAGAAAACATGTGTTGTCAAACTTGTTTGACAAACATTCGACACAGGAAAAGGATTTCCTCACTGTACTGTCAAGAGGCCAACTGTTATCTTTGATGTGGGTGAGATCAACAAAAGATAAACCAGAAAGTGCCCCAGTTGTAAAACTTTTGTCTAGTAAAACAAAAAAACTTCAGGCCTGAAACCTTTTGTTAGGCATCTGAAAGCACACAAATTTGTGCAACAAGGATGTTTTTTCTTTCATTACTCTTTTGCAATTTTGATGACCAGTTGAGTCCAAACATTCACAGATTTGTTATTTCATGCATATGTTGGGATACACCAAATGAGAATACATGTCTTTGAGAATTACCAAGGGTGTCCAGTGCCTTTAACAGTTGTCTGCTATAAATGAACAGGATACCAGTCACAAATTATACATAGGGTCAATAACCTTATTCTGTTAAGCATAATTTTGTTGTGCTTAAGCAGCTTTATGAAATTGGGCCCTAGATGGCATTTTTACTTTATTGGTTGATTTGTGCGCTTGGTTGTCATTTTTTTAATATATCGATTCCTACCTGTAAGGTCTTTCAGAGCTCAAGTCTGGTTCTTTCTGCTGTCCAAATGCCTGCCGTGGCTGGACCGGTGGAGAGGATGGCACAACCCGGCCAGTGGGGGCGCTCTGACATCGCTTCCTCATCATATGCAAGGATGTATCGGATCGTGTGACATACACTGTGTGTTAAGAATATTGTTATCATTTTCACAAAGATTCATCACATAGGAGAAGTTTGACATTGGTGACCATTGCTGTGACATTTTAACAATTTTAAAAGCAATGGGAGGCTTTTTGGTGAGGTAGGTGGTGGCAAACTTAAAAAGAAAATCCACTATTCTCAGAAATTTAAGCACGCTCAAACTTTCTTTATACAAGTACAAACACTGACCACCATTTTATATGGACAACCTTGTATAGTTTTTGTGCAGTGCAATATTTTCAAATGTGTTTTTCAGAAAATTGAAAGATTGGATTATTATCAGGGAACTTTCTGCAGAATCAGGGAGAGATTTGAAAAGAAGTTACCTTCTTGAGGTGAGGCGTCATTTGCTGCATCCGATGCACAGTGATGATGGCCAAGAAGAGCCTTCCTTCTTTGTCTCTTTCGTAACTCAAGAAGTCGTCTCCTGTCTGCAGCGCTCTGAGCTCGCTGCTCTTTCTGCTGCTTTAGAATCTGATGTCTGTGGGGGTACGACAAGAAGGGTGGATGAAATTCAAAGAAGCAAATAACTGTCACCTTTGCATTACTTTGTGTCATCTATGTAATTTTTTAGCTTAGTCTTGTTTAGATTTAGATTAAGCTTACTCTTGTTTTGTTAGAGTACATTGCTAGAATGACCAAACAATCTTACCTGACAATCATTTTCTCTTGCCAATTGTCCTCAAAGTGTAATCCATCATTCCTATATAGCGCCTTAAAGTCTGCTGGACTGCTACATCAAGACAAAAGAACAGTAACAATAATAATATATTAGTGAAGTTATAAAGCACCTAGCACCAATGACTGGACCCAAAGTCGCTGTACAAATTAAAACAGCACAAAACAATAGGTGGAAATAAATTATGGAGATCACCAACATAATGTAGGTGTAGATGGCTTGTTTACCAGAGAAAAGATTTGCAAATCCAGAGATTGCAGGTTCAAATGCTGTTCATGTCAAGTTTCATTGTGCATCAAAAATCGATAATAATAACAAACCAAAAGTGGAGGTATTATAGCTACATTTATATAGTAATACATACCCTGGACAGCTCAAATATCTTGGTATTGGGGTGTCATGACCATCAAAAAGAACCTGCAGAATTGTCAAAACAAATCATAAATTAATTAGAAAGATACAATATCAGTCACCTGTGGAATTTTCAACTGATTACAGCATCAACTTGCTCTAAAAAAAACCAGCAAAAAAACTCTCACCATATTTTCACAAGCACATCAAATCCATCCACTTTTAGCGAAGTGGCAGCAGGTACCACGTCTGTGGCTATCCAACTGGCACCAACCCTAAGAAATCTGAGAAACGCCTCATGCACGAATCATTTCTCAGATTCAAATATTTATGTATTGATTTCAATCAACAGGGGCATTTGAAAAGCTTGTTTTCACAAGCATTACTTCAGTAGGAGAAGGACTTTGGGACACGTGTACCATCCTTTTGTGCGCATTTTGACTCACAACATGGCGAACAGGAGACGTGCATGTTAGTGTGCTGCGCGTTGTGCATGGGGTCCGTACTCATTATTTCAAATCGACTTACATCACTTTCAAAGTTGACGTGCAGATTTGCAGCAGCAGTGTGAGGGCGCTGTAACGAGCTCCTTCCTGCAACACACAAATGTAAAAAGAATGAAACTGAAAAAATGGCAAGACCTTTAAAGGGACATGTTGCCTTGAATCGGGCGAGTTGGTCTATGAAAAGCATTTTTTAGTAATGTTGCTTTTGAGAAAGAGGTAATTTCTCACTCAAACATTAAAAGATTTCAGGCCTGAAGCCTTTTATAAAGCATCTGAAAGCACACAAAATTTATGCAACAAGATTATTATTTTTTATTATTATTCTCTTGCAACTTTGATTACCAATTGAGTCCAAATCTTTACAGATTTGTTATTTTATACATATGCTGGGATACACCAAGTGAGAATACTGGTCTTTGACAATTACCAAACAGGCCAGTGCCTTTAAATTGACAGATTCTTACCTTCTGCAGTGTTAGGTCTAGCGAGCCTTCCCTCCATCTCTGTACTGAACGGAATCTTATCATCAGCCACCGCTGTAGGGATGTGAATCTCATTCTCTCGCTGTCTCTCCTCACCTCTGGTCTCCCTGGGGGCGCGGTCTCTATCTACAGGTCTAGTCGGCCGGGGAGGGAGGGACATGCTGGGCTTTGATGGTCGATGCAATGGGGTGCCGGTGGGTTTGGGTGATGGGGTTACCAGATTTTGAGGTGTTTGGGACTGATACCTTGAAGGAGTATCCAAGACTATTCCCTGAAGACAAATAAAGTTGTTTACAACATAATGAAAAAGAATCACAGAAGAAATTTATCCAAAACTAAAATGCAGCAGCAGTAAGAGGTCGCTGTATCACAGAGTCCTTCCTTGAAGTACAAATGACGATTATACGAAAAATTCTGTCAAGCACTATGCTTAAAAACAATACAAATATAAAAGTGGTGTTCAAAGCACTGCTTGTGGTACAATAATTAAACAGAGTACCTTCTAATAATAATAACTAGTTCTTGTATAGCGCATTTCACAATAACAACTCAATGCACTTTACATTAGTGCCCTGGTCATTGGGCCAATAACATTCCTTTAATCTTTTACAGCCCTGATCTGCCATATGGCGCTAGTGGGTTTTTTATACACAATATCAACCCATTTATACCCCTGGGTGAAGTAAAGCAATTACAGTAAAGTATCTTGCTCAAAGACACAAGTGCCATGACTGGGATTCGAACACACACTCCGATGACTTAACCACCAGAACTTGAATTTGATGCTGGCCATGACATCCTACTATTAATCGACCAACAAAAGATACACTTGAGGCAAGGGACAATTGGATCCGAATGCGCCAACTTGCGTGCCTAACCCCTGGAATGGATACTCTAGGTTGGATTTAAATCAGACAGAACCTGGATAGCCACTCTCCTTGGAAAAAAAATTAATCACTTCCAAAAAAGTTTTCTTCTAAAATACAAGACATGGTTCTTCTTACCTGATCGTTTCCACTGATGTCATACGGGCTGTTGGTCTGAGACCGTCGCCCACTATTCTGATTCGGGGTCACAGAGTCTCTGTCTCTCTGGCTGTGAGTGGAATGATAAGAGCTCGCCGACTGCAACCTGCTGTCGAACGGGCTGCTGTTTGGCCTCGACATAGGAGAGGAATCTGAGTCTCTCATGACCCCATCGTCACCAGGATCGTCGGAGGTAAGCTCCTGGGGGTTATCGTCACTCTCTGCCCCACGATCTGTATGGGAGGGGGTTGTTGTTGTTGCCCCAGGGCTTTTAGCTCTCAGAGGGTTGTACTTATTAGCTATAGCCATTCGTGAAGCAGCTTTGTACATAGCGGTGATGCCTGGGGTGGGTTTGTTAGGAGGAAGTGGGGATATGAAAGCGGGTTGTGGGTTAGTGCATGAGCCATGCAGAGAGCGGAACAGGCAAAATGAGCATGCCAAAAACCAAAGCAAACAAAAACATTACTAGTGGGCAAATTGCCATTTGCGAGTTAGATTTGAATAATGTCTGGTACAATGACTTGCTTGATCACAATTTTCCGCTTAAATCATGCATTTGTGTACACTGCTCCTAAACCATGCAATAATCTCCCTCCATATTTTGACAATCATCTTCATTTTAGATCCAGTTTTAAAACACACTTAAATCCAAGTTAAAAACAGAGAAATTGGCATCACCCATAGGCACCATAATGGCTGAAAATGGGCATCAACTCCAAATAATCCAATATAATCAGTTGATAAACATCCCTTTCATGCACCATTTATTTTAGTGATAATTTGATCATATGTGCACAACCATTTTGTACTTGTTTCTTTTGAAAATGGCGATCCTGTTTCCCATTCTGAAAACTGTGTGGCTGTGTGATCTTTATTTTTTGTTTTACAACTATTTTTCTGAAGGGATTTAAACCATATGAAAGAGTATTTATAACAGCAAATAAACATGCAAATATCACATCTCATGGCAACAAAATATATGTAAAATAGATTAAACTAGAACATGCATAATGCTATAATGGCTGCCATGCTTTGCTGTTAAGTGTTGGGGTTGAACAAAGAAAATATGTTTCCCATTCTGAAAACTGTGTGGCTGTGTGATCTTTATTTTTTGTTTTACAACTATTTTTCTGAAGGGATTTAAACCATATGAAAGAGTATTTATAACAGCAAATAAACATGCAAATATCACATCTCATGGCAACAAAATATATGTAAAATAGATTAAACTAGAACATGCATAATGCTATAATGGCTGCCATGCTTTGCTGTTAAGTGTTGGGGTTGAACAAAGAAAATATGTTTCCCATTCTGAAAACTGTGTGGCTGTGTGATCTTTATTTTTTGTTTTACAACTATTTTTCTGAAGGGATTTAAACCATATGAAAGAGTATTTATAACAGCAAATAAACATGCAAATATCACATCTCATGGCAACAAAATATATGTAAAATAGATTAAACTAGAACATGCATAATGCTATAATGGCTGCCATGCTTTGCTGTTAAGTGTTGGGGTTGAACAAAGAAAATATGACTAGAGCATATTTGAACCTGCAACTTCAGAATTAACTTGCCGATACTATACATCTACGTTGGTGGTCTTCCTACTTTGTAAATATCTTTGCTCGGGGGTGCCAGTCAGAAGCCATTCAACCTGTAACTGCCGTATAGCCAGGGATCACACCCAAGTTTAAGATACAACCTGGGACGTGGTTGCAGAGGGATCTTTGTTCAACTTTAAAATAACTAAAATTTACCCAGCCAACTTACCCAAAACAGTTACGCACATTATGCTTTTCTGTTACCAAACTCAAATAGTCATAACAATAATACAGGAGACTGGTGAATTTACCAGTAAGGTAGTCAAGGCGCTTGAACAAAGATAACATTATTAAGACAGGTTTTTGAAGTTTTGCTGAATTAATAGACCATTTTTGAGCTCTTAAAAGGGGTTGGTGTATAATGACAGAAAAATGACAAGGGGAAATCCCTTCTCTTAGTGGTAAGTGTAACTGGATTGACACACCTGCTGCTGACTAATGGGTGAGGGTTCCAATCCCACCCAATAAATTATACCTCACAGAAAGTATACAGTAGGCCTATACAGTGCTTTTCACACATTGGTGAATGGGTAAAACCAAATAATATCTATTAGACCACTTAGATTCATTCTTTCATTCATAATGGTTTATTATGATCATGCATTGCAGCCAAAAGCTGAATTACACATGCAGCAATAGATCAAATTACACAACACAAAAACCGCTGAAAACGTGGAATGACAACACACAGAATAACAACAAGCATAAGAAAATAACTTAAAATTGAGATAATTACCTTCTCCTATATCTGTGGCTACGTCAGCACCATGGGTAGAAGACACGGGTCTCTCACTGTCTCTTGTCCCTGCAGAAACAGCTCTCATAGTCTCCTCATCAGAGGCATCTGCCTGGGTCTGTGTACATGTATAAAGTATGCACATTGTGACTGTTTGCTGTATAAAGTCTTTCACTTATTTTTAAGAGAGGAATAATCCATGAATTACACAAATGTAGGAATGTTCCTATCATTACTGACTGTTAACCAAAAAACAAAATTGGCAGGGGGAGGGGTGTTGTAAACCTTAGAACTTGGCAAAGGCTGTCACAGCAAGACATCTAGACGCCTGCTGCAAAGACCAGGTGGCGTCACTTATTTATCAGAGGGTAAGATCTGAGTAAGTTTGTTTGTCTGTACAATTTTGAAGTAAGAAGTATTTTGCAAGTATATTAAGTGAAAATCTTATTTAGCCACTCGAAAAAAAAAAAAAAAATAAAATGACAAAGCTGGGACTTGGTCCCAAGGTTGTAATGTAATTTTGGTAGAGAGTTGGTATATAAATCTCAAATTCGCAGATTAAAATCCAGCTCTAGCCAATATTTCTGTCCCCTGTCAGTTTCCCTCGTGGTGTATTACTTAATACTACTGACAATAGCTTGACTGTTATCTCTCACCTCTGAGGTAGCTGACTGAGGAGCCTTGGGTTTCTTCCAATCATCCAGAATGGACTTCTTGCTGCCTTTCCCCGTTACTTTCTGCTTCGTTTGTTTCTCTCCAGGCTTCGCTGGTTTCTTCTCAGTAGATGACGACTTGGAGTCCTTCTGGACTACTGGAAGAGCAGGGACGGCAACGTTTGGTTTGGACTTTAAGGACGGATCAGATGTTTGGGGACTAGGCGTGGAAGCTGAAGATGTTGAAGACACGACACTTCTCTATAAAAGAAGAACAAATGTTATTGGAGCTACTGAAATAAAATGGAGAACTGCAAGAGGAGATAATAATAACACTAATAACCAGTTTTTATATAGAGCTTTTCACATCCGAAGGGCATCTCAAAGTGCTTTCAACAGTATTACCCCTGGTCACTGGGCCTTGATTCATTCCTTTTGAATGATCTCAGATCCCTGGAGAGTGTACAGTCTGAGCAACAAATATGCACTATTCGGCTAAAACAATCACAAGAACCATCTCTGCCCTCACAGGTTCCCCATTTTACCCCTGGGTGGAGAAAAGTAATTATAGTTAAGTGTCTTGCTCAGGGACACAAATGTCACGACCGGGTTTAGAGATACTAGAATAATAGTAATAGATAGTCCTGTATAGAGCATGTATCTACCATTAAGGCACTCAGGGCAGTTGAACATACATCTTCATTTACAGTAAGTGGGATTCATTTCTTGACTTAAAATTTATTATACAAAAACTTTTAATCACATGGCAGTTATTATTACCTTTGATGTGACACCACCGTCAACAGATACAGTCAGTTTGGAAGCGGATGTCCTCGATGGTTCAGCTTGGCTTAGGGATGTAGCAGAAACCTCGGCCTGACGTTCAGCAGCAGACATCTTGGCAGCAGCAGCAGCAGCAGCAGCAGCAGCAGCAGCAGCAGCAGCAGCCCTGTCACCAACGCGTACTCTCTCCCCTTTCTTGGCCTTCTTCTTGACGGGTGTTTTCATGCGAGGTTGGCCCGAGGATTTCTAGTGAACGATAACAAAAACCTTGTTAAAGGCACTGGACACTATTGGTAATTACTCAAAATAAATCTTGGCATAAAAACTTACTTAGTGAACGAGTAATGGAGAGCTATTAATTTTGGTTTTTACCCATACACCTATGTGTATATTCAGTACTTCCCCCGAGTCCTGTGAAAAAATATCACAGGCATATTACTCAGGTGGGATTCGAACCCACGACCCTTGCAATTCTAGAGCAGTGTCTTACCAACTAGACTACCAAGGTTGCCCGGTAGCTAGAGGCAGTTCGAATCCTATGTAATGGAGAGCTGTTAATAGTATAAAATATTCTGAGAAATGGCTCCTTCTGAAGTAACATAGCTTTTGAGAAAGAGGCAAATTCTCACTCAATTCAGGCCTGGCCTTTTTCAGGCACCTGAAAGCACACAAATTTGTACAACAAGAGTGTTCCATTGTTTTACATCCTTACTGTGGTCAATGACGTCATGAGCAATCCATCTATTGTAATAAAATGAAAACAATCAGGTTGCCGTGGCAGCTACTTTAATACAAAGCAATCCTCACAATTTCTTTGTGTTGTGGGGAAAATCTCACTATTGTTTAACTCATTACTTGATGTTTCCATTGTTTATAATCGTTTGATGAATTGACCTCTCTAAAAGTTACCTGCAAATTGTCTTGTGTGCTCTTAATTTCCGCAACTGTTGCCATGAGGGGCTGGAAGGAATAGAAGGATACAAGTCACATTTATAGAAATACAAGTTGCATGCAGGTTTCATTTTGTTGATGGTCTATTTTATACAATAGTATTTCAATGTTTTTAAAGTAATTAATGTGCAATATTGTACTTTTTATTCCAGAGAAGTGAAATAAATAAATAAATAGATAAATCAATATTAAAAAGTGCCCCATGTCAAACATGGCAGTCGAACAGTCAAATTGTTTCAACTGGTTTCAACTAATGTCCAACTGGTACATGTTGGATTCAACTGGTAGCTCAACTGGTTGCAAAAAAACAAACCAGTTGAAACCACTAGTGTAGTTGCCAACTGGTAATTATTGTGGCGTCAATCAGATACCGGTTCAATCCAGTTACCAATTCCCAGTCCAACTGGACCAGTTAACACCAGTTGAACTGGTTTCAACTGGAATTTTCACCTGGTAGTACAACATATGAATTGGCAAGAACACAGAACACAACCCCGCATCACCCCCAGCCCCCCCCCCCCCCCAACAAACATCTTGATTGTAACAAACTTAAAACATTAAAAGCCATTTAAAAACTGAACAAAATTGCATCCCCCAAAACTGGATTACCTGGGAAGTCCTGTCAAGCTTCAATGGCTTGGGTATAGTCACTGGTACCCTCTTCAGCAGTGACTTAGCGTCAATCTTCATCTTAGACATGCTGTACTTAGACACTTCCTCGTCGGGCTGTTTCAGGTCAGAGAGTCGAATGACCCCAGCTTTAATCTCCTTGGATTCTTTCTTCTGCAACTCTTGCATTTCCATAACTGTTTTGGTTGAAGATAAACATTATTAGAGAGCAACTACATGTAGTAGGTTTTTCTTAGCATGGGATGATGTCTAGTGGTATAACATTTGTTCACGAATAGTAGGGGTCATGGGTTCAAATCTCAAATGAGAGAAAAATCTGTGGGTTTATCGCCCACATCAGTGAAGGGTTAAACAAAAATAAGAAGTTTTAAGGTAAAGTATACCTTTGGGTTTTTGGGTTCATTTGGTTATTTTAATCCTAAATATAGATATATACAATCAACTATACTCGTTAAAGTTTTTTCAAAAGGTGTTCAGACTTTTGAGCTTTCAACGAATTTCTGGAGCGATTATTTCCAAACAGGAAGAATAATCTGTAATTGGAATACACAATCTGAGAAAAGGCATCTGACAGTAACGTTTCTCGGATTCAAAGGTTTGAGGATAAAAAATGTTTTCTCTACCATATCCACATCAGTTCAAAGTGCAATAAAAATGCTGCACACTATCGAAAGCTGCTGTACTTCTAACCAAAATAGTTTGTTTCCCATTATTTTAAGAGTGATTACCAAATGTATATCTCGATCCCTTTAAATTCTTTGATTTGACTCATCTTACGTGATATCTTGTTGGTTAGTTTGACGTCTGCCTCCTCCTCCATAGCTTCCCCATCCTCATCAGATTCATCTTCAGCCTCACTCTCATCCTGCCAACACAGCAAAGAAAGGATATGGAGGAGATGAAGAATGGACCGATCCATTAGGCTCCGCCCACGACACACGTGTGAGCAAAAACACGTGAGCCTCTCCAATGCCTTTCTGCACAATCTGCCGTGCGCGCCAAGCATACGCACACGCATGTCGGACCTTATTTGTCGGACCTTCGTTGCGTTGTGATTGGTCAATACGCAATGTGGCGGAGCTTAATGGATCGGTCTATTGCACACGATACAGATAACGTTCTGAGTTGTACTGGATTTCGAACCCACACTCTGCTGCTGATAGCGCCAGAGCTTGGGTCCGGTCAACCAGACCGCTTGGCCACGACACACTACAATCTATACTGTCTGTTGGCTACAAAGCCCGGCTTGGTAAATATAGGCTATCAAACATTTTTCCAAAATTAATTTCTCCCTTAAAGAAAACATTCCTTAGTTGAACTCTGTATGACAGCTTGTACATAAAACAAGAAGAAATTTTGTACAATTGATACCTCTGAGACGTCATATTCACTGCGGGATGAAGGTGGTGATGGGGTAGGTGACGGGCCTGGTGAGGTCCCAAACTGAGGCATATCAAAGTCCAGTGGAACATCCTCCCTCTGAATAAGATTCAACTTGCTGGATCTACTCCGACGCTTTTTGATTAAAGACAGAGCTGTAGCAAAAAGAAAGAAAGTTAAGTTATGCTAAGTTCAGAAAATGACTAATTCTGATCCAGCATTGAATTATAAAAAAGAAGTACAAGCACAAATTATAACAATGCTAACACACATCAATGTAAGGTTAAAACCAAAATGAATATTCTTTATCCCCGATGCAAATTTAAGATACATTATATCATTGTGGTACCAGCTGCTAATATATTCTAGATTCTAACCGCCTCTAGCTACCGAGCAATCCCGGTGGTCTTGTTGGAAGACACTGCTCTAAAATTGCAAAAGTGTGGGTTCAAACCCCACCCGAGAATTATGCCAGTGATTTTTTTCACAGAATTCAGGAAAGTACTGAGTATACAGTGCTATCAATTATTGACGTAAGATAAAACCAAATTTAATATTCTTTACCCCGATGCAAATTTAACATCTAAAAGTATAAGTACTACACACAATCATAACACAGGCATGTAACTTAAATTGGGAGGGGGGCAGGCTTGATAAGGTGCCACACTGTGGCAAATCAAGATGCACATAATAATGATAGTCTGAAAAAGAGGCGTTGCAAATGACCTTGAACTTTGCTCCTCATCTCCTCCTTGCTGACATCTTTCCCAGAGGTCAAGAGGTCAACTGTTGAGAGACGTCTTGGGGTAATACTTGGGGATATGTACATCTCAGTAGGAGCCATAGAGAAATCACCATCAGAATCTTCCTCATCAGACTGGATGCAAATAGAAGAAAATATATATGGGTCAATTTAACCATCAGGGGCAAATTTCATGGCTCTGCTTATCGTAAGCAAAGAATCTGCCCTTGCGGAAGTGTATTTCACGGGTTAGCAGGGAATTTTGGCTTGTGCGTGTGCATACTCCACATTACTAGGCATCTACACTTACACAGGCGCAATGTGGTGCCAATCAAACCAGAAACTCCTACTCTTTTCGATAAGGACAAAGCATCAAGGTTAAGTGTCTTGCTTAAGAACACAGGTGTCATGACTGGGACTCAAACCCACACTCTGCTAATCAGAAATACCAGAGCTCGAGTCCGATGCTCTTAACCGCTGGGCCACGACACGCCACAAAATGGAGTGTACAAAGGATTGAAACATTTACCTTGTCGGATGAGGCATTAGATGCAGTCAGCGATGATCGGCCTCCTCTGAATCTCTCATTATAATCCAAATTAAAAGGAACCTTTAAGAACAGAAGAAAAAAAGAAAATTTGATATTTTACAGTGCTGGTAAGGATAGAAAACACAACTCGTAAATCTGAGTACAAAAGCTTACTGTTGATGAAGTTCATAATAGAAAAGTTGACATACCAAATATCCCTCCATGTCCAGAGGGTCTGGGTTAGCCGCGGCTCCTTCATAGCGCACAGCTGGATCCTCATAAATCTCAGATTCTAAAACAAACAAAAACCAAAGACAGGCAACCACCGTGATATCATCTTTCATATTATCTCCTGAAGACGATTAGAGCATACTGATCGAAACGTCAAGTTGTTTAAACTTCTGTTTGTCTTCAGAGCCACCACAACTCACAAGAGATATTTTTAAATATCTCTTTAAAATGTTTATGGTGTTACCTTACTAGATTGCATTCTCCACCATGCAAAGTTTAAAATGGCAGTTTAAGTGTCTTTTAATTTGTTTACAAAACTTGTGACAACCTAAGTCTTTATAAAAGCTAACATATAAGAATCCTGATAAATACTTTTAACACAAACAGAGCAACTCTCTGATATATCATTTATTGGTAGGCTTTCATATTTGAAAGAAATAGCATGAAATGAAAAAAAAAAAAATTCATATTCTCTATTCTGAATGGCCCGTAAAATTCAACTTTAATGAAGAAAATGAACCTTAATGAACAGGAACATTGCAAGGGGCACCAAGGCAATGACCAGGGCATTTGGGCAATTACATGTACCTCCGGGAAGCATCAGCTCTGTGTTGGTGGTTTATGATGACATGAAGACTTTGTTGCAGATAATAAGTTTGGTTGAAATGTTTCAATTAAGGACCGGCCAATGTGAATGAAAATTAACTATGATGCTTCATCCTTTGCATTGGACCTAAAGCCGTTGGTCCCCTGTGTTGTGTAACGCACATAAAATAACCCAGTGCACTTATTAAAAAGAGAAGGAGTTCGCCCCGATGTTCCTGGCTGGATTGGCAGCAAAATATACCACAGCACCTTGTAAAACATTTACATGGTGCTATGTAAAAGGAGTAGCAGCCAATTTCACGAAACGCTAGGATTAATCCTATCTCAAGTTAGAACGAGTAACTCGTCCTAGCTTAGGATTAATCTTAAGGTCTGCATGCAACAGTGCAGGGTTGGGACTCGTCCTAAGTCCTAAGATCAATCTTAAGTAAGGAATAGTTTGGTGAAATCGACGGTAGGTCTCATAATTCAAACATACTCAAACATATTCCCACATACCTTGCAGCAAAATAAAAGTTTGAAGCGCCTTGAGCATCACTGAAAGCGCGCTTTATAATAAGCCACTATTATTGTTATTATTGAAAAATACACTGTTACCATACAACCATATACGTCTTCTCCCTCATTGACTTTTGACTTGCCTGTTTCAAAGTTTTCTTCAGGGAACTGGGTCTTGGCTGAAGTCGGTAAAACTGCAATGAAACGAAAAACCATCCAAACATTCACATTGTTGCTGCTTTATTTCAACAGGGTTGAACAAGGTTTATGGGGTGTCATGGCTGAGCGGATAAGAGCATCGGGTTCAAGCTCTGGTGGTTAATTCATCGGGATGTGGGTTCGAATCCCGATTGTGACACTTGTGTCCTTGAGCAAGACACTTAACCATAAGCTTCTCTCCACCCAGGGGTGAAATGGGTACCTGTGAGGCCGGGCAGAGTTGGCCTATGTGAATGATTAGCTTGGAGCACAGTAACTCGCAGCACTGGCTGTATACTCTCCAGGGAGCTGAGATGGTTTAAGGAATGAAAAATATGGCCCAGAGACAAGGGGTAATAATTATAAAGTGCTACATAATTGGGTCTCAGAATTCATCACTTCAATATCATATCTTTCTGAAAGTTTGTATATACTCAGGGCCTTGAGTACCTTGTTGGTAGCCTTCGGGCTAGCATACTGTAGATCGCTATATAAAACAAAATTGATTTCTAACTGGGTTAAGAAAATGCTGTCTTTAAGGGTCCTGTATTAAAAATTTAAAACAACATCAACACAATTAGTGTCACATAGCAGCATACATGTATTACTTTCAAATTAAAAATAAAAATTTACCAAAAAATGGATCATAGCTTACCCTTCGTATGAGTGATAAAAAAGAGATGATTCATGTATCCCAACATCAGGTCTCCCTTTGAGTTGATGAATCTAGCGGCACTTATCGGTTCTTCCAGAGCAATCTCAGTCATAAGGGACTTCTCTGTATCCCATACCTTTACTGCACCATCAGAACTACATGTATGTAGAATAGAAACATTAATATACAAAGACAAATTGGCGACTCTCAGGCCTGGAATTTCATCTGTAAAAGGACAAGGCCAATTTCATACTGCTAAAGGGAACTTCCATTGGAAATTTTAAAGTAATTGGGAAATTTTTGAAGGGGCACCAAGGCCAAGACCAGGGGCAACAGAGTGCATAGCCTTCGTGGTCTGTGTTTAATTACAGTCCTTTGCTCAGTGCTATAAGGTCCTTATTTGCAAACTAAATATGTTTGTAATAATCAAAAGGGATATAAACTTAAAATGGCTACAAATCAGAAACAAATTAAATACAACAGAGAAATATTGTCCCAATCTAGTCAATTTTCTGAGCTTATAATTATTCTAAATTTACCCAGTCAGTTTCCCTTGTGGTTTATTCCTTGATGTTTGAAACAAAAGTAACATCCCCTAAAAGACACTGGACACCTTTGGTAATTGTCAAAGACTATAGTATTCTCACTTTATGCATCTCAACATATGCATAGAATAACAAACCTGTGAACATTTGAGCTCAATTAGTCGTTGAAGTTGCGAGAGAATGGAAGAAAAAACACCCTTGGCGCAGGCCAGTTGTATGCTTTCAGATGCCTTGAATTTGAGACCTCAGCTGAGGTCTCTTATTAAATTTCCGTAACAGTAAGCACAAAAATCTGCTTACCGGTAAACAGCTTTATGAATTTGGGCCTGAGGTTTCAACCCTAGCCGAGTCTTTCTTGAAGACTAAACCCTGTTTTTGTGTTCAATTCAGGGAATAACTGAAACAAATTTTGCTTGTTTTTTTCCTACCTGCAGGACACGAAGATCTGAAGGCCACAACAAGAGTCGACTGCAACAATTGGTGCAACGTGGTCCCTCTGTCTATCTTTCACCACCACCCCCTCATCAGGAATGGAATAGACCATTGAGCTCGTAACTGGTTTTAAATGGTGCAAGATCAGGCTTCCATCTGAATGACCCGTGAGAAAGACAGAACCCTGCATTGAAATATACAAAAAATAGAATGAATAACAAATTTAATTAAATTTTTAAGCAGCTGAAAATTGTATACATATAAAGCATTTTTTATAAAGGATTGATATAGATAAAAAGCTTACTGATTATGAAGTTCATACTAGAAACAATAATTTGATGAAGTATTTCCCTAAAAGAAACTGTATCTGCATAAGAAAACATCACAGCTGATGTCAATTATGACAACCAAAATTAAGGACAATGTGCTGAAAACTGTGCCTTGTATCTACACCAAGGAAGGCTTGTTATTTCCCATTCCTATAACTGCCAGTTTGTTCGCCGTTGGTTTGGACAATTAATATGAATACATATAAATTTCATGTACATTATATGGTTTATCACACAAAACATGAACGTAGTCGGCAACTATGTTATCATGTCTACAAATCCTGTAAAAACCTTTAACTTAAAAAGCAGCTGCTAAACATAGTGCCTTTTACTGAGATCATGATGACGCTATCTGGCATTTTCAAAAACGGAGTATATCAGTCTTTGTATTGTCAAGATGAAAAGATGAATATAAATAAACAATTGCTATAATCATTAACGTTAAAAAGAATGACTGAAGTTTGTTCTTACTAGTCTCGAGTAGCCAGTGACATCCCTTGGAACATCAACCAAATGTTGGAGCTCAAGACCAGGCAGAGACCAGAACTGAAAGACGTCATTATCTCTAAGGTGGCTCTTGGCTATCAGGGTGCTGTGAGCTTTATCAAATACCATGTCAAAGATCTGCAGAGACGGAAAGAACGGGGGAATGGAAATATTGTATTTCTTGATTTTTCTCTGCTAAGCAAAAATGAGCAGGATACCAGCCACCACAGATTGTATTTTCGACACAATATTTTGGCTGGTAACCATATTCTGGCCATCATAATATTTGTGAAGCTTAAATGCATTGGACACTATTGGTAATTACTCAAAATAATTGTTAGCATAAAAGCTTACTTGGTAACAAGCAATCTAGAGCTGTTGATGGTAAAAAAAACATTGTGAGAAACATCTCCCTCTGAAGTAATGTAGTTATTTTGAAGGGTTAATTTCTCACTCAAATATTACAAGACTTCAGGCCAGAAGCCTTTTTTCGACATCTGAAAGCACACAAATTTGTGCAACAAGGGTGGTTTTTCTTTAATTATTCTCTTGCAACTTTGATGACCAAATGAGTTCAAATGTTAACAGATTTGTTGTTGTATGCGTATCTAGGGATACACCAAGTAAGAATACTGGGCTTCGACAATTACCAAAACGTCTCCAGTGCATTTAAGAACTAGTTCAATGAATTCTGGTGCTACATGGTATCAAGGTGATGCAATACCTTTCTAAAATGGGTCAATTGATTCAATATGAGCTCTGCAAAGCTGTACAAAAATGAGGGGCGGCTTGGGACGCCCTTTCGTTGTAAAAAGCACTATTGACCCCTTGCATGCGCGTCACACGCAGCGACTGATGCCACGCTCACCATGTTGGTGGTCAATAGGTTTACGTGTAAACGTCGCGTCACCTAAAAATGCGCACTTCACTGAATAAAACACGTTGACATTGACCACCAAAATGGCGCATCCAAGATTACGCTGATGATGACGTCAGGTGAAATGGGTCAATATAAGAACTGAACATTATTTATTATCATTATTAGTAAATAAACAAATCTTATTGGTTCATATAGATACTCACTGAATCTTTGCTTGCTTGTAATTCACAATATCGATGGCCAAACAACATTGGATCCATAAACAGAATACGCCCATCCTGTGGCACAAAATTTAAACAATTATAGTATTATTGTTATAAAACTGCTGTTGCTGGCAGACCTGGGCCTCATTTCGTGGCTCTGCTTACCACAGAAAGCTGCATTTTAGCTTGTTAAATAAAGTACTTTACAGGGCACTTTACACGCACAGCTCGCAATAAGCTGTACCTTAGACATAGGGGCTTAATACAACATTAAAAAACATATTTGTATAGCGCCTACGGCAGGCCAGCCTCTAAGAGCTTTAAGACAAAATTTGTACAAAGAGTTTCTGTAAAACTGTTCCTTTTTCATTCCACAAACATTTCAACCAAACAGGTAAATAAATTGAATTGTTTCCCAGATTTTCCATCAGAAACAAATCACCGGAACAAATTCTATATTTATTTTTTTGTAATAAAATGACCTCATAACAGAACGGAAACAGGTGAGAATATTTAAGAAAATTAAACATTATATCTACAAATGGATTTTGCAAGCCACCCTCTCTAAGACAGGATTAAAGCTTTCAGGAGAGTATAACAATTCAAGATTCAAGATGCATCTTACCTTGAGGCCAAGCACAAGGAAGTTATCATTCAAGGGGCATACAAAGCCCTCTTCAGCCCAGTACATGACATGAGAGGTGACAGTAGCAATGGAGGTACAAGGTGAGGTGGTCTGGTGGAGCCCTCTACCTTGAAGAGTCGCTCGGTGGGTGGGGAAGGTATACCCTAACTGACTGGAGGCGGGCCCTCTTGAAGCTGGCCGATGTCTTCAAGAAAAAAAAGGCAGAAAATTATCAAGACAAAGTGCCTACATGTACATTAATAGTACCAGCAAGATACTAAAATACATTTGCTTCTCTCTACCCAGGGGTATGGGTACCTAAGTGATTGGTTTAGCCGAGTTGCGTATTTGTAGCACAAGGCTGTATACTACACAAGGAGCTGGGATGGAAACCAGAACCCAGAACAATGGATTGACCTGGTAAGTCTGCTGCCACCTAGCGACCCAAAAGTCCCCCATTGATCAAGCAGTAAGTGAAGCGTTATTTTCAAAGTGTATACAAGTTCACCTTTTAGGTTTAAAGACTCTTCGTACCTTGGGGATGTCGAGGCGCCGGCTGATCCATTCCTGCTTAATGCAGAAGGCCCTCTAGTGTTGATCTTATCTTGAAGACGATTTAAGTCCCATACAGCAGTCCGACAAGCTGGGTCCGTTCTGGAAATTATAATGTGGTGAACTGTTACTTGAACTCATAGAAATAGAAGCCGGAGAATGCCGAGCTCCACAGCCCCGTGTGTTGTCTGTGGACGCAGCTTACTGCACCAAGTGATACGCGTGTATGGCAAAAAGATCATCACGTGACACGCATAAAGTTCGTTTCTACGTGTTTTCATTGGTCAATGTTCATTACATCTACTGTATGGCAAAAAGAGCTGGTGTGGTCTCAATGTTTCAAACAGTATACTCTGCTCGTCTTCAAGGGGAATGAAAGGTCGAGACCACACTGGCTCTTTTGCAGAGCCAAAACTCCCTCAAAAGAAACATTATACACGGTTGTACCCGCAAAGTTTACTATTCAGTATTTATAATTACTTCTTGTTCTTCACACCATTCAAAGCTTCAAACACCATGTACATACCTCATTGTATAAACCCATATTTCCTCTTCACTGATGAGTAGGTACACCATGCTGCACTCTCTATTGTATGTGACCCCAAGGACCTGCTGTAAAGGAGAGATTGACGGAGGAGGCAGGACAGTAGACAAACTCTTCTGATCCTTCATGGATACAAGACGTACACTGTGACAGCAGGGGATAGTATGAAAAAACAACAAAGAAGTTTATCAAACCGTCTATACTAGCAACAGCTCTCCATTGCTTGTTACCAAGTGTGTTTTTATGCTAACAACTAAACTGCGCCAATAAAGTATCTAAACACTTACAAATAGTCAGATTTATCGGAACCTGAATTAGTGTGCCAAAGAATAATTATTCATTTCTATTCACCGTTAATTTCTGCACATTTTGACACATCTTGTGTTGCGCTACGATGTTGTTTGGTGGATTTATGGACACTTGAGTAGCTTAAGGTCGAATTTCAAAAGTTGCAAAAGCCCCTATTCACCCCAATTCCAGAAGGGAACTCACACAAGCATCACACACAGACAAAATCACTTTCTTCTGCTGCAGAAGTCACACTCGGGCGGCCACTCCTCGGCAGGTCGTCCACATTTCCCTGAGCTTGGTAGCCATTCCACCATTTTACTGACCGTCGCTGGTGACGTTCCAACTTGATGAGCTGCAGCTCGAATCGACATACCGGCTTCTATCAAACCAACGATCCATCCTCTTTCCTGTTTGGTCAGTTGAGCCATCTTTCCTGTTATCTTGAAACACCTTTCCCTGGTCTTACCATAATCAGGGATTCTGGCTCTTAACCCATTTTGTTGTATGCCTCCCATCTTTGACCCCTTTGCTTGGTTACTGACAATTATTGCTGATGTTCATCGCAACCGATTTATCCAAAACGCGACAAACAAATGATTTATAAAGGGCGGGCAAAAGAAACGCTGATCTTACTCGTCACAATACAACGATTTAGCTTGAATAGGGGCTTTTGCAACTTTTGAAATTCGACCTAAGCCACTCAAGTGCCCATAAATCCACTAAACAACATCGTAGCGCAACATAAGATGTGTCAAAATGTGCAGAAATTAACGGTGAATAGAAATGAATAATTATTTGTTTGCATACTATTTCAGGTTCCGATATATCTGACCATTTGTAAGTGTTTAGATACTTTATTGGCGCAGTTTATTTTGAGTAATTACCAATAGTGTCCAGTGCCTTAAACACACCCACCCACCCTAAATTAAGATTTTTAAATTTTGAGAGACAAAATTAAGACTTTGTTTAACATTGACTATTTTGAATGCCCCCTTACTCTTGATAATCTCAATTCTATCTGTCCCATGTAGTGCTCACAAATCTCAGATAAACGACTGTAAATATTCACTGCAAGCAAGGATGCTGATCACATGTTCTAATGATAATGATGGTAGGTAAATGAAAACTACTGATGGTACATGTGTGTAGGCAAATGAAAAGTACCCTGCACATTTAGCCCGACGGAAAGAGTCATCATCTGAGTTTTATTCTTAAGTGTTATCGACCAAGTTTAACTTGGTCGAAAATTGCAGGTGTCTCGATAATATCGAGACACCTGCAATTTTAAACGTAACAGTAGTTTGGAATACCTGCTATCTTCTCCAACTGCCACTAGCCTGGTCGTCTTCCCTTCACAGCCAGCAGTCTGCAATGAGTTAATACGACAGCGTGCCAGCGCATAGAACTGCACCACGTGGTTGAGATGCCATACGCCAAGGTCATGATGTGTAGCCGTCCATAGGTACTTCTCTCCAGTCAGGCCCATCCACTCAATGCCGTCCGTTGATATAACAAGCCTGAGGGGAGAGAAAGGGTACTAGACTCTAATGGACATACTCTTACTACCAATCATGTATATGCAATGGGATAAAATATTTCACTAACTATTATTATTACTATTATTTATAGGTTGTATTATAAACATGGGTGTGATCCCTGGCTTTGGCAGTTACTAGTTATATGGTATATGCAGCACTCCAAACAGCAAAAAAGCAAATAGGGAGATTGCCAACATAGAGCTGGATAGCTCAGTTGGTAGAGTGCTGGCATGTTAATCCAGAGGTCTTTGGTTCTATTCTCGCTCCAGCCAATGTTTCTTTGTTCGAACCACAAACTTTTATTATAATTACTAATAATTGTTCAGCCATCACAGTAATTCAAAATAATAAAACAATTCATACTTCCAGATGGGCTTGAAGAAACAAAAGCAAAGCAACTAATGTGACTGAACAACTAAAATTCTCCATAATACCAAAAACGCTTGAAGACTTACGTATACATTGGTTCCATGATGTCTAGTGACCACATTCTGACGGAACCGTCCATGGAGCTCGTCAGCACAAGGGTTGACGTCTCTGGGTGGAGTACTATCCCTGTGACTGACCGCGAATGACCCCTGAATGTGTGTACATGCCCGCCAGTCATACTCCACACTTTGACTGCAAGTTAAAAAAAAGGAGGAGTTATTTTTGAGCCAAGATATTGTATATTGTATTGATATAGTATTTTGTATTGATATTGTATTATATAGTTCTTTGGGAACCCATCGATGGAAATGAGAGCAAGGGCAGGAGGAGACTAACATTCTTAGATCAGCTGAAGAAGAACCCAATACAACAAGAAACAACTGAGCTTTGGACGCTGATACTGGAGCGGGATGCGCGGAAGGCGACCATCAGAGGTTCCCGAGATGGCGTCAACCGAAGACAACCTCTAGCTCAACTACTACTATTGTATGAACAAAACTGTTGAAAGGAGGATACAACAAGTGGTGTAGCTAGACATGTTCATTGTTGGGGGCGCGAGGGATGCAGACGAGGTTGATAAAATAAGTTTGGGAAAGAATAAACAATTTGCAAGAAGTGCACAACATAGACCTACTTTAATTACCTTTTAAATTGGGCCCCACTTTTATTTCATGGCTCTACTTACCGATGAAGTCTGCACTTACAATCACCATTACTGTGCAAGTGCTGAATTTCTGATAGAGTTTAGATTATCAAGGGTAAGGGGGCATTAAAAATAGTCAATGTAACCACCATAATTAGTGATACGGCAAGTATATGAAGAAAAGCATTGTCTTGGAAGAAATGCTTGTATCATTTACCTACCATCATTATCGTTAGAACATGTGATCAGCATCCTTGCTTGCGGTGAATATTTACAGCCATTTATCTGCGATTTGTGTGCACTGCATGGGACAGAAATTAAATTGAAATTAAATTTAAATTCTAATTCAAACGAAGTCAATATAATTAACTTGCTTATGTGTAGAGTTTGCACCTACTTGTTAAGCCTAAAGAGAGGTTTGCCTTCCATGTTGTAGCATAGTATATCAGTATCCGAGCAGCAGTACAGATGTTGAAGCTGTAATTCTAGCTCTACCTTCCTGATCCAGCCTCCTTTGATTCCTGTTAACTCTCTCCTAGAATGAGAAACAGTTATCGTAAACAAATCATCACGGGAAGCAATAGACTGTATTGAATATGACGTCACCATTCAAATACGTGCCCAACAACATGGCATCTGTGAGCGTTTGCGTGTTTGTGTGCGCGCATGTGCCATAGAAATCTAATCGAGAACGCCATTTGCTGTGTGCTTCATTCATGTATGCGTTTAGACATGCATGGTCTGCCCTACAAGATGGCGACTTTCATAGCAACAAAGGGGTTATTTAATACAGTCTTATAGCTATCCACTTTTTCTGTTTTTTTATTTTATTTTGATGAATATTAAAACAGCTGCGGTATACTTGAATAGTAACTGACCCCCACAATTTTTTACTCTCAAAAGCATGAACAAATTTCAATGTGCTGTTTACAACTAAGTATAAATCTTACTTTAAAAACAGTCCATAGTTGGCCATTGGTTTGATCTCTGTCCACACTTGGTCAGTCACTTGCTTGAACTCCCAGACCTACAGGGGAACAAAAACAGAAGGGAACAAACTGAAAATAAAAGTAACAAAAAAATGGCTCCACTGACTTTGTAAAACTTCACGGCAGTCTAAGCCAATGTACAAAACCCAAGAAGAAGTATTATTAATATTCTTCTTACCTTTGTTCCTTTGACCCCACCGGTTATCAGTTCATCTTTCACTGGGTTGAAGATGAGGAACATGACTGAACTGAGATCGGAGGCTACATTACACGTCTCATAGAAATCCTTGTTGAGTACCTAAACAGAACGGTTGCAAAACTTGTTGTTAATAACCAAAAATATCATAACAACTAAAATTTATAAGGGAAAGGCGCTATTCCGCCCACAGTGCAAGTGTGAGCAAGACCACGTGAACCTCTCCAATGCCATCCTGCACAACTCTGCCGTGCGCGCCAAGCATACACACTCTACGAGCACGCATGTCAGACTTAATTTTGTCAGACTTTGTGGTGGGGCAATGGGTTGTGATTGGTCAAAACGCAATTGGGCAGAGCTTAATGGATTGGTCTAATAACATGGGAAAAGGTGAGTCTTTTGAACTTTACGAAATGTAGATAAAGTAATAGATTCCCTCATATGACAATAGGTATAGATTGTTCCAAATCAATGGCCAAGCTACACTGAAAGCTTTTTGGCATAGAGCTTTGTTTGCTCGAGAAACAAGGAACATTCAAGCGAGTGATGCCAAGAGAGGGCCGAAGAAATCGTGGAGGAGTGGTAATGTGACAGTAAAGTGGAACTATACCGAGGAGTTTTGTTCAAGCATTTAAAAACAAGAAGAGCATTCTTAAAATGGATTACAATCGGTAGCCAATGAAGCTCCCTAATATGGAAAAATATGTTCTCTCAAGGGTGTGGAATATATTAAACGAGCTGCACTATTTTGTAATCAGTGAACTCTGTCCAAATCAAATGGCGTGGCACCAAATAAAGAGATTGAGTTAAGATGAGGGGTGGGGGTGTCTTCTTTGGACTTGCACACCATGCAATATAAAAAGGAACTTTGGAATCAAATTCATTTATGTGATGCACTAATTTTATAAATGAATAACAGTGGACATTTATAACCACTCTAAGATAACCAGCATGTGCAGCACACCTGTTTACACTAGGTTCTTTAATCACTTACCTTGAGAGAGAAGTCTTTGGCAAGGCAGAAGTACACATTATACTTCCTGGCATATATAATATTCCTTAGAAACTTGTTGACATACTTGGGAAAGCTTAGGCTTCGACTAACTACAGTTGTTGAGAAAGAAAAAACATATAGTGTTAACAGTTAAACATGTAGCTACATGCATTTATTCCTCGTCATTGCCAACTTTGGTTCACAAACCCCTGTAACACTCAGTTAAGATAAGTGCTCCAGTCTTCCGCCATACCAAATAGATTTTAGGAGCGACTCTCGCCCTAGGTCGACCAAAACAAACTTTTGTTTAGACTGGCGAAGTTAACATAATATTTTGTTAGGGCCAGCTCATGACAAGATCGACGTCTGAAATCAAGACACTCCAGGGGTTGATTTCACAAAGAGTTAGGCTAGGAGATATAAAAAACGCATGGCTAGTCCTAAGTTAGGACGAGTAACTCGTCCTTACTCGAGATAAGAATAGTCCTAACTCTTTGTGAAATCCACCCCTAACCTGCAACTACTGACTGCAACAGTCCATCTTTCGACTTCCAGTGCGTCAAGTCACTCCTAAATGTTTCAGATGTCAAACTTTTCATGTACTTAATTCAATAACTTGGTTTGGCGTGATTCTACAGAGCCTGTCTGAACCAGGTGTGATGGCATCATGAACAGCATTGACACATGATCTGATAAAGAAATAATGACTTACCAGTATGTTCAATACCATCCTTATCCCATGTAGTGATTCCCCTTGTATCCAAGAAGATGAACTGTCTGGTTCGTGGATTGTAAGTAACTAGAAAGAAAATATTAATAATAATGTTATAAGCCTTTAACGCACGTATCTACCAACAATGTACAGAAAGATAAATTATTGAAGTTATGAATTCTGAGACTCAATTATGTAGCACATTATAAGGGTTTACAAGGTGCTACGGCTACAGCCAGGAACACGAGGGGCGAACCCCTTCTCTTACGAAAAGTCCAATAGGTTCTTTTACGTGCGCTACACAACATACGGGGCCAACGACTTTACATCCCATCTGAAGACCAGCACTGATGTAGTGTCTTGCTTTAAAAGGACACAAGTGTCCAACTAGGACTCGAACCTACACTCTGCTGATCAGAAACACTAGAGTTTGAATTAAATGCTCTTACATCTGCTCGGCCGTGACACTTCCAAGAAGCCAAGAAGGTAAAAAAACAAAGAGATACCTTGTTTTTTTCTCTAACAACTCGCACTTGTGAATCTGTGATCTATATGTAATTCCTTTTCCTAACAGTGTCTGGACCTCATTGGATCATGCACAAATCATTAGGGTTGTTGACTGCCACCCCCCCCCTGACCCATGTCAACTTTAGTTCATTTATCCACAAATTTAAACCTCTCGATCAACAATAACTCAGCTATAGAATTTTGCAATTCATCCTTTAAAGCCATGAACTATTTTTCCAGCTGTTCATCAGGTGTAGCAACTGGTGTATACATCTATTGTACATGTATCTATGAAGAGAAAGAATATTCCTGCCTTACCATCAACAAAATCTGTCAATTTCTTGCTATGCTCGTAATAGTTCCTCTGCTGAAATCCACTGGGGAAATTACAGTAGTTTGCGGAAGTCTTCGGACCATCATTTCCATTTGCTGCCTGATTAATTTTCCTCATGAGCTGTTGAACAACTGGCTCACTAGCCAAACTCTCTGTGTCTTTCGTGATTGTTGATCGAGTCTCAGCTACTGATGAGCCTTGGTGAGATTTGACCTCATCGGGGGAGCTTGGCCTCTTCCCATCAGTGTCTTCCGATAATCCATCCCTCGTCTGGAATCCATCATTTAAGCTGTCTGGTAACTTGTTTGTAGCTAACGTTCTCACACCTAGATTGTCCTCGGCTGAGGCACCAGGCTGTGTGGCAGCTTGTTTAATCTCATCTGCACTGAGATGTGAACTGCCCATCGGTAGTCCCTGGGCAGACCCATTTTCATGGGTCATTTTGTTTCAGTATGTCTGCTTGTCATCACATATTCACTAAGAGTAGGGTGCAGTGGAAGATCTGGAGTTTGAGTACAGATGGTATGTTGGTTCTGTTGCATTTCCACTCTGCGCTCTGCTGTTCTTTTAAAGTGAGTCACAAGGACTGAGACATTTTGCATAAACGTTGTTGTGATGAGACGACAAGTGAAGAAACTGATGTAGAACTAACTTGACTCTGTTGAAAGTTTGTTCACATATGTTCTTGCTGGTCGTCTTATTGATGAAAGTTGTTTCTAGCTGTTCATCTTGAAGACCAAATTGTACATGTCGGCCAGGACCCAGAGCTGTATGTTCAAAGAATTGTGTCCTCATATTTGTAGCCAACCAAGACGTTGCACAGTTCCAAGGATGAATCCTACATTCCTACAAGGATAAAGAAAGCAAGATGTGGTCATTCATATTATCACTTGTTAGTCCTGCTCAGAGTTAGTCCTGCTAAAGACATGTTGGCATCAATAACCTGCATACAAAGATAGAAACTAGTCCCAAAAGTCCTGTCTGTGCTAAAATCTTTGGAAATAAATCAATTTTATTGATTAATCCAATCCAGCTCAATTCAACAGGGATTATCTTGTTTTAAAGATTCCTCCCAAATGCTTCTTCTCACACTGAGGTTCACAAACAAGAAATTTGTTTACTGTTAATGCACTGCTAACAAAAAAAATCTAAAGTAATGTCAGAATTTATTATTCTATTCTAATTCTCTGTACCTGTATAGTAATTCTTTTTCTTAATTAATGGATGTTACACTAGACTAGAGTTAGTAGTGGGGTGCTTTATTTCTTTTTTTCTTCTTCTCACAATTTGTCATCATGTTTGTAATTATCGGTGTACATCTCTGTTGTACTAGTACGAGGGATAATGACAAATTAAAACAAAAAGGAGTACAGCGCCCAAGCAAGTAACTGGGTCCATGGAGGTAGCCTGGGACTAACTCATTCAACTGCTAACAATTCATACACTATATTTATAATTATGGTACTATACTTAGGTACTGACTAACTGAGTCAGTAAAGAAGACCTGAGCCTTGGCCTTGCAACTGTCACACGAAACTCTCAATAATAATGTGAAACAAACGGCTGCATTATCATGATTATAAAGGGCCAATGAGGGGACATTTATAAAATACTGTTAAGAGTGAAAGGTGGTGGTTGACATTTCGGCACCCCGGATTTTTTTCGCAAAATAATTAGCCATATACCAAAACTGGTAAATGCCATAGCGCATGGAGTTATGCATAGCGTACATGTAACTGGTGAACTCGTCATGCTCAAAGACATTCTAAATAAATAAACAGTCGTTATTTGATTGCGTCAACAAATTGTTATAATAACACGTAATAACTGTACTTGAAAGGAAATACAACTTCTCCTTCTTATTATCACATGAGGATAACTTTCCGTATGGCGCCACCACTTTTTCACTCATTTTTACAAAAAGGGATATGTCAATCAGGTAAATTAGATACTATATTATTTTATTTCGAATGAAAAAGTGGTGGCGCCATACGGAAACTTTTCCTCACATGATTGACAGGCACGATTGACATGTTATTCCAACTTCACAAACTTTACAAATGAAATAATGTGTTAAATATTAGCAGATCTAGCTCTGTGTTGACTTATTGTGCTTACCTTTTTCCCATGTCTTTTGGTTGACACTCAATAGTCTGGTCACACCGCGGCCAAGAGCAATCACAAATCGTTGGGATAGAGGCGAGATCCAGACCGTGTTTCCGGGATACGGCGTCCGATTGCATAACTGCAATCCGGGCCTCGATGACATTTCATATCTTACGTTATATTTATAACCGAACACAAGCGGGAAATGCAAAAACAAATCCTTTCAAATAATATTATCATTCATGGCATACGATTACGAGTTAGCGTGGGTAGCAAATCTCACGGGGGAATTCTGCGTGGCTTATGCAGAGAAATAACCGCAGTCTCAGACTTGAAGTCAAGTCTAGCGCGTGGCCTCAGTTATAAGGGGCGGAACGGGGGGGGGGGGGCGCCGGGTAAGGGGTGGGGGGGGGGGGAAATCAACATTTTAATGTAAATGTCACGGTCTTGTTTTATTTGGTGCTTTTATGATGACTGATGTATGAGGAGAAAGATACCGGCCACCGTATACAGGAAGGCCTTCAAGTTCAATCTGGTTCAATCTGGCACGCACTCTATCTATTGGCTTTATACTTTTTTATAGGGCCATCAAATTTTGTCATTTGAAAACTAATTTGTTGAAAACGGAATGTTTCTTAAAGTGACAAATACATGGGAGGATGGGTCACGAATCCGGGTAAAATTTGATAAAAAATTAATCACGAGCCTCAGTGATGATGACGTCAGATATTCTGGTTAGTCACGGTGTTCTTTGGACCAATCAGCACACGGATAACAGTTGGACCGCGGCATCCAAAAGAAATAATGAAATCAAGTTTTAAACAGGAGCTAAACCTCATGGCTTTCTGCGGTTGCTTGTACTGTTTTAATCCATCGTCCTTCACGTCTAGCATATATGTTTTTTAACAACACATTATATAGCTTTATTGTTTGTTTGTGTATATACTGAAATCATGCTTGGTTGGTTTAATGTTGTAACAGATGGAGATTATACCGAGATCCACATAAATAATCTGAATTAGTTAAAATGCCTTTAGGATGTCGCATGCACACCCCCTTCTCCCACCCCCACCCCCCTCGGCCATCGCATGAATTGATCTGAACTACGGTGTGTTGTTCTCCGATTGGTTATCCCTATCTCTACACATTGGTGACAACTTTTGTAACCACTATTTCAATTCGCACTGACAAGTCCTCCATTGGAACATGCTTTAAAGTGTAGCCTTGTTATAAACTTCTATGATGACAATAAAGTTAATAATTGTATTTTTTAGCTGCCATAATGCGCATAAATACATGTATACGTTTTAATTTACGACAATTATGCCCAGCGAGTAATCCCTCAATGGTAATGTATTCTGATCGATGTATTGCTGGTCTATATAAAGTTTGAAATTTGACATTCCCGTCATTACGTCCTGCTGATCTCGCTGAAGCTGAAATCTAACTTGAAACAGAGTAAACTTTGATAATCCAGAATCAATATGAAGAGTGTTGTACTTGTCGTCGTAATGATGGGCTTCGCTGCCGCCTCTGCCATGTTTGGTGCAGGTAAGATTTGTTGTGTTTACTTTTATGAATATAAAAAAACTTCCTTTTTCATAAAAACAAATTTGAAGCAACGTATTTTTTTTTGAGAAAGAGGTAATTTTTTCTCGTTCCAATATTAAAACACTTTAGGTCTGAAGCTTTTTTTCTTTTGGAATCTGAAAGTACACCAAAGTGTGTTTTCTTTAACTATTCTCCTGCGACTTCAACGACCAAATTGAATCCAAAACAGATTTGTTTTCTAATGCATAAAATATGTTGGGACACACCAAGTGAGGAAACTGGTCTTTGACAATTACCAAAGGTGCCCGGTATCCATTGCAAAGTGTATACAAAACTCTGCTGCCATTAGACTTGTCACCGGGAATTCATATAATACTAATTATCGACTGGATGTCAATACCAGCAAGAATAGATTTTAAAGTGTTGGTTCTCACATCACTTCATGATACAGCCCATCTTTATCTTCAAAGTTTTAAGTTCAGAAGTACAAACCGGTTATAATTCTGCATTTCAACCAGAAAATATCTCTTTTGACTCATAGTTTCCACTCTTTCCGATTTGCTGCTGTTCAGTTGGAACAATTTACCAGAAGTTGTCAAACAGGCAGAACAAGTTGAAAAATCAGAAATCCGGGCCAAAACATTATACCAGTTCAGTTTTTATGCATTGGGACCTAGCGTTATGATATGCGCTGTTAATGGTTTGGATTATTATAAGGTATTTACGTGTTGGGCAATTGTAATCCTTCAGTCGTTTTGGTTGTAAGTAGAAACATAGCACGAACTTTACGTGTGATTTGTGTGAGCCATTTTAATTATATTATTTTGTCGGATTTATAATTTACTCTGTAAACAGAGCGGTTTTATTTATTTCATTAATTATTATTACTATTAATAATGATTAATTCCTTAGTTTTTATTGTTATTAATAATTCCTTTTCTACTCAACTAACAAAATAAAATCCTGGTTGTTGTTTCAGACTCTGGTTTGGTGGCTGAGGAAGCACGAGGTGATAAAAGTACAACTACGCAGTCTTGCCCAGGTATGTATGCACCAACCCATAACAAATCTAGTCCTAAAGTCACATTCACTATCAAATTCACTATCGCGTTTTGATCATCGCAAACGCTGAAATAATTATAAATCCCAAATCCATCGCAATTTAGCGACGGATTTCTGATAACGATTTCACTAAAACTCTGCGACGGATTTACTCATCGAAAAAAATTAAAGGGTATGACAATTTTGCGGTGACTCGTTGTGGTCGCAAAGTATCAGTTCATCGCAAAATTGCGTCGTTTCGTGCTTAGATTTTATAGCGGTCTACGTTCTCGAACTCTCTTTGGAATATTTGTGTGTGTACTTTTTGCAGAGCTAACTTTGAATGACTTTTCGTGTCCGGCTTGCAAGTTGCACTTGAATGCCCTGCTTACCGAAGTAACCTTCAACGATGTAATTCATACATATTGCAACACCATACCAAGGGAACCAGAAAGGAGCGGTCGTGCTCGTGCTAGGGTGAGTGTATACTTGGGCAAAATTTCATAGAGCTGCTCAGCGCAAAAAATTGCTCAGCATGAAAATGTTTGCCTTGATGAAAAACAGGATTACCCATCACACCAAATTTCCACGTGATTTTCAAGATAAGCAAACAACAGCTGAATACATGTAACAAGCAATATGCAACAAATGGAAACTTGGTTGGTAATCCTGTTTTTATCAAGGAAATTTTTGTGCTTAGCAGCTCTATGAAAATACGGCCCAGCTCCCAACACTGTGCATGCTGTCCCAAACCCAAACTCCTCCATCCCATCAGTCCAACACTCAGTAATTATAGCAAGATGGCTTCTTTGTTTGCTCCTTTGCATGAGGTAGATAGCACTATAGAAAAGTGTACAAGAACACGGTGCATTTCTTTTATAAATATTTGCTCTAATCAGCTAGAATTGTGCTTTAGTTTGTTCACCTTTGCGCATCGCATATAAAGCAAAAATCATCATTTCTCTTGGAGACAAACAAACAATAAAGCACACTTTGATCGAAACAAAAAATAATAATAATAAAAAGGAGGGGTAGGGTCAGAATTAACCCGGGTTCTAATTGGTCCCAAAGTTCCTGACCCATTTTGGGGCCAGTGTGAACCCGGATACAGGTTTAACTGGGATTTTGTGTGAGTTTGACTCTGGGTCATTTTGACAATTCGTTGCACTGAGCCCGCTATGCAATTATTATTGATGATTATTCATTGGTTGTCTGTTATTTTAGTGTTTCGCTCTTGCCAGCTCGGACCAAGTGGAGAACATGGTAACTTCGACCATGGTGGATAAAATGTGCGAGGTATGTTACACATTTTCATATTTTGGTAAAAGAAAAAAAACATTGAAAAAATATCACAATGTATTTTAACAGTACTCTTTCTTAAGTGGTTTGTCGGGAAAAATTGGTCCGACATTTTGGTTTATAGGTTATCTCGTTTCTAGTTTAATGAATTACAGTCACCTGGAAATAGAATTTGTATTTCTTTAAACATTAGAGTATACGTTTGAGAACAATAAAATAACTTTTGAGGAATTGTTTTTAACGATTAATATGTTTTAAACAAACAAATAAATACAGTTTATTGCTATCAATGTTTTATGCTAAGTTTAACAATTTTGTTGTTTCCTGTTTATTACAGAATGGCCTGCGGTGTCCCTAAAATATAGCGTGAGTGTTATTTATTCTATCAAGTTAAACTTATTGTTTCTTCAAAAACCAAAATAGCGTAGCTTATAATGAAGCCGGAAACCCGTACTTTTCCCGCCTTTTCTTCATTACCCTGAATCTTGGCTGATATCGCAAAATGTTTGGAGATGATGACGTCATCGATAGTTTCATAACATCAACGTTGGGTTACAAATATGAAGAAACATATTTCATCGTTATTTCCTTTACATGAGCATTCACATAGAAACAATGGGTAGATAGGCCCTATGAATGCCGGACGGTTTTGCATATGCAATCGTGTCCTCCCGGACGCTGCTGCATAATGCAATTGTTTCCGCCCGGGCATATTTGCATATGCAGTTGTGTCCGCCCCCATGCAAAACCGTCCTTGCAGTAAACTAAACGCCCTTGGTCGACGGAACACATTTGCCATTTTTTTACAAGCAAAGTACATGTCATGAATGATATGGGAAATGTTCGGCTGTTGGGTATTCGCTGCGATCATAAGATCGTGAATACTAACTTATGCTGCACATACGTAGGTTCAGTGCATGCACGCTCGCTTACGCGCGCACATACATGTTCAGTCTTGTACATGTCCGCCGGACGGTATTTGCAGAGCCCCGGACACGATTGCATATGCAAAATGTCCGGAGCGAACACTATTGCATGGCGGACACAATTGCATCTGACACCTGCGACCCCCCCCCCCCCCGAGACAATTTCAATTCTGAAGTCACTTTGTTCTGATTTATTTTCAACAGCTCAACATTCTGTCAGCAACGGGCGAATAGTCAACGTCGACAAGAGACCTACGATATCCGATGGATTCCATTAATTTATGGTGAAGGGTAAATTGATTATTCAGCAGTATCTTTACGGTAGTATACAGGATTGATAGAGCTAACCAAATAGCCACAGACAGTGTTCATGTGAGATCAACCAATATATACGAAGTAACAAACCTGTAAAACTTTAACTGTTCATCCAGATACAGTTTTCTACAAATTATGATCTCATTTCAGAAAAAAAACAGAGCTTTCAGAATAAAATCAATTTTTTTCTGTAATGTTTATTATCGGTCAACAATCAAAGGTTTTTGTGTTACTGAAAAGATAATATCATTGTTTAGACGATCAACTTTAAATCTAAAATAACAAAAGTCGTATTTTACCAAAATAGTCGAAGGTATGTTTGCCAATGCATTGGAATTAATACAATATCAGATGAAGCTTGAAAAGTTACAAACAATTAGAACAACAAAGCGTTAATAACTAACCCTTGTTATACCCGTGATCTTATTTGAATAGTGTTACTATTGTTTATATATTGGAATGGTTGTAGATGTACCTAGTTCTTTTCTTCTGTTTATGCAAAATTTGCTTTTAAAATAACCTTATATTCTTCAAAGTTCTTATTCAAATTGAGAGAAACAATTTTACGAGGTAGACAAAACTAAGACTTTTAACCACAAGTACAGAAATTTCAAATTTAGTTTTGAGCATTATTCCACAAGAAGTTGGTCATAATGGAAAGCACAATAAACACGGTGAGATATAAGTAACGAGTCGTGTGACATACTCTTTTGTTTTATACAGACTCTATGTAGGCCTACATCATTAGTTTTAAAGTTGATGATTGAGAGACAATAACAATATAAGTTTGATATACGTTGATCGCTTTACCCTAAATCAAACTCGCGGCCTTTATTTTATTCGCTGTGTCTTCGTAAGCGTTGGTACAAAATTCGGAGCATTTACAAGTCATTCGTCACCTCTTACGAAGATCGACTGATTTAGTAAGCGTTACCGCGGTGATGCTTCTAAAAGTATGTGCCTGAAGATGAAGATTATTCTTCTTAGTTGGACATATGTTCAACTCTGAAATTTAATGACAATAAACTTATGTGGTAGGAAGTAGGCAGCTTTGGATAGTACATTGTATCATTTCAGAAACATTTCACTTCTTGGTACACACAGGTATGGAAAACGAGGTATCACTTTTTATTCCGCAAAAATTGAGCTTAGAAAGCGTTACCACGGTAACGCTTCTCAGATTGTGTTCCTACAGGGGTTATTTTTCCTATTTGGACATATTGTTCAACTCTGAAATTATTGGCAATTAAAACTTTAAAATGCGGTAAGATGTACACTTCTTAAGGGTATGAAAAAGGAGTGAGACTTTTTACCCCCACTCCCAAATTAACATAAGAAGCGTTACCGCAGTAACGCTTCTCAGATAGTATTCCTACAGGGATTATTCTTCTTATCTGGACACAAGATTCAACTCTTAAATTTAATGACAATTTTCCTTTGGCCTTTGAAAAAACAACGCACAGTTGTTTTAAATGATGGGGGTTATACTTCTACTATTTTACAATGATCATTCTACATCACACATAGTTGTTTCTTGTTTCACATCATCAATGTATTTATTTCACAATAATGCCATGTGTGTACAATGTATGGTGCTAAACCTAGCAAAATAAATGGAACATTTTAAACATTACTGTATACGTATCGGGCAAAAGAAAACACTTAAAAGTAGTAAAGTGATTGATAATTATGTTAATGGGCATTACTAGCAATGACATGCTGACAATAAGTAGGTCAGAAGAATGTCAGGGAGTTGATAAAAAGTTGGATTTATTATCATTTATGAAAGTTCACAAACTGCAAAGAAAGTTTAAATAGGCTTTCATGAAAATTCATTGTTCATTAATTGAATTGATGAACAGTTAATGAACTTGGTTCATGAACTGCTCCGATGAACAGTTCATGAACTGACCATAGAGCTATTATAGCTGTATTGTTTGATGACAATTAGTTAACAACAGGGTGGACCACGTGAAGGTTGTCATCTCCCACCCCACAAAAGGGATCGTATACACCAGAGTGTGTAACCATTACAACAATTGCTTCTTTGTAATGTCACCCCCCTCTGATGCCCTAGACTACAGAGTGAAAAACCAGAGATAAAAAATCTTGCCAGAAAATACTCTGGAAAACCCTGATAACATTAAATTATCTAATCGATAAAACATCGTTAGTGAGTACTCGAACGCCCTCGACATACACCTACACGTCATGACCTTTGTTATTATAAAAACCTCGTTAATGAGCACTACAACGCCCTCAACCTACACATTGAAAACGTCATGACCTTTGGCCTTTTGCGATAATAAAACCTTGTTAATGAGCACTCAAACGCCCTCAACGTGCACATTGACAATGTCACGACCTTCGACATTAATAACTTCAATGGTGTTACTGAAACCCATGTGTGTCTCAATATTTACATGTCCTCATAATTATAGTAACTAAAAAAAAACATGGTGGCCACCATGTGATGATACCCAAGAGCAGATACCATGTAAACAATTAGACTAATAAATAATTGAATTACAGAGTGACACATAATAAAAGTTGCAATTCATATTTAATTCACTATTCAAATTAAGTAGCAACAATACCAAACTTAACTACAAATAACCACTTTTATACACTCCTTAACAAACTTGTTCTCTTTTCATTTGTTATGAGTTTACTTTTACACATAACCTTATGTTGGTTCGTACGTTGTAATGAGCACATTGCATTACAAATTAACGTAACTTGTTTCATGTTTGTAGTGCGGTACTTCATTACGCGCATGAAACTTTTACATACTTGCAATGAGGTACTTCATTGGAAGCATGTTATAATTGCACGAGTGTAATGAAGTACCTCATTACAAACATGCAATTATTGTTTGTGAATACATGAACTTGTATTAAGGAAGTACCTTGTTACAAGTTATCATGTATTCTGTCGACATACTTGTAATGAAGTACCTCATTACAAGTATGTCGACAATAATTGTGTGCGTTACTTTATATACCAAAAGATCCATATGTCTAGCCTATGTCGCTCCACTGCAGAAGGAATGCCACTTCATCACCATTCCACCTTGATTGTTCTTATGCTTGTCGCATCCATGTGACCCTTCCAAATTATCTGATGTACTGCCTCTTCGTCTCGTGTGCTCTTGGGGTCCATTCTGTTATACAAAGTTTCCATTTGTTGTCATGACACCTTGTTGTCATTTTCTGCAATGACAATTTCAAAATAATTGTTCATTGTTGTTCACATGCTCTTGGAAAGTCAACTCTTGGAAAGTCAACTCATCGTCGATCCTTAGTAACAGTCGAAGCTGTAGACACCAATTTCGATACAGCCTTAGATGAGGGCAGTCGTCAAGAAGAAACAGTTCTTTACCAAAGCGGTGGTGAAGCAAGAGTTGTATTGGTACATGCATAAGGTGGCTCAGCATCTTGGCGTGACCCTCAAAGTTGTTCGACTGTGTTCATCCTGCAATATGAAAAGGAAAAAAAATACAATGATGGTTAGCTTTAAAGGTCAAATGTGTGTGTATAATACTTTTCGTGAGTAACCGTTTCTGTCATCTCAAAGACACAGATTGTTGAAAAAAAAGATGAACATAAAACACTCTCTTTGAACAATCCTTTCAAGTTATTATTTTCTTCTTATTATTATTTATTCCATGTGTAAAAACCGTTTGGGTTCTAATGAAAACTAGTACGGTTGCCTATTATGACATGTTGTAGACGGTTTGAAAACTAAAGGCTTATAAATTCATGAAATTATTAGACCACTTGATCTTCACATTACCAGCTGTTCTGTTGTTTCATCCGTTAGACTGCAACACATCCTCTCATCCATATTGGAGACAGGAACACTTCTCTGTGTAGCCAGGCACCCATCTGATGTCATCTTGGCATTTTGACATTGGCAGATAGTACAAAGATCACTGAAATATAATATATGTAAATCGGGTCAACAATTACATTATTCATGTCAAACACACAACAAGTCGAATTAACAATTGTAAACCTTCTCCTAAAACATCGCCATAAACCTTCTCCTTGAAATAGTCTATAAACAACAAAAAACATAACAAATATGGGTGATTGAGTTTTACAATCATAGTTTGTTATGAATTCTTTCTCTCAGTTTTTGAGAGTCACATAATTCTCATACTCAAGTTCTTTCCGTTAGACGAACTTTCAAGAGCTTTTTGAGAAGAATAACAGACGGGACGGTTTGTAGACTAAATTTATGATTTAAATTCATTTAAAAGTAGACCAATTGATTTTCACATTACCAGCTACACATGTTGCTTCATCAATTAGACAGGAACACATCTTCTCATCCACCATGGAGACAGGAACACTTCTCTGCGAAGCCAGGCACCCTCTGGGATGTGGTCCTCTAGGTAGTCAGGCACCCTCTGGGATGTCGTCCTCTTGGTAGCCAGTCACCCTCTGGGATGTCGTCCTCTAGGTAGCCAGGCACCCTCTGGGATGTGGTCCTCTAGGTAGCCAGGAACCCTCTGGGATGTCGTCCTCTTGGTAGCCAGTCACCCTCTGGGATGTCGTCCTCTTGGTAGCCAGGAACCCTCTGGGATGTCGTCCTCTTGGTAGCCAGTCACCCTCTAGGATGTCGTCCTCTTGGTAGCCAGTCACCCTCTGGGATGTCGTCCTCTAGGTAGTCAAGCACCCTCTGAGATGTTGTCGTCTTGGTCCCGTGACATCGGCAAGTAGGACAAAACGTCACCAGCACAACCGCTGACTCCTGAAAATGATATCAATCAAGTTAACAATTACAATATTCATGTCAAAAACTTTTCGCTGTACAATTACACTTATTTTGCAAGGTTATATTCGGCATGTTTATGTATTTGATTCAAAACACAGAAGAAAAATAAAAACCTTAAGTCAGAAGATTCTACTCCATGAATGGAAATGAGTTAAATTGTACAAATTAATAGATTCTTGACATAACTTCAAATTGAAACTTAGATATTTGGTCAACTAAGTCGACTAAAGTCTGTCTTGAAAGCAAGACTTTGTAAAAAGTAACAGAGAGAAAATCTATCTGTTGAAGTAAAAAGTGAAGCACTACGTACAGCGACAGGTCCAATCCAGGCTAGCAACTTCAGTGGATGGTTCAGTCAACGTCCGTCTCAGTCATCAAACAGTCAACCTGAATAACACATCAAAGACGACTAAAACGGGAAGATGCTGAATTAAATAGAGTTTTTTTCCAGATTGGAATAAACACACTATGAAAACAAAATGTGATACCCAAGATGTCACTCTTCATCACCAGGTCTCTCCCAGTTGCCTTCAGGATTGTAGAAGCACACCGTTTCCATTGCAGTCACCATGATCCCCTGCAGAAACAAAATTCAAAGTTGAATAGTTTTTAAACTTCTCATCGAGGAATTGGACTTAACTAATTGTCAAAGACCAGTATTATCACTTGGTGTATACAAAAACAATGCTTACGCAATGAGTTAAATTATACAAATTTATAGATTATTGACAACGCTTCAATTGAAAGATTTGGTCAAATTAATGGTGATGTCTTTCTTGAAAAATCAAACTTTGTAAACACAGCAGAAAGAAAATCTACCTGTTGAAGTAGAGAGTAAGGCATCTAGATACAGCAACAGGTCGATCTCAGCATCTCCAGTGGATGGTTCAGTCAACGTCCCAGTCAGTCAGTCATCAAACAGTCAACCTGAATAACATGTGAAAGACAACTAAAACGGGAAGATTCTGAATTAAATAGAGCTTTTTCAGATTGGACATGTTACTACTTCTATTTAAAACTAATTATATCAATATAAACCACAAGGGAAAACTAATTATGAAAGAAAAATGTGATACCGTAGATGTTATTCTTCTTTGCCAGGTCTCTCCCAGCTCACGTCAGGATTGTAGGAGCACACCGTGTCCATTCCAGTCACCATGATCCCCTGTAGAAACAAAATTCAAAGTTGTAATAGCTGTTAACCTTAATTTAAGGCTTTGGACACCTTAAGTAATTGTCAGAGACCAGTATTATCACTTGGTGTATACACAAAAATGCATATCCAAAGAATTAAATTGTACAAATTTATAGATTATTGAAATCACTTCAAATTGAAATTTAGAGATTTTGTCAAATTAGT
Organism: Asterias amurensis; assembly: GCF_032118995.1. Lineage (NCBI taxonomy): Eukaryota > Metazoa > Echinodermata > Asteroidea > Forcipulatida > Asteriidae > Asterias > Asterias amurensis. The sequence goes on from NC_092649.1 coordinate 25,632,388, forward strand.
GGTGATTTCTTTCTTGCAAAATCAGACTTTGTAAAAACAACTGAAAGGAAATCTACCTGTTGAAGTAGTGAGTAAGGCATCCAGATACAGTGACAGGTCGATCCCAGCAACTCCAGTGGATGGTTCAGTCAACGTCCCAGCCAGTCATCAAACAGTCTACCTGAACAACACATCAAAGACGACTAAAACGGGAAGATTCTGAATTAAATAGAGCTTTTTCAGACTGGACATGTTACTACTTCTATTTAAAACTAATTATGAAAGAAAAATGTGATACCGTAGATGTCACTCTTCTTTGCCAGGTCTCTTCCAGCTCCCGTCAGGATTGTAGGAGCACACCGTGTCCATTCCAGTCACCATGATCCCCTGCAGAAACAACATTCAAAGTTGCAATAGTTGTCAACCTTCTCCCTAGGGCACTGGGCACCTCAACTTATTGTCATAGACAATATATAAAGATAAATTGAATTTTAGCGATTTGGTCAAATGAGTGGTGATTGCTTTCCTGAAAAATCAGACTTTGTAAAAACAACTGAAAAGAAATCTACCTGTAAAAGCATCCAGATACAGCAACAGGTCGATCCCAGCATTTCCGGTGGATGGTTCAGTAAACGTCCCCGTCAGTCGTCAAACATAACCTGTAAACGAAAGAAAACTAAAAAGGGAAGATTCTGAATTAAGTTGAGCTTTATCAGATTGAAATTGTTACTACTTCTTTATCAAAACTAGCTATGGAAACAAATGTGATACCCAAGACGCGACTCGTCATCGCCAGGACTCTCCAAGTTGCCCTCAGGATTGTAGGAGCACACCGTGTCCATTCCAGTCACCATGATCCCCTGTAGAAACAAAATTCAAAGTTGTAACAGTTGCTAACATTAATTTAAGGCACTGGACGCTTTAGTAATTGTCAGAGACCAGTATTATCACTTGGTGTATCCCAAAATTAGCAGTATGGGTCAATTTGTGCTCAATTTGGTCATTATATTCCAAGAGAATAATGAGAACAATGAAAGGAAAAAAAACCTTCTTGCGTTACTTTGTGTGCTTTCATAATATGCATAACAAATTCTTCAGCTGAAGTATCTTATTATCTGAGTGAGAAACTACCTCTTTCTCTAAAACTATTTGTTACTTCAGAGGGAGCATTTTCTCACAATATTTTATACCATCAACAGCTATCCACTGCTTGTTACCAAATAAGTTAACTATGCTAACAATTATTTTGAGTACATACTAATATTGTACATAAGACTCAAGACATAAGAAAACTTTATTGATCCTCCAAAAACAAAAATGCATTGCTCACACAACTTTTAAAAAATACCAAATATAAATGCAACAACAGGCAGATAAATAAATAGCCAGGATACAACGCACAAGGATTTAGGAATACAAATATATATATATATACCCGACAGGCCAAGTTTATACAACAATATACAGTTCCTTCAAAAACAAACGGGTCTGAATGTTCAGACTTGATGTCATTTTGGTTGAATATGATCAGAATTGGGAAATGAACTGAAGAATTGCTGTCCAACAATGTATGGACCATTATTTGAAATGTGACTCCATCGACAATTTTGGTAATTTCTACCAAAATTGCAGTTGAAGATAATCAAACACAAAGACATTATTTACACCATTATGAAGTTTGGAAAGGGAAAAGTTTCCGTATGGTGCCACCACTTCTTCATTCGATATGAAATAATATAGTTTCTAATTTACCTCAATGAGACTCATCAAATTTTTATGAGGACTCTGAGCAATTGGAAAAATTGTTTATTTCCCAAACTGAGTTTGACCATGGAGCCCTTCAAAATCTATCATTACTCCCCAAGCTAACAATCAAACTGAAAATGAACTAACCTTGAGGTCCTGAACATAAAAATGAGTAAAATGTCGTTTTCCTCACAGCATACACAGCTCCCATCGATGTCTTCATGGCCGGCCCTCCCATTATAGGCAGATGGTTCCACAATTAACCGGTTCACCGTCGCAGTAAAAAATAAAAAGACAAAATACAAACACTCAGAAAAATCCACTTGGAAACAGAATTATTCCATTTTAGTTTTAGGATTATGTCAGGTGTAATAAATGGTGTGCGTGGTTGTTACGTGACGGTGCAAAACAATGACTGATGGTGTGAAGTTATGATGACATATTAAGATGTGACTTAATGAGCTTAGTAGATTTAGGTTAGTGTGCAACGCTGCGCATACAGTAACTGGGTTGGACGTGCAAGTTTGGTTAGTAGAGTTATGAATAAAATGGTGATAATTATAAGGATGATAGTATACCTTTCCGGGTGGACGTAGTCCCTCTGTGCGGTCATACAACTCAGTAGAGTCCCAGGATTTAAAGGTGTGTCCAGGAAGTTTAGTAGCATGCAACTTTATCATCAACATGATTCCAATGATGGGTTTTTTTCATGAGAGAGCATGTGCAGATGAGAAGGACCCCGTACATTGTACCAGGTTTCCACACTCAGATGACCTTTGCTTTCTGGACCTTGTTCATAGACAAGTACAAACAAACAAATACATATATTTTATAGAACAAAAAGAGTAGGAAAGAAAGGATCCAAATAAAAGGTGGGAATATTAAAGCCAATCAAAGTTTTAATTTTAGAAATAATTGGTGGCTATACAAAAAATGGGAGTCAAATGGCGAAGACAAAGAATGGTCCATGAAAGGATGGGTTACTGGACCATGTGTGGTAAATGTATTGTATGTAAGGGAAATAACAGGTACATGATTAGAAAGCAAGTTGCATCGTGATGCAACTAACAATGGTCATTTACTAACAGGTATGAGGAACCTGTGGAAATACATATTTATATAAAAAACTATATGTTTATAGGCCTATAGTAAAATTGTATAAAATTTAACACGCATTGTGTACTAAACAAATTTTATTGCTTTAATTATAACATAATCTGTTTCCCCTTTGGCTTGCCATACTATGGCTAGCAGAGTGCATGTGGTTTATATATTATTTATATAGGTCACAAAGATAAGTTGGAGCTGTCCCCTTTAGGGGGAGCTATAGACAAGATTTTAAAATCCAAATGCTTATTTTACTGGAAGCCGATGCAAACAATTGTCTGGGATCCATTGGCTGATGCACTGTAGAAGTGTGAAGTGGAGGCGTGCTGCTTGTCTTTATCAGTTTTTTGAAATATCAGGCAGGCTAATAACAGGTTGTAAACTTGGATACGAGGATTTTATATAAAATAAAATAAAAAAAGATATGAGGCGGACACTATAGCTAATAAGAAACTTGGTCTAAACCTGAAACAATTCAATTGTGATGGAAACTGTAGGTTTCTGGCTCCGCAGAGAAAGGTCAAAAACTATGGTGAAGCACACCATTGAGTATCAGGGGGTGGAGTGTGGAGGCGAGGATTCTAGATAACGGTGAAAGTTTGATTTGAAATTACTTTTTTTTGCGGTGTGGATTTTCTGGACCCACGCTGAGCTCACTATATGGAAAGAAATGAGAGACTTATTTTTGCGAGATCCAGTTTCAAAAAAACACTCGAGGTGCATACCATGAATGACAAATTGTTCAAGAGAGGTTCGAGAAGACGGTCGATAGCTAGGCCCTCTAGAAATATAGTCATTGCAGTTATAGGAGTCCGAAGGAAGCATGGTGAAATATCGTAGAAAAAACAGTACTCACAAAGCACAGCACAGCACATCAAATGGTGACATATGAAATAAGGCAAAACACTCTCGAGACTAGCTTTAGCCAACATGGTATACCGTCCCCAGCACACAACCACGGCGTAGCAAATGAGCCCAGTCGACCATGCTGCATAGATTTTCGTAATGGAAATTTCCAACTCAATCACGTGCTTACTTAGAGAAGAGCTATTGTAACACTTTAACAACTTGGTTATTCACATGCAAATTAACCAACGGAGCATGCAATCGCCACACCCAGATAACAAAGAAACTGGATCCAAAAACCGCGCGTCTTAATCACTGCGATCTCATAGTTGTAGCGATCAATGGAAACTTTGTGGGCTTTTACTTTCTGCCCTAAGTCACCTACACTACATCCAGGGGCCAGTTTAAGACACTGTTGGTAATAACTTAAAAATATTTTTTAGCATAAAACCTTTGGTAATGAGCAATGAAAAGAAGTTGATAGTGTTAATCATTGTGAGAAACGGCTCTCTCTGAAGTAAAACGTATGGTAGAAAAAGACGTGTATTCTAACGGCTAATTAGATTATTAAATAGTGGACCGAATTAGCTTTATGAAGAAGTAATCCTGGAAATTGGGAGACATCTAGTTCAATATAAACAGTAATTGTGGTCTTATCAACAACTAATAACTACACAATGAAAAAAGGTAAATGTCTGTACTGGTTTATTCGCACTGCATGGTGCATGGACATAACCGATCAAGATTTTCGACGGTATCTCAAAAACACTCAAACCTTAAGAAATGAAATGTTCACAACTAATAGTTTTATTAAATATTTCTACTTTTATATAGGATTAAAACAATCGAACGGTGCCTTTCAGATCTGCTAAAAATTTAAACAGATTAATATGATATACTCTTGTATAGACCCCGTGTCTTTTAATAGCTTATTAGTGTTTTTAAGTTGATGGTACACTGTAAAAAAATTGGGTAAACAAATGCCCACATTTTTATACATTTAAGGGCGAATAGTGAACTCCTCCAACTTTTGGGCAAAGTATTACCCATCAAAGTTGGGCGCTCTGATTGCCAAATAATTGGGTAATATTTCATCATCAATAGTTGGGCATATTTTGGTAACCAACAGTTGGGTAATTTTTTGTTTACCCATTTTCTGGGTATTTAATAATTATCAATTACCCACTTATTGGGCGATGATTTTATTCATGATCTAGTTAAAATGTTTAACCATTTTCGGTGTTATCCAACAAATGGTGAATGTATTTAACCCTTTGATTTACAGTTTCTCCTGTGATACGTCATACAACCAGGCATGTAAAATATATTTTCCACGATGGCAAACGGTGGTGAGTTGTGACCTTGGCATCTCTATCAAAATCGTGAGGGTGCTCAGTGGTTTGTAGATGCTTTGGAAGGTTAGTTTTTAACTAAATAAAGTGTGTTTCCTGTTCAGTTGTTGTACACAGTCGTGACAGTTGCAGCGCAAGCAATGCAGTGATAGTTCCATGCATGTATTTCATACACAAAGCAACACAACAACCACGCATACATGCCACAACCGGCGTTGCACATAATGGCATGATTAAACTGAAACTATCACAGTAGTGTCAATGTGTTGCTCGCTCTGCAATTGTCACGACTATATGTACGACTGAATAGAAAACACAACTTCATATTTAGTTAAAAACTCACCTTCAAATTGGATCTATATCCACTGGACAACCCCGCTCGTCACAGCCACTCCTCCACTCGCCATGTTGGAAAATATCTTTGTTCTACTGTTTAATGCCCAACTTTTTGGCAACTCTTTAATCGTAGTGCGCATGATCGGACGATTTTGACCAACTAATGTGCATAATTTTAACCAACAATCGAGATTAATTAAAATTACCAAAAAGTTGCCCAATAAATAAGCAAAAGTGTAACCAACAGTTATGATGAATTCAGATTACGAAATATTTTCCCAACACTTGCCCAACTTTTGTTTCGCTTTTTAAACAAAGAATGGGCAAACAAAATGTTTGCCCAACAAGACCAATTATTTGTTTTGTTGGGTAATTATCGACCAATAATTGTTGACGTTACTTTGCCCAACAAATGATTTGACCAACGTTTTTGCAGTGTAGAGAGACAAAATAACATTATTTGAAGCTTTACGCGAAACCCCACTCCAGAACTTTCTTATGTATACAAATTTGAATTTACATATAAATGCCCGCCATTTTCTATAAAGGAAGTCTTGAGTTGCACAAAAATGATGAATGGATTGACGCATGTCAAGTCTTCCTTACAAAAAACAAGTACCCCTTTTTCTACGAAGAGTGTTAAATCCTCTTTCAAATTCTCTTGGGTGGCAACTCATCAGTCATTTTGGCATATTTGAGAGAATTAGTAAAACATGATAATATGTTGAGATTTTGGTTATTATTTGTGATTTTACCCATATACAACGATGTGTGTTAGCACTGTATATACTCAACACTTGATCGAGCTCTGTGAAAAAAAAAAAAAAAAAAAAAAACACAGGCATATTACTCGGATGGGAAGCAACCCAAGAACTTTGCGATTCTAGAGTCTTAGACCGTTGGTTGGGCCACACACAGTTGGCCAATCACGGTTCACCAAACTTGCGGTAGTAATGTTGCATTAGAAAGTTCTATTCCTGAACCGGGTGAGTTTGTCCGTCATCATCCTCTATCCCAGCTTCGAGTTTTTTCAACAGAGGCATCAAGAAGATCTGCAGAGTCACTGTGAATTGCAAGCCCGCCAAGACGTAGAACACCACCACTAAACTCCCCAATTCTTCGTACATCCAACCTTAATGTAGAAATGGAATATATAAATTGAAGAATTATTGGTTGCTTATGATTGCCTTTTGGTCCCAAAGTAGATGTGTTAAAGTGGCATATTTGTGTAAAGGCACTCTAAGCCGTTTAGTGTCGATGGGGTCTTGGGTATCACAAAATGCTTTCTAATGGTACTCACTCCTTCAAGAGTGCTGATGTACATCTTTGGAAGTTTACCACACTATGTCAAACAAAAACTATATTGATAAATTTAAAAATCAGGTTAAAAAACACATTTGTTTAATCAATGTTATCACAATGAATTTCATTCTTGTCTGTCATTTTCAATAATTGTATTTCTTTCTCACTTTACAGCGCCATCATGGACCTCATACGGTGATATTAGAAATAAAACGGTTCCTCAGAGATTCTGCCCCCCCCCCCCCCGGGTAAAGAAAAAAATACACTGGTTCCCTGTCTTTATCCGCAGTGATAAAAACATGAACCACCCCATCAAATCAAATGGTTTCACTGGACAGACATGCAGTGACGAAGGCTTCCATATCAGTGTTATGATGGTACGAAGTGATGTAGTTTGTACAACGTCTGCTTTTTTGTTTTTTAGTGTTAAGCCTTTATCCATCCTTGCGGATAAGGAAAGGGACCAGTCTATTCGGAAATTAACATGTGCCAAAGGCAGGCGGTTGATTCAAAAGAGGGCGCAATCAGAACAAATCTGTACACAGTTTGCCGTATGGGGGACAGAACCTCCTGGAGGACACATACTGATATCTAACTTAGATTGAGGAGGATGATACACAAATATAATTTGTCTCCAAGTCATGGACTTTTTAAGGGTTTGCCTAATTGGATGAACATAGATCTTACCGGCAAAAATTGGCCCTGCCAGATCACCTATGCCTCCAAACAAATCGGATATCCCAATCGCAGATGCGAAGTTGTGAAGGCCAACAATTTTGCGAAGAAGGACATAACTGACTGCACTGCACATCCCTGTGCCGATGCCCATGAAACACGCTGAGGCCACCAGTCCCCCGCCTCCCTCTGCCTGCGTGCAAAGTACTCCGATAGTGGAGAGCAACTGGGAAAAACCGAACACGGCTTCCGCTGATACATTCGGTCTGATAAGGAAGCCACTTATGGCCCGACCCCCAAGACTTCCAAAGCCCATAACACTGAGAAGATATGTAGCATCCAATGGCTCGAAGCCATAGTCCAAAGCCATGGGTACGATGTACACCACATAAACGATATAAACGATTGATAACTCTAGGTACATCAGACAGTACAATGTAAACCGATAGCTCTTCACGAGTAAATCCAGTCGTAATTCAGAGAGCAGCCTGTGAATATTTTTCATTAATGACAAACAACGCTTATCCTTGTCTACATGTAGATAAACTCGGTCGGGGACTTTTCCATCCAACAGTTCAGAATCATTTTGATGTTCGGTGGTAGTCTTAGCATGCCCTAGAGGACGATAGAGGGCGCCAACTGCACACACATTTAAACATATTGCACCTGTGATGAGCATGGTTCCCCTCCAACCGTACATATCGAGGAGTACACGAAGTACAGGCGGTGTCACGATCATACCCAAACCAATTCCAGAAGACGTGAAGCCACTGACTATGGCAAAGTACTTATTGAAGTACTGCGCAGAAGCAACCCCAGCGGCTGTGAAACATAATGCGATACCAAGTCCTGCCGTAACAAACAGAATATTCCAAATAGTTAATACATGTTTGTACATACCCTCACCACTCATTGGTGTTCACCGTCTCTAGCTTAACTACGCAAGAGCTTGCACCTAAATATATTTTGACATCATATAGCAACTGTCTATGTAGTCCGAGGAACTCAAGATATAACTTGTGACCAACATTGTACCAAACAGTATGCAAATCTAAAACCTATTAGAAACGTATAAAACCCTGAATGAGTCTTTCATAATCAAAGCGTGTCAATATATTGCACACTAAAGTGCAATAAAAAAAAAGACCGTCATTGGAACTTTAGAACGCGGGTAAAAGTGAACTTACCGGTGACAGCGCCTATCAAATACATTTGAAATATAGCCGTGGCCCAAAAGCTCAAAACGAGTGCAGCAAACATCAGAAAACCGCCACACATCCATGCAAATCTACATCCCAGGCGATTCACAACCACACTAGCCACAACAGCTGTCACAAACCACACAAAATAATTATTTCGTAAGTTGAATATTATACTACAGGAGAAAAAAAACAAGACCAAAGTGGGCCCAATTTCGATTCATGGCTCTGCTTGCCGCCGAATCCTGCGCTTAAGATCACTATTTTCCGCTTAAATGCAAGCGCCGAATTTCTGCGCTAGCTGTGTGTATAAGCGTATTTTGCGCACAAGCCAAAATTCCCCACTTGACCCGTAAAATACGCTTGAGCACAGATTTCCCTGCTTCCGTAAGCCACGGAATTGGTCCCAGATCGTTGGCAACTGTGAGTAGTGAAGTTTACATTTTAAAAGGCTGGTTGATTTCGCTTTGTATTAATTTTTGTTTTTGCCTGAAGCAGTATGCTTAAGTGTCGTTGTGGCCGAGCAAATAAGAGCTACACGTTCAAACGCTGGTGTTTCTGACCAGCATAGTGTGGGTGCAAATAACTTAACTTAATTAATTTAACGTTGCATGTGTTGGGTTTCCTGTCACGAGCAGGTACATGTATACACCGTACCTGCAAAAAATGAAGATGAGGACATAATGCTGACTATTGCCCCGGTCTCAGCAGCACTGGAGTTGAAGTCAATTTGCCAGCTTGTGTAAAGAACCCCTGCACATCTCGTCAGTGCAGCCTGTAAGAAGTACACGATAAAGACCGCCACGACGATCACATAGCCCCACCCACCGTCTGGTGGGTCGCTGTCTTTGCCAACTGGCTTCGATGTTCGTCTACCTCTCGAGTTAGACATGGTCCTTTATCTGGGTGATCAACCAGTTGCATAAATCACAAAAGATGAATAATGCAAAATGTTTTAAAATTATCAATTAATTTACAGTATAGGGCATACATGGCTGTGTTCATTTAAAATCCAAAACAACAAAGACATCAACTCAGACATGGACAACAAAAACAGCAAAACAGACAAGGACATTAATAATAATAATATCGAAGTCTTATATAGCGCACGTATCTACCAAACAAGGTACTCAAGGCGCTCAGTACATGTAGATACAAACTTTCAGAAAGATAGGTAATTGCAGTGATGAATTTTGAGACCTAATTAGTTAGCACCTTATAAGGGTTTAAAGGTGCTACGGCGCATTAAGCAGCCACAGCCAGGAACACCGGGGCGAACCCATTCTCTTATCGATAAGTGCTCTGGGTTCTTTGCGTTACATAACACATGGGACCAACGGCTTTACGTCCCATCCGAAGGACGAAGCAATGGTCAAGTGTCTTGCTTAAGGACACAGGTGTCAACAAGTATCAACTCAACAAAAGAAACAAAGACAGCAACTAATACATGAACAACAATGACATGAATATGGAAAACAGGAGTAAAATTTAAACGAAGTATAAATGGGAGCTGGATAAACACTTAAAAAAATAACTATTGCTGATGTTGTTCCATAGCTTAGAGAGAACGGGGAACAGGGCTGTTTTTATACCGGTTGGTTTTGCAGCGAAGAATTGAGAGGCGATTACTGTTTTTTAATTATGACTATATGAGTTTGTGTTCTTTGCTCAGGAATCCAGCTACTAAATTTATCACCTTTAGGAGTACACACAAATTTAGCACAGTTCCTCTCTCCTAGTATAGGTTTTCTCGGCCAATTTCGGAAAAAGAGCAGCCAATTTAACTGTCAAACTATTCTATTTCTTCGCGCGAAATCGAATGCTACTGAAAAGGGTCTTTCGATTTCGGTTTATTATTAGTCAAATGTAATGTTGCGTCATTCGATTTAACAAAATAATCATTTAATTAACAATTCATCAAACCAGCATTCAAATTCGCAGTCGCTTCTTGAGGCGTGTGTGTCTCGAAAAAGAATGACGATACACTAAATTGAACATAGTGCTAAAGGAATTTGACTCGACTCAAAACGAAATTGAATGGCCGAATTCTGAATTTGAAACGCAGTAACAACTAGAGAGGCAAAACAGCTTTAATTCGAACGCATGAAAATGAAATGAAATTGGCTGCTCATTTGCCGAATTTGACCGAGAAAACCTATATTAGCGAGGGTAGGGTACAGAGTGCACGCTCATTTAGTGATTGTCCATATATCCATTGTGTTGAGATCCGAGTATATTATTCTGCATGCTCTTTTTTGGAGCTGTTCATGGGTTTTACACTGTTGATGTGTAATTGGACAAACAAACAAACAATCAAGCAGCACCAACAAACAATTTGGAAGTATGCAAACAAACGTCTTGGGAAAAACTTTTAATAGCGGATCTATAATCACAAGGCTTTTAAAACACCTGTAAGGCAAAGTTTATAAACAAATATTAAAACATTACCTTTAGTGTAACTGGTAACATTAATCTTACCAAAAGTCACAGTAGTGTGAACTGACTGTAATAACTAACTGGGTGAGCTTACTGTTGCCATGGAACACGTCGGCGCAGAATCCGTTTATGACGGTTATCGGGCGATATTTCAACACTAGCGCATAATGACAAACTTTGGTGCATTGTTCATAGTTCATAGTTCAATTTATTTCCACTTAATCACTTAAAAATGAAAACACATAACATTACAAGTGGGGGAGGGTCAATAATTTACAAATTCGTGACACTCTGGATTAAAGGACAAAATTGTGTACAGTTTTTCTAAAGGACCAGAGCAATTCTAGAGAGTTGTGCCCGGCTTAGGTGACCTAAAGCCAAGGTCAGCCTGAGGTCCAAAGTCACGAGCTGTATAAATGCAGATAATGATTGCAAATCACGGTTGACAAGCAATATTTTAACACTGTAAGCCTATAGAAATGCATTTAGGTCGTTTTTATGCAAAGATTTCGGTCAAAATATATTTTAGTATTATTCTATTACAGCACGTTAATTCGGAGGTCCAATTCATTGTTCTATGTTCCACTCTAAATTATCTAAAATTTACCTTATAGGCTACCAGTACTTTTCCCCCATGTTTATGTTAAAGACTAAAATAAATGAGTATATAAATTACTACAACAGGCTACTAAAACAGTCATTTGCGTCTACATCAGACCAACGAACTCGAACCTGCTCTGTTTGCTGGGGTGGCGAGTTTGCTTGTTCTGTTGTTTGTTGATGCTAATAATATATATTTCTTAATAATTTCAATTACACTTTCTTCCAAAAAGGTGCTACACATTGATAAGTTGAAAATACCGGCAGGCCATTTTGTACAGTCAGGAAACGAACCAAAAGCCCTTGATTTATACTCCTGAAAACGTTGGTTCCCTTTCCGATAGCGGTCTTTATTCAATAAAACAGAAGATAAAAGTTGTAGCTTTGACTTTAGAATCTATAAACTAAGTGTTAAGCAAAGCTATCTGGTGTTGATTAACACATTTGAAATGCATAATTAATTATATGGTGGAACAATTCATCGGTGCTGGGCTTTTTCAAGCTAAGTTTCTTAAACACCGAATCTACAACATTTTCACCAACATCTTTTAGGTCAAATTTGTTTTATTACCTGCTCCTGCAATAGAAGCCTCAAACCGTGTCAAAAATTGTGGCTACCGCTACAGCTACGGCTAAGATTGTTGCTACGAACATTATTCCCAGTACACAAATTCCCATTGAATCCCATTGAGTCCCTTTGACATGTTTAATGGGATTCAATGGGATCCTATTGTTTTAATGGGATTTAACTGGGTCCATTGAACCCCATTTAGTCACAAATTCCATACCAATCCCATTAAATCCAATTAATCCCATTACTGCTTTTAGTAGTGGATAAACCTGACTGAGACAAAACTGACGCAGTAATAGTTTCATTCTGAAACCATAATTCTGACCATTTAATAGGCATAGGCCTTCATGAAAAGCCATTGCGTATCACAGCCAACGGTAATGGCTTGAATCTCGATGCTCACTGAGGTAAGCAGTGGATTGAAGGACAGGAGCAATATCAGAATAATTAGCAATGGTTGTGATAAGAGATTTCAAATGCTAGCCGGTCTATATTGTATTATGTGATCGGTTTTTGGTTCTTGAGAGCCACAAAGAAAGCTTGATCAGCATCCAAATGACTGAAATGGAGCACATGTTCGAAGTACGGGTTTTAGCTGCTTGCTAAATAGTATATTCTGCTTAACAGCTTTAAGAAATTGGGCAAATTGTAATAAACAAACAAACATTACAAACAACCAAACACCTCCAACACCCCCCCCCCAAAAAAAAAACACCCACACAAATTCATCCCCCTGTACTGCATGTGTTCTAAGGTAGGTAAGAGCTGTAAGAGCGAGAGAGGGCGCTAAATTTGAAAATTATTTTATTCGCAAAATTGTTGACGATCGTCCATAATTTAATATCAAAGTGTTTGAAGAAATTGAACATCTGCTGCTGCTGTCTATCGTCAGTCTAAATTGAAGGTTGGTAGGTATTTTTTTCATTTACTTCGGCCACTTCGAAAACTTAAGCTAGTGGGCTCGACTTTTTGACAATTTGAAGCGAACTACCGATGAGCTGCCGTTAAAAAATTAAATAATAAATTACTCAAAAAATCCAATCCAACTCTACTATCATCCTACGTAGGCTACTAGCTAGACTAGACCCAGTAACTGGGGCGCTGTACTCCTTTTCAACAATTTTTGACTTTATCTGTCGTATAGCTAGTACGACAGATAAAGTCAAAAATTGTTGAAAAGGAGTACAGCGCCCCAGTTACTGGGTCTATAGCTAGACTACAATTACAAACAAACTAACCAACAAGAAAAAGTAATGTAATTGTAACACTGCCCAGTCACTGTCAGTGACTGTCAGTAGACAAAATAGTTTTATACATGACCCACGGCCACAGTGTATTAATTATATCAATATTTTTATAGGCAACTGTCTTCTTAACTTAATAAAGGTTTATTATTGATTTATCATAGAGCAAGGAATTCAATTAGGAACGAGCTCTTCGTTCCTTACTTAAAAACCAATGTCTGACTGTTGTAGACCCAAAATATTTACTGTTTACAATTATTGTAAAGTGGTCATCAAATTCAAAAGGAACACAGTAACACACCACAGTCCAACATACCGAGAATCAGATACAGTACATTGTAGCACCTAACACTAGACAGCTGTCCTTAGCTGTCGCTTTGTATCGTAAATTGGGTGTCATCCCTGGCTACGTAAAACAAGGCAGTTAACAGTTTAATTGTGTATTATATGAATTCTGACTGGCACCTCAAACAAAGATATTGACAAAAAAGTGAGATCGCCAACATAGAACATAGCCTCATCATAGGGCTAGAAAACTCGCAGTTGGGAGAGCGCCTGTGCATTATTCCGGAGGTCATCGGTTCATTTTCTCTATTCAACCCCAAGCCAAAAAGTAAATGAAAATACTGTATGCTTTACAAACTCAATTCTATTTTTATAGGCCCTAACAGCTGGTGAACTGAGTTTAGTTTTTCGACAGAAAAAAAAAGCAACCATCACCCGAGAAGTACAGTAACGTCGCTCAGCATGACGGCGGAGCGATCTGGACACGTTTCCTTCAAAGTCCAAGATGACGAAATCAATGACGAAGATGAAGATGTCGCCATGGATATACCATCGGTGAATAAGCGACTTGGACAGCTGCGTCCATCCAGAGAACTTTTGGAGTATTATCGGAAGAAGATAGCTGAGTTTGATGGGGAGCACGAAGACATGCTGAGTAGACTTGAACAGTACAAGATGACCTATGAACAGCAGGTAATAATAGTTATACTAGGTTGTTATAAAGCGCTTAATCCAGCAAGGTATGTGGAGAGCTATGGTTTGAAGTATGAGACGTGTGTATTGCTTTAAAAATGGGTTTGGGTACTTTTCGTAACACAACACAATGTCCACAGATTTACATTAAACTAACACAGATTGAAGATAATGATTGTAGAAAGCCTCCCATAAAATATTACTTGCTGAGTGAAGTGCTGTAGTTTTTGAGAAATGAGTGAAATAATGTCAAAACAATTTCTTTTCTCAGTTTAAGGATGTATGGAATTTACCAATCATTGAGTGAGCCGATAATCATCATATCAAGATCAAGACCAGGAACTTAGTAGAGGATACCACAGAAAGCACAGGGCAGTCGGGCACCTTGGCAATTGCTCTGGGTGCTGTGGGTTATTTTGAGGCCAGTTGTCCATCACTTTTAGAGTCAAAATGAACACAGAGCAATTGACTCCCAAAAAGGTGGAGATGGAGACCCCTATTGTTCAATGTTTTTGTTTCTTCCACCACAGCACAAGTTGGAGTGGGAACTAAGACAGCGTGAAGAAGAGATTGCCGAGTTACAGAAGGCCCTGAGTGATATGCAAGTGTACCTCTTCCAAGAGAGGGACCACGTCCTCAGACTCTTTGCTGAGAACGACCGACTCAAGATACAGGAACTTGAGGACAGAAAGAGGTGAGTACATGCGGGAGGGTAGGTTGTTTTGATTTTGACAAAGGGGTAAGGTTTAGGTTATGATGGTAACCATCCGAGGCCCAATTTCATGGCTCTGCTTACCGTAAGCAAAGAATCACTGCTAATAACAGAAGTATAGCCAGCTGACGTCACACATCGAGGCTTGTGAATTACGCCAGAGATTTTTGCCTCAAGCCTAGGTTAAATCCCTGTCCATAATCGCCTTTCACCTACATTGATTTCATATGGAGATACGTAGTCAATTCCTATAACAACATAACATGCAATATAGGTCTGCTGAAATCAAGTACTTGTCTTTATCCTGAGGATAAAGAGGGGGACCAGTCTAACCGAAGCAGGGAATTCAGTGCGTACATCAAGAGTAATTCAATGGTTAGCATGGACATTTTACTTGGGCTCTTGCGTACTCCACTTTACTAGGCAATACTTACAACAAATTCTACATTATTGCAGTTATCATCATAAACCATGAAGTGTTTATTTCCCACTAAATAAATCATATATTTATAATTGTTTATTATCCCCCTTCTCTGACTTTTGCCGCCCTTTCTCAGAATCCAGCATCTGCTGTCACTGTCCAGCCCAGCCGGTCCTGAGGTAACCTACTTCCATAAAGAGCCTCCTGCAAGAGCCATTGTCAAACAGAAACACCCACAGAAGAGATACCCAAACACAGGTCAAAAAACCTTACCACAACTTGTCGTTCTTTTCTGTACTTGGTCTGAGTGGCCCAAAGAAATCATCAAGGCAGCTGCCAAGTGGCTCGCTGATCTTGATGTAAAATTGTTTAAAGGGTTTCGATACTTTTTGTAACACAAGACAGAATGTCCACAGATTGATGTTATACTTACACTGTTTGAAGGTAATAGTAGTAGAAAGCTTGCTTCAAAATATTATTGGCTGAGGTGGTGCAGTTTTTGAGAAATTACTGAGCAATGTCACGATAATATTTTTCGTCTCAGGAGACAACACTTATTTTAGCATGTACAATGTATAAATACCAATAGTGGTATTTAAACACCATTATTTTTAAAGAAACGGTTCCGCAATGCATTCATACAGTTACTCTTGCAACAGTGCACTGTGAAGTAAGTATCTTTATTTTAAACTAACTTCATCTCATTCCTTCCAAGAGAAACCAGGAGATATGCGTTTTAATTTTTATTTTTTTCTGCTTTGTTTTCATCAGACAATGAAAAATTGGGTTTAAAAGCTGAAGTGCCCCTCAGGCCTCAGGGCAACAGGACGAGGAGAGAGGCCCAGAATAGGTTAGCTGCTAAGTCGACCACAGGTAAATATTTCAGGGGCAGGTTGTTGTGCCTGCCCTCATTAAAATATTCTTGGCCCAATTTCATAAAGCTGCTCATCGGTAAGCGTTGTGCTTACCGTAGCAGACAAAATAAGCACAAAGATAGGCATAAACGTATTTCACCATGATTTATCAAGTTAGCAAAAAAAATTTCTAGGCACACATACAGGATTAATTGTAGCGTTTTGTGAAATCCGCTGCAGGGGTACTTTTGTTGGAAACGCTTTGACCTGCCCTTCGAGTGGATAAGGCACTTTATAAAAGCGGACTATTATTATTATTTTCATATAGCTAAACAGCGTCCGTACAGTGCAAAACCAAAAGCTGTCCTTTCGGACGCCACAAACAACACCGATCATCAGGCAGATGCAGAGATCCTGATGCTACAGATAGAAGCCTTACAGTCCCAGATGAAGGAGCAAACGGAGGCAGCTAGAGAGCAGACGGAATCATTGATGGAGGATCGGAGAGTTCGCATCGAAGAGATGCAGACGATCATCGAGAGGGATCGCAGCAAGATACAGTCCCTCAATGAAAAGTAAGTCCCAACAACTCAAAGATCTTGACTCAAAATAGATGTGAAATTTCAGCAAGATTCAGTCCTTAAATAAAAGTCAATCCCAACAACTCGGAAATCTTGACACAAAATAGATGTGAAATTTCAGTAAGGAACAGTCCCTCAAAGAAAAGTCAGTCCAAACAACTCAAAGATCTTGACTCAAAATAGATGTGAAATTTCAGCATGATTCAGTCATTAAATAAACCTCAGTTCCAACCGTAGCGGTTAAGAGCACCAGATTCAAACTCTGGTGTTTCTGATCAGCAGAGTGTGGGTTCAAGTCCCAGTTGTGAAACCTCTGTCCTTAAGCAGACACTTAATATCATGCCTCATCCTTCGGAAGGGATTTAAAGCCGTTGGTCCTGTGTGTTGTGTAACACACGTAAAAGAACCAAGTGCACTTATCAAAAAGAGAAGGGGTTCACCCCGGTGTTCTTGGTTTGATTGGCAGCATATTGTGCCACTGTAAACCATTACATGGTGCTATAAACAATTTGGTCTCATAATTCAGATGTAGTCCCACACTGTATGGTACAGTGCAGGAATGTCACTGAGTGAAGGATATGCGCCCTATATAAGAAACCACTATTATTACTTTTACTATTATTTTAAAAGAAAGTATACGATTGCCTTCCTAGATTACACCGCACACAACAGATGTTATACGACAGCACCAAAGACTACTTGGAGCTAAAGTATGAAGGGCGGTCTCACGAGAGAGGATGGATGGCCGAGAAGGACCATCTACTCCAAGAACTTGACCACTGTAAGGAGCAGCTGAACGTCTCCAAAGACGATGTCCTGGTCATCTCGGATCATGTCGTGGAGCAGCACCAGACGCAGAACATGGAAATAGAGGTACAGTTTACAGCCAAGAGTGCTTTAAAGGGTTTGGGTACTTATTGTATGACAAAAAAACACAATGTCCACAGGTGTACATCTACATTAAACTTGCACAGTTTGAAGATAATGAAGGTAGAAAGCTTCCCTTACAATAACACTTGCTAAGGTGCTGTAGTTTTTGAGAAATGATTAAAACAATGTGACAAAAATAATGTTCATCTCAGTCAGGAGACCTCCCTGAAAACATTGCTCCGTGATTTTCACTTTTTTTTTCTTAAAAAGTTGACATCTAATGAAGTTGAAAGTTCTACAGGTAAGTAAGATCACATCTTCAATCACATTGAGTAGGGTTTTATGTCACGGCCAACATCGTTTTAATTAAATGAGTTTTACTTTGGTTGTTTCTCACCAGTCATTAGAGAACCAGGTACAGCAGGCTCAGAAGCTAGCGGACATGTATCGTGAGCAGGTAATCGGACTTGAGGATGAACTGGCACGCATCAGAGAGAGAGATGACGTCAGTAAAGACGCTTACAAGGTGGGTAACAACACTGAGCAAGTTCGGCTGTTAACTTTTAGTCAAGCAGTCAAGGCGGCCGCTACCCATGCTTTGAATATTAAACACTTAATGGAATCAGATTGATGTGTCATGCTGTAATTATTATGTCGTCATCTCGATTCAAAGACTGTAAGCACACCAGTGGCAGAATTGTTATCGTCAACAGTGATGCTAATAGATGTTAAATTTGCATCACAGTCAAAGAATATCAATTGGTATTACCCTAACTGAGTTCTGTGAAAAAAATCACAGGCATTTTGCAAGAGTGGGATTTGAACCCAAAACTTTTGCTTTTCTGGAGCTACTAACTAGACCACCAAGAGATTGCTCGGTAGCTAGAACCGGGACCAGCTTGGATGAGAATATTTTTTGGTTTTTACTCATACACCGATGTTGTACATTATCATTAACAGGACAAGGTTGCCAAGCTTGCCAAGCGACTTCACCTGATGAACCAACGGTATGAGGCGCTGGAGAAGAGACGCAATCTGGAGATTGAAGGCTTCAAGAACGATACTCGAATCCTTAGGACTCGTCTCAAGGAAGTGGAAAAGCAACTTTACAAGGTACGCATTCGGTTGATAATCAACAAGGAAAAAAAAAAAACCTTTCATATACAAATGTGTAATTGTTGTTGCCATGTGGCTTTGTGCACAGTATTACTTTCGTAAAGCTGTGTGAAAAAAAAAAAACTTTGCTTGAAAATTTGTCTAGCTCAGAAAATATATTATATAAGTGTCGTGGCCGAGCTGTCTACAAGTAGTTCACTGGACCCAAGACCTGGTGTTGTTAGCCGCTAACTGTGGGTTCGATACCCGGTCAAACCATTATTTGCTCTTTTTGCTTTGTGAAAAGTTGGGAAGGTAGTGCATTCTGCTCCACCAGCCTGGCCCCTACTGGATGATACCTATGCCTACATCCTTATGGACTGTGAAGCAGGTAGCCCTGTTTCAGCCCCAGGAGTAGGTGGCATGTGTGCCCCTGGTGGCAGTTGATTTGGGCTAATGTAGCCCTCGCTGTGAAGTGGCTATCTGGCCTTGCGTGGTTTCTCATTAAAAAAAATATATAAACTGAATCCAGAATGGTATTTGGACTGGTAACCTATTTCTGCTAAGCAAGACTGGTTACCTCAGAGGAAAAACAGTCACTTGTCACTTGTTTTTTTTTCTTCAGGTAACTGTCGGCGTGGGAGAAGATGGCGACATGTTCATGCTTCATGACGTTCATCAGACGACCAAACGATCAAAGAAAATGCAGAGCGAACTTCACCAACTTAAGGCCCTCATATACGGCATGGAAACAGACCTTAGACACTTGTGATGACCCCTGCACATAAACACTGCCCTCTAGTGGTGAACAAAAGACCAATCTAAAGAGTCTGGCCAGGCCAGTTTAAACTGTTCCCACCTTGACACCCAATGCTTTGTTTATTGGATGAGGAGAGTCCTTCCTTTCGAAAGCAAACAGAGCCTAATTTCATGTCTGCGCTTACGGCCAATTGATTCACTTGCTTACAGAGCACTGCAAGCACAGAAATGGGTTTTCAAACGCCGTCATGTGAAATACATTTGTACAGGATTGGCACTAAACAGCATGATAACGAGAGATTTCTTAAACATGCCTTGAAATAACCATAAGCACCCATAGCAATGCCCTTTTCAAAGTTCCAATACAACTTACATTTTCAATACAGAAGTGCCCCTTATCAGAGGGAAATTGATGTGCCCCCATCTGATGACTTGGCTCTCACATGCACAAGGGCTGCTTTGGTATAAAAAAGGCCAAGGAAGTTGTTTTATCCATCTTTAAACAAAATACATGAATCATTTTGATGTAGTTTAGACATGCTTGCTTATGAAATTTTGTAATAAGTTTTTACACCTGAGGGTATTTCAAAATTGCATTAAAAAAAGAAAAACGTTTTGTAAATAAAATAAAATGTAGTTTTTATAAACCAATTCAAATCTTTTCTTGTACTTTTTACCATGTCTTTTTTGTACATAACAATAACCATGATTATCGAAGATGTTAATCAAGATGTTAAGCTTCGCATTGTGTGAAAAGTAAGACGAAACTACTAAGAAAGAACCTATCAATCCACTTCCATTTGGTTTAGGGTGCTAAGATATTTAGCTTCAGATTTTGACGACCTACAAGACCTACAAAAAAAAAGACACACTGCCACAAAGCAATATTATGTAACTCTCTTTCTGTGTTATTCCACGCCGAGTCCAATGAACATTACATACTAGTTTTAGATACATACATAAATCTTATATAACATGCACTCTGTTGGGAACGGACAGCCCCCATCATGTGTCGACACCAATTGTACAATACTAAACAATCACTCTGCTACCTGGCAACTTGGGTTGATCGTCTCAACCCTAGCATTTTGTCAAGGCCCTTCGTGGCGTCAGCAGCAAAGCGACTGGAACAGTCGCTTTGGATCGCAGCTCTCCAAGCCACGAAAGCCTTAACAAAAGGCCATCTCAACCCCAGCTCACCCTCAACATAAGAGCTACTGATACAAAACTGTAAAATGAATGCTGTACATTAGTCTGGCCCCAGGGCCCACATTGTGACACTGGTGACCCTATCATACATGAGTCCTCATTCAAAGGGTTAGCACCAAACCATGGGGCCAATACTTGAGGCTTTTGGCCATTAGCCTTTTTGAGGTATGGCGGACACTATAGTAGTGCACTGTTTGGTTTGGGTGTGATACAGACAAATTTCCCTAAAACCTATAAGTGTTGTGTCCACCATTTCTCAAAATGGTTTTCTGAACTAGTGGAAATAAAATGGCAACCCCGATGATGGATGCTTAAACAAAGTGCAGAATTTCTGCTACTCTTAATGTGTCCAAATGCTTTTACACTTTCAACCCAAAAGCGTGTGCTAATGTACACTGAACAGTGCATGCGTAACAATGATATATCAAAATGTGTCAGAATTTGAGAATTTTTTTAATTCTTCATAAAATAGGTCTATAAACAGAGTGACAAAAGTTATTATTACAAATTACCGCTTTTTTACCATCCCTGGGGAAACCAACACAAAAACTTCCCTTAATGCAAATAGAAAATATCGTCTCATGTCTTCTCCACACACTGTTTTGTTTTATTTATTAAATTGTCACAATTTTTCTGAAATAAATGGTGCTAAAAAGTTGGCAAGTAATATTCTTTGGGATTCTTCACTCCTCTTCCAACTCTAGCGTGTAGTTGGTGTGGAAGACAGGGTGGAATAGAAATGCACAAAACACGCCTTGCATGAACTACATGCTCCTTACACACATACCACCATGAAATTGCAAACCAAAATATCTAGATACAAATTAACTAGTGTGTTTTATGTACAAATTGCTTTGGCTGCATATCTTCAGAGACGCTTTTGCAAAAAAAGCGACCTCAAATTTATATTTTACACAGTTTTGTTTTTAAGTTACAGGGTGTTGCATTTATACTACAGACAACAAGTCATTTTTACTGGAAAGCAGTTTTGCCAGGGTGAACTTTCAAATCTCTTCAAACAATACAATGTTTGCCAAAACTTTCTTATAACATTTTTTCATAGTTTGCTATGTATAATATTAAAATATTTTAGAAGTATTTTGGGTATTTTAATTTTATTTGTATATTTTTATAGTCTGTACAAGGGATGTAAGGACTTAAAATGGCTTCTGTGTAATAGTATAGTTTAAGAGAGGGTTATCTATGTAGTATACATTATACATCGGTGAATCTTAATGATGAGATATCAACAAATCCAGTCACATCAACTTAATCTTCATGACAATTTAATCTTCATGACAATTTGGCTGGTAACCTGTTCCTGCATAGCAAGTTTTTTTATGTGCAAATCCGAGTTTATCCTGTTTCTGCATTTCACTTTATACTTCAAACCACACTAACCCAACGATTGAGCATGACTAATTTTGTCTTAACATATTGACCAAATCAACTACCTTTATTATATACCAGACCAGGAATTACGCACAGGTCACAAGGCCATGGCCTACGTTGCCCTGGTGTTGGCCTTGGTGCCCTTCAAAAGTTTCCCATTGACTTTAACACATTTAAAATGAAATTCCAGGCCTGATATACTGGGGCCAGTTTCAAGGGGGCTGTAAAGCACATAAATTTGCTTAGCTTAGAAAGGGTTGCTTAGAAAACACAGGGGAACCAACCAAATTGCCATAGTGTTGTATACTGTTTAACTGGTTCCTGGCTACACTCATAAGCAAACCAAGCGAAGTGGCTAAACATTTTTAATGCTAAATCTCTATCATATTGGGCTTGTTACATGTGTGTGGTAGACAAACTCATTTTTATTCAGAGGGAAGTTATTACTGACAATAGCTGGCAAGTTTTCTTATTCACAAAATAAGTTACGTCGTGTAAAACCCAGGAACTTCTTTGCAAAACTCAAACCTGGGTTTTTGCTGGAATCCGTATCCTGGTCGAGCCTGGTTTTGATGGCCAAATCAACCATTGATTGTTGTCTAAATTTATGAGGTGTTTAACTACGAACAAAATCCACAGAAACCATTTTATCTTCACGACAAACTTAGCGCGCAACTTAAAAAGCGCAAATCTGTTACAACAGCGCAAATTGCTCAGTGTGACACCGACCGTGCATGGGGTTATTATCACACTGTTGTTGCCATAAGCTATTGCAGAAGAATTGTGAGCACCATATTTCATATGGAGAAGTGCATGCCCTTTTAAACTACCTAACAATATCAAAACCAAATAGTGCACTAATTTTAAATCAAGTTCCCAAGTGCCTTCCATCATGCCCATTTCAGCTCACAGACCACTACCTCAATTATGTCCTTTAACCAAATAGTTTTCAAATTTCTGTTTTTGAAAGCTCTTCAAATTCCCCCCTCTTTTTTTTAATTTAAAAATTGCACAAATTCTTTTCTGAAAAATGTAAATGAAACAAAAAGATAAAATAATAAAATAATAGGATTTAAATGTTTTTTCTTTTAATAATTTTGTTCATATATACAGTTGCATAGCTTTATGATGAACCAAAGTTTTCTTCTTCTGTTTTCAAAATTCCAAAATTAATAAAATTAAACGAAAAATGAGCAAGAAATATTCACAAATTTTATACCAGTTGGCAAATAATAATAATAATCTAAATACCCTTATTTATAATTCTATGAAGACCACTTTCTTTTTGTTACAAAAGAATCTTTTTAATATTTTTAACTTATAGAACCATGTTCAGTGAAATTATATACCCCTTACACGTATTTCACACATCTTCTTTGATATTTAAGATCATTTTATGATCCATTTAACACATCAAATGCTGCGCCAAACTAAATGTGTGAAGCATCCGCAGCCAAATGTGAAGACAAATGTGAAAACATGTAGAAACTATAAACTATTGAATCATTTGTACAGTATGACAGTTTCTTCTATAAAAGATAAGAAAAAGGGACTAATTATAATACATTTGTCGGACTAATTATAATACATGTAGTATAATAAATATTCGCAATCACAGCAAACATTCCACAGAGTGGGCTAGTTAGACCACTACAGGAGAAACGTACAAAGGGAATCTTTAAAGCTCGGCCACAATTGCAAATAATTATTGTACCGAAGAGGGAAACCTTCAATGAGAAAGAAAAATGGCTTCAACTTTTTTCTTTGACAAATTTGTTTGGCAGGTTCAGTTTGTAGCAAGGAGCTTACACTGTGGCAACTTGTCCTCGCTTTTTCATTACTTTTGCTTCAACAGCAGAAAACAAAATAGTGCACAAAACTTGACTTGACAAAAAAATGGCACTGATACAAAAAACACAAGTTGAATCTCAGACCACATTGTGGCTAACCAATGTACATTATGTTACCAAGAATAACGTGGTGTGAGTTGATGTTGGGGAAGAAGTCTTAAACTGTGCCTTTAAGAACCAATTCTAACATAAAACAAATCAGAAAGTTACAACTAACTCTGTTATATGGTCAGTACTACAAGAGACTTATTACATTATTATTCACAAATTTGTGAGGAAACGGTGAAAAAAAATACCCATTATTCTGGACATAATGGCCGGCAACCCAATATCTTGAGCATCTTATGTACTTCATGCTTAGAAAGTAACTGTGCTTAGCAGAGTACGTAGCTGTGCTTAGCAGAGTACGTAACTGTGCTTAGCAGAGTACGTAACTGTGCTTTTTAGCAGAGTACGTAACTGTGCTTAACAGAGTACGTAACTGTGCTTAACAGAGTACGTAACTGTGCTTAGCAAAGTACATGTACAATGGAACTGGCTCTCGGTGAGTGTAGAAAGTAAATCACATGATGCGTTCAATAACTGAAGAACCAACGTATTTAAAAATGTCAAAGATGATCCTCCAAGAGCAGGTGCTGAGGAGAGCTTGAATTTATGCAAAGCGCCCTCTTGTGGTGAGTGTTGTGATCCAACCAGGCAGCAAAAGCACCATGTGGTTTAGCCTGCTGACGTCACACTTCGAGGCTCGTGAATAACACCAGAGACCGGCATCAAAAAACGACATGTAGTTTAACCTTTGACCTCAGTCATTTCACATAGAGATACGCAGTCAAATTCTATTGCGGACTTGACAGTAATGTACTGTTTGGGCAGCTAGTTTGGTCATGTCACTGCACGTTTATCAACATGATATCATTGTATCCAATGGAATCACTGGATCTAGCGGTGGGGACCTGTCTTTATTCTTGCGGATAAAGACAGGGGCCCAGTCTACATGTGGTTATGTTTTACTTCATATCCCCTACAGTACAAGTTGAGCCAGTGCCCATCCACATTACAATACAATGTACATGTACATAATCATATATGTACATTATATCTGTCCATGTCCCAGCTGAGCAAAATTTGAACAACTGCGCCCTCGTGTGGCTGTTATAAGAGTCGGAGTCACCAGAATCACAGTTTAATTACAGGTATTTTTAATTTCCTCAAAATGATCTCTGTCTGCCGCCATCTAGTGGCAAGGTGAAGCCCATCAGTGACAACGGAAACGCTGCTTGCATATTGCGTGCATGTTAATCAAACAACACATTTCGTTTACAGGGTCTATTGCCGTGACGGAAGTAATTAACAGCGTTAAAAAATGGTGCACTTTGAGGGGTGCTCCCCCTAAAAAAAAACACCCACTCCTCTATTCTTGATGCATAGACCCAAAGTGTTGGTTTCTCTGTGCGTCTTTCACACGATTGTCAAAATAACACAGCTCATTTACAAGGTCCATTGCCTTGGTGGAAGTAGTTAAAAGCGTTCACTCAGAGGGGTGCTCCCCCTAAAAAAAACATTATGCATAGACCCAGAGTGATGGTCTTTCACACGAGTGTGGAAAAGGAGTCATCATGACTCTGCTGGCTCGTTGCCTGCTGCACTGAGATCGAGGGTGGGCTGGATGACTTTGTTGCGGGCGCTGAAGACGCTTGTGAGGGGGCTGCCGTTTCTGTTTTTTCTTGGGAGGGGCATTGTGGCGTTGATATCCAGGGTCTGATGGAAGAGATAAGAGATATTAACGATAATTTTAAAATCTTCATCAATCACAGTTTTTCTATACCAAACTGAATTTAATAATAATTATAATGCGCCATCTATCTAGTGTACAAGGCGTACAATCTAGTGTCCTATTCCTAGGCGCAGACAAAAATAAAATAAAATAACCAACAACAAAAACGTTGAAATTAAAAGAAATAGAGACAGAAACAACTTTAGTATTTGAGAAATAAAACAAATGAAATATAAATGACTCATACATTCTACACCTACTCATAGGTGTTTACTACTTATTACACATAAACTAACGAAAACAATAAAACTACTTGATATTAGGTTGATTAACTTAGTTAAAGACATCATACCACTAGATACGTCCTAAGAATGATAATAAAATAAAATAAATTATGGCAAATTTGTTTGCCAGAACATGGAAAGATTGGGATTATTTCCAAGGAGCTTTCTTCAGAATCAGGGAGAGTTGGCAGTTCTTCTATATTGGTTAACTATGTGAGACCCCAAAACATGGCGGACAGAGCAGATCCTGACACACATGCATGAGTATTTAGAAAGAGTACAGGAATTTGCTAAAATCGTTGGAATAGAAAACTTCAAGGGCAATACACTGAGGAAACTAATACATGCATGAAGAGTAAGAAAACAGGAGTCCAAGTACATGTAGGATTAGACGGACAGTTACTATGTGGATAAACGAAAGAGACTCATCGCAGTTATTCGGAAGAGGAAAATTTCCTTGTGACTACACAGGTTGCATTTCATGTGTCAAATTAAAAGAAAGACATGACAGTTTAATGCACGCACTATAAGTACTGGTGTAAAAGACACATTGGACGTCACAAATCACAAACATGGCAAGGATTAAACACACATTCAGAGATAAAGGTTACAAAGGTTCATGAAGAAAACACTACAAGGTATTTTTATTTGCAAAATTCAACAGTTGTGAACAGAACTCCTTAGGAGTCATTGAATGATGCCAAACCAGGGCGGCAACCTTATCTAAAGAGCCAATCACATCATGAGGCAACTCATTATTTTATGAATATGCATCAGATACATATAGATCTCTTCATCAAAATTGGTCGTTTTTCATATGTATGATCAACAGATGTATTTGTGGTCTACATGATGGGAGGGAAGTGGGAGCCCCGACCCCAAACTACCCGTTGACGGTTTACTACTACTAGCTACTACCAGACAGTTACAGTCATCATGAGAACCATGCATTTAAAACGGAGACAGCTTCAACTCACACAGCCACAATGCGTGTGACGGCCCACTATACGACGGGATATGAATAAAGGTTGTGTGCAAAGAGGGGGGAAAAAGACACAATGTGCTTTACATCAATCTCTCAAGAAATCCAGCAAAGATTTGTCTGCTTAGTGTTTCATCGCAACTGGTTTCAGGTGTTTAAGTTTGAAATCCTCTAACTCATGGTTATCAGCTTTCCAGTGAGGTGACCAACCATTTTAAACCTTTGCTAATGTTTGTGCATTGCGGGACAGAACATAACTCTGTACATTTGCATATTGTGTAGATGCATTTACACACACACAGCTTTGTTGCAGTCACTGTGAGGATATTCCAATGTTCAGTACACATAAGGGAAATCCTATTCTACAACACTGTAAATAAGACTGTGTGGACGTGTCAGCCCATAACACTGTGCGGACATGTGTTCGTCCACATAGTGTTGCAAGCAACTGCATTAATGATTATGTGGACCTCTTTTGTTCTCGATACAAGATAAAGCAGTGGTTGCCCATGCACAAAAATGGAGTTGCACATTCCAATAAGATGTGTATAGTAATGTAATAAGTGTCTCTATAAAATCAGTGCATGGTTTTGCATCGGATATAAAGAACATTAATTTGATTAATAAGAAAAACAATATTTCCCTCCATTCACATATCTTTTCACTCCCTTCAAACAATAGCATTAAAGGCTAATCAAGATCAAGACTTCCAGAGAGTTCAACCCTGAAAACTTTAAGAAAGTGACCTCCTCCAATGCCATGAAAGCTATGTAATATTAATGGCAATAAGAGTAAGAGGAAACTTGTTGTTTACGTACCACTCCACTGTCCAGAGAGCTCGCACTATTTCTGTGATTTTTCTTGGCTGTAAAAGGAAACAAATGTCAAACAATTAATCAAGGATCCGATAGCCTGGAGTAAATCTTAATACAAGAAAGAATAAGTAGAGAAGCAAAAATCCTGTGCCACAAAATTCATTCTTTTGTAATTCTCCTTTGCTACAGGTTTATAGAATTATAAAAATGTATTTGTTTCAAAACCCAGGTTCCTCAAAGCACATCACAACAACACAAGGAAGAACTTGCAATCTCAAGGTTGTGGGTTCGAATCCACCAAGCTAACCGCTGGTTCCACAATGACTAGAATAAGTATTGTTGTCTAGTTACTGAATTATAATTATTGACCGAATGTTTTTATAAGTAGGTTTGGAGAGCTTGGTGTTTACATCCCCTTGTGGGAGTTTGCAACGGGAAGATCATCAAAACAAACAAACAAACAAACAAATAAACAAACTTACAAGCTGCTTCCTTGAGATCCATCAGTGAGTTAGAAAGCGCACTTCTCTTCAAACTCCCGGTATCCGCGGCTTGAGGAGCCAGGGAATCCATACTGCCGCTAAGATTCTGCGTACTAGCAAAACTCTCCGTGTCGAGACCCAGCCCAGAGTCTGCTGTGCTTGCTTGGCTTTTACGGACAATCTTCTGTCTCTCCAGCTCGGCTGTTGGTCAGAAATAATCGTTAAAAAGTTTGTTAATAGTTGCTCAAAAAACTCTTCATGTTTTCTTTGATTTAATGTTTCCCTTGTTTTTATTGGATTTGTACTACATCTATCTACAGGGAAATCTCAGTGGTCTAGTTGGTATGACATTGCTCTAAAATTGCAAAGGTCATGGGTTTGAACCCAACAAGAGTAATATGCCTGTGATTTTTGTACACAGAGCTCGGAAAGTACTGAGTATGCAGTGCTAACACACATCGGTGTATATGGGTAAAATCAAAACAAAATTTCCCTTCTGTATAAACAGACAAAAACACAATTTTTCTAGCTAAAAACTAAACCAAAATACACAATATTTTTACAAATTATCTTAACGATAACGAAGTCACTTCTCAATTAGTGAAACATGAAATACAAAACTATTGTTAGAAACAATTACAACTTTTGGCAAGAGTATTATTGCTGTATTGTTTACCACTTTAATGGTTGGATATCAATCAAAGGGACAAAAAAGAATCATTAAAAGCAGTTACTCCAAAATATTAATTAGCTAAACGAGGACAAAGATTAATTCAGAGCAGGGTGAGTCCCATGCATAAGCTAGTGCATTGAGCTGATACATGTCAATTGCGGCTAATAGGCAACAAAATAAAACAAAATAAAAGAGAACAAGGTCAAAACAAAAAATAAAACTGATCAAAGTCACAAAAATCATACTGATAAAATGATTTTGTATTCTAATAATGATGATAGTGGAAAACATCACTTGAAATATTTCTGTCTGAAATGTCATATTTGATGCGAAATAAATAATCCAATTTCGTGTTTGGAGTTTATCGCTCAGTGAGCGTTTTATTCATTTTTATTTTGGCATCGATATCAGCAAAATGTGTAATCGGTTTTTCACTATTTTCTCGTGACCCAGATGGCCGATCTATCTCAAACTTCTACAGGTTTGTCAGTTTATTTATATGGTGGGTTACGTAAAGTGATTACACTGTCAGCAACTGTTTTGTTAGCAAAACAAATTCTGTAATGTTCCTTTAACACTCACCATCGACATTTGATATCTAAAAGTATTTAAGTGGTTATTTTTCTGCGTAATAAGGCGTTGAAGTGAAGCACGTCCTTAGCACCACCCTAAGCAACAGCTGTAGCCGCCAAATCAGATACGGCCTTACATTTTAGTAGAAAGTAATAATCCCATCCATTTAAATCATTAAAAACAACCCAGAACTTGACAGCACAATAGTCAGGCTCTTTGATGTAGAATGATAATCGGTTATAATGACTGCAGGTACGAGCAGGGAACTTTTCGAGGATGACATTAATCAGACGTTATTTTGTTTTTAACTTAACAACCTTTTTCTCAGGGTACCGACCTAAAAGAAGGCTACAGAAGCAGCCAGAAAAAGGAAACATACATAAAAGCTTGAGAAAGAAAGTAAACAAATAAAGTTGGCAAAATTTGAAAACATCCGCTATTCCATATGAAAAGAATACAACAAGAACAAAACATTAAAATACAAAGATTATAGCGACAGAGATTTTTTTGAAGAACTTAAGCATAAAAGTGTGAGAAAGAAAGAAAATAAACAAAGTTGCCAACATTTGAAAATAATATCTACTATTGCACATGAAAAGGATACAACAAGAAATAACAAACAAAATACAAAATAAGAGTGAGAGAAATTTCTTTTTAGAACTTCAACATTAAAAGTGCAGTACATCCAAAATAAGAATCATTGATGCATGCAGAGATAGTGGATGAAAAGATGCCATAAAAAGAGTCCATAAAATCAAACTTATTTGCTGGTGTTAAATTTACCAATTGGAAGGCTTTCGAACACTAGGTGGCAGCAGATGTATAACAAATTCCTGAATTCGTACCCTTAATTCTGGGTATGCGCACATTTCAAAGAACTAAGGATGTAAGCCTGGTTCATACTTCAAAGTGAATTTTGATGTTACATGGCTGTTTTTGCAGCAAATTTTTTGCAAGAGTTGAACACACCTCAACTGTTATGAATTTATCGTTGTAAATTTGTGACCTCAAAATTTGTATTGCATTCGCAGGAAGTATGAACCGGGCTTTACTTGCCAAATCTGCTGTTGCCCGACAATCCTGAAAAGTGTACCACTAATCCCCTACGCCATCTTGCAAAGTGGATTCCCAGTCTCAAGTTTTCATCCCTTCGGTAATAGCTAAGGTTAAGAGCTGCAGGCCCCGTTACAGCTCTAGAGGGAGTGTGTTTTATTTGGCGTTCAAAGTTCCTGTAAATAACCGTGCCGGTTGAGCAGTAAAGTGCATAGCAAATGATTTAGGGTATTAATCTTGTAATGTTTTCTGTTAGAAGCGTTTGAGAAGGACAATACTTCTTCATTAGCAAGGACGTCTTGTTATACCCAAAATAAAAAACCTGAATTTGTTTTCACTGATGGTGAACATAACTCTGATGCTTGTCCAAGGTAAAATTTGTTTTTCTATTGCTTAAGCAATGATGGTTTGTGATGACTGTATGAGCTCAGCTTTTTTGCCTTTTTAAAAATTTCAAAAAAGTTATATTATGAATTGATCAACTTGTTTACATTTGTACGGTTGAGTTGTGCACGTGCTCATTTGTTTCTTGTACTGTCGGTTGATCTTCAAAAGAGTGATGTCTGAAAAAGGACCATTACAAAATAAAAAATAATATTTTCATTCAAGTTGGACAGCAAGAAACCCTTTAATTACTTTACACACTCTGAAATCTATGTCCAGTGAATGAATGGCATAAGAATAATTCTTGGATTCAACAGACGACAGAAGGAATTTAAAATTGTCTATTATGAAAAACTTGAGTTTGTTTCAGCCGTTATAATGCCCTCCACCTAATTAATTATTCTGAGATTTTTGAGACTGGAGCGACAAAAGACTTCAGACATTGATAGGTGCACATCACAAAGCCAAGCATGCATAAAAGGAATGGTACGACATTGGTTTTCTGCAGGAGTCCATGCATTGAAACACTCCTAGTAAAGTGTTAAACATAATGCATACAGATGAAACAACTCCCTCACATACATTGTATGTCAAGAAAACATCACATAGATTCTCACATAAAGTATTATGTAGGGCCTATATATTTTCTTGTCCAAATCTCTTACTAATTGACTCATTAAGAGAGTTTACAAATCAAACTTGTTGATTTCTCTAAAGAATGAAATCAACAATTCAGACTGGACCATATCGTAGTAGTTCCAATTTTTCCTCACCAAGCAATCTTTGAGATCGCTTTCTATCCCCCCTTAATCACCAGAACTATACCACGTCCTTTTTTAACAGAAACACTGAATAATTTGTGTGCACAAACAACAATAACAACGACAAAAGAGAACCACAAGTTTCTCTCAACTCACGACACATCAGTATTGAACACAACCACCACGTTTTTGTTTTTGTCTGGCTCATACGTACCTTCCCACGGGCACATTTCCCTTGGGGGATAAACTAAAGAAGCATGACGATGAAGGGAAGGGGGGTAAAACAAATGCAAAATAACTCTTAATCATAATCAGGGAACTTTCTTCAAATCAAAGCAAGATGAGATGTGGATGCAGTCCGATGCATGTCCAACGCAGGCCTGTTTGCTTCGTTTTTGAAAGGGCAAGGGCACCAAGGCATTTCCTCCTTGGTAAAGGGCACCCTATGAGGAAATTGCAAATTTCTGGAGCAATTCAAGGGGCACCAAGGCAATGACCAGGGAGAATGGAGGCAATCGTAAAGTGTCAAGCCTGCTAACAAAATCATGCTGTGTAAACTAAAGTAACCGAGAGAGAAGTCAAGCACAAGAGCAGGTTTGCAGTCATACTGTGCATAGTCTATCAGCTGACATCAGTTGCAATAGAAACCCATCATGAAACACCCAGGATTTTAAATTATACAGCTAGATGAAGGCTTCAATCCTTCTTGTGATCACAAGCAAGAGACAGCTTATAAAGATAATAGAGAAAGATATTCAAGATTAAGACGTTTCTCGGACGCTTGAAGTGTTTGCCTTTACTTTTTTTCAGAGACTAGCTGAGAAAATTTAGTGACTAGTATGAGTTGTGCTGAACAGAATAAAGTGACCAACCAAACTACCAGGGCACATGTAGAACTTGTGACAGGTACATGTATCCTGCTCATTTCTGCTAAGCAGAAAATTGTTCAGCAATGTTTTCTGCTCAGCAGCAACACTAAGAAACTGGAGCTTGGTTTGATGTATTTTGGTGATATTGTAATTTAGTAGTAAGAAGACATGGAATGCTCAAATTAATTGAAAAGTAATGTGTTGAACCTTAATGACATCAAATTATGATGTTAGAAGAGGGTTTAACAGGCATGATATTTGGTCCTTTGAAGAAAGTAGGAATATTTTATTAAGTAAGGACTGACATACACGTAGTACAGGCTCAAATACACATTTCAGGCTAGCTAATCATAATCATTCAGATTTTTCCAAAGGCAAACAGAAATTGGGAAACAGACTTAAGTATGAAACATATCATGCCTGGATCTAAAGATACATGTACATGTAGGTTAGGAGTTCAGCATGCTAATGTGAACCAAGTTTTTAGTTTTTGACTGATGGTTACTTGAAATTAAAAGATGTGACAGATTTAGTACCAAGTCCAGTCAATGGTATGTGTCTACTATGTATCGTTAGCTGTTTGTGAACTAATCAAGCAGTTTTATTCTTAATTTCTTTAATTTAAGAAAACGATCCTGCACCACCACCATGGAAGGTTGCTATGCCTGGCTTACAGTAGATATACTATCACAGCACAATTCCACCTAAGAATGTTCACAGTGTACCATAAAAAGTTTTGGAAATTTGACTTGCAATTTCTCACTCCTACCCAAATATCAAATGCTGAAACAGGACAAGTTTGTTAAATTTTCTCCACTGCTCTTCTCTGATAATTTTATAAATTTTTAAAACAAGCTTTTTTTGATACTGACCTCCTATTCTGATGTCCTCCATCTCATTAACCTCTTGGACGGTCTCCCTCAGGTCGGCCACAAACCTAGCCTTCTCCTCCTGCGAGTTGGCGCAGAACGTGATCAGCGTTCGGTTGTTCATGGCGGCTACCAGTCTGATCCCGTGGGGATAATCTGCATGGATTCGAGAAGATATTGTCAAGGGGATTCCATCAGAATATGAACAAAACCCAAGAAAACAACAAACATGAGTATTAACAGTCATTTTTAAGGTGTTGTTCTCCACAATGTACACAGTGTAGGTAGGGAAAAAACATGCACCTCAATGTTGCCATTTAGAAATACATTAGGACTGAGTTCGGGCGGTGTGTTCTTGGCTAAGTGCGTTGTTCTCATGCCTGAACGATGAGATCACGACCCAGAAACAATGCACTCGGGACAAGATCACACACAACCTTTCAGCAGGGATCAGTCCAGAACAACACTGTACAAAATTGCGCTACATCATCATCGTTTGGGTGGAAGATACATGTACATGAACAGAAATGTGTTCTTGAGTATCTAAAGACACACCGCCCGAACTCATTCGTGAGCATTAGATGTCATACAACTCAATGGTTAAATGGGGGGGGGGGGGGGGGGGCTTTTTTCAAGGTACTTACGCTGAGAGGAGAAGTCTAAAACACAGGCCGCATGAAGAGGGAAGGCTTTCTTGAAGCCGTATATACTACCTGTCTTCTTCTTGTAGATTTTAGTTATCTAGAGAGAGAAAAAGAAAAGTTTATTAATTGCTTAATGGTGAGGTTAGCGTATATGAACAGGTTTTGATATAGTGTAAGTTTTTATGCGCATCAGTCGGTTCCTAGTAAGGCTTTAGTGTGACAAAGCCCAATACACTGACTGCTTTTTGGGGGGACTTGCATATACTTGAATAAATATACAAACATATGACAATACACACCATAAGAGTGTTTTTGAAGAGGTAAATTTGCATAGGAACTAACAAAATTATAGTGTTAAAAATACACACAATTAACATATTCTTGAAGAGTAAATTTGCATAAATAAATAACTCATACATGAAAATACACATCATGAACATATCATTGAAGATAAATAAGTTTGCATATACATTCATTAAACAGAAATACAAAATGTACACACCATGAGCATATCATTAAAGATGCATACAAATCATTTAAGATAACACAAATTAGGAAAAATACATATCGTTAAATATGAATAAATTTGGATTCATTCGTTAAAATTACATCAACAATGAAATATACACACCATGAGCACAATCAAAATACATTGTAAACACAAAAAGTACACACCAAGAGTATGTTGTTGAAGATAGATAATCTTGAATACATTCACTTAAATCAACATCAATATGAAAAAATACAAGAGCACATCGTTGAAGATGAATAAATTTGAATAATACTCATTAAAATTAACATCAATACAAAAAATACACACTAAGAGCAAATTGTTGAGGATGAACAAATTTGAGTATTCATCAAAATCGACAGCAATAAAAAGAGCACATCATTGAAGATGAAGGGAAAATACACTCCATAGGCATATCATTGAAGAAGAATAAATTTGCATACATTCATATACGAGCAACACATACCATGAGCATATCATTGAAGAGGAATACATGTCTTTGATGTTTCTTATCTTTCTTGGTTGGGTCGTAGACCTCTGATAGACTGCAGTCACGGACCAGACGCCGATGGGACTCTGCAAGTATCTATAGGAACATGGGTGGGAACGAGAGAATAATCAGTGGGGAATTAAGGCAGGACAAATTGGAAGTTAGGATCTGAGTCTTGTTTCTGTATCTTAGATGTAGGTAAATGAAACAAGGGAAAGGAGGATGGCTGAAATTGGACAGGAATGAGGACTTGTTTGGCCTTTTCTTATTAGAGGGAGGATAACGTAGGGATGAGAGGGCTGCAATAGGATGGGATGTAGATTAACATTTGTCTCTTAGGGTCATGTCACATGAGGCAGTTTACAGGCAACTAGCTAGTTACAGGCAATCTCAATGAAGAACAGGCATGTACATTCATAACAATATATTCTTGAGAAATTGTTAAAAATAATAATAATAATAATAACAATAGCGGCCATTCATAATGCGCCATGTCTGTCTTAAAGACAATCCTAGCACAGGAGAGATGCAAAAGCAAGTTGACAACGAGTTACAAAGATTTAAGCACAAAAAATTAGTTTTCAATTGAAGCTTGTAAACATGTAAGCACTGACTTGTCAGAGATGTAAACAGTTAATGGCCCGATGTTTCAACCCTATCTGAGTATTTCTTGAAGTCTGCATGTAGATGAGAAACTGAAGACATTGTTTGAACATTATTGTACATTATTTATGTACTGCCAAAGTGGTCTTGTGGGATGCCTCTCAGGAAGTTGCCTTCAAGTTGCTTGTAAAAATTGCCTTGTGTGTCAAGACCCTTATAATTAAAATTAAGATTTTAAATTTCATGAGGAACATACCGGTCGATTGCCGCTGATGTTTTGCTCCAACTTGAAGACGATACTAGTATGATCCTCTCCTGGTTGGAATGGATGCACCTGGATACGATTGTAAATACCCACTAGGAGATCATGATCTACGTCATGTCCATCATCGATACCTGCAATCATCAATCACAATCAAAACATCTTTATTAACATACATAAATTTTTGATCAGTTATGATATTTGGTCCTTGGAAAAAAGAAGTACATGTGTATAACCGGTATAACCCGACACGCTACAGGACACTGAGCTCACGTGCACATTTTTATGCACAAAGAACAACTTTCGTCCAATCAACTTTTCGACCCAAATGAGGGCAATTTTTGAGCGTATGATGTCACATGCAAGGGGTCTATTGAATACAAGGGCTGAATTAACATGTAGGCTCTAATGGACCTTTCATTTTCAGGCCTTATTAATAACACATTTTCTGAATATTCCAAGGTACAAACCAAAAACTGGTTTTTGCTAACAAAACAGTGTAAGCACTTTATGTAATTCACCATATACATCAACTGACAAACCTGTAGAAGTGTAAGATCAATCCGCCATCAGGGACACAAGAAAAACGTGAACAAGGCAAACACTATATGCCCCTTCGGCTTCGCCACGGGGCACAAAAACCGAGTAAACCTGTATGACATCGATTAAAAGTATCATTGTATTTGTTGTCCCTGATTTCTTACCACTGAGATTCCTGATGAATTCGTGGATCTTCATCCGCCTCTCCGTTTTCTGATTGGGGCTGTGGAGATCAGTGTTAAGCATGATGATTGCAAACGCCAAGATGAAGATAGTATCTGGTTTCCAGAACATCCTCGCTACATCACCATTGCAGATGCAGTAGCGCTGGGCAAAAGCCTGCCGTTGCAAAAAAAAGAAAGATGTGTTTTGTGAAATTTTTCTTCAGTATTTTGGGGGTTTTTTTTTGGAGGGGGGGGAGGGGGTGCTAAAAAGGGCCATTAACAATTTATTAGATATTTATAAAAATAAAAATAAATTATCAAAAGTTGGGTGATTTTCAAATTTGTCATTTAGAACATGGACAGATTGGTTTAGTTTTAGGGAACTTTCTGCAGAATAAGGGAGAGGTGCCCTCTCAGGACCAATGCTTGCCTCTCAGAGTGAACCAGCAGACCAAGGCCCAATTTCATAGAGCTGCCTTAACAGAGTAAGTTGTGCTAAACAGAATATGATCACCTGTCCAAATGCCATTTCTCCAATACAATCTGTGATGGGTATCCTGCTTATTTTGTTTTGCTTCACGCAGCTCTATGAAGTTGGGCAAAGGATGCTGTCACATCAATCCAGGTACATTTGATTATACCCAAGGTTTTCTATTTACCTGGATGCAGTGAGGCAAGGGGGGGGGGGGGGTCAGGAGGAGAGTGTGACTTAAACCACTTACCTCCATGAGTCTCTCGATCTTCTGTGCCTCCCCGGGTAGCCGGAATGCCGTCTGGAACTTCCTCAAAGCGTCATCAATGGACATGTCTCGGAAATTCATCTCATCGACATAACACCTGCAAGACAAGATGTAAATAGAGGGAAGGGAGGCAAAAAGGAGAGATGGAAGGTGATTATTGAGAGGTTTGATGTTAACACACAGCATCTTGAAGATCTTTTATAATGAAATTATTACAAAATGTTGCCTGGAACAACACCTTCAACTTGAAAAAAGATTATTGTTAATATTATAAACGTCCACCTCTTTGTTTTCTTCCTTTAAAGTGAATCACCTACATATAACATCCTAATGATTACATTTACAGTTATTATCATTATTAGTATTATTTAATTAAATTTATTAGTTTTATTGACTAGATACTTATATGTTTATTAATATTTGTTTTTACTTTTGGTTTCAGAGGGAGTTGGATTTGGGACAGGGTTTTTGTTTCAACAACAGAAACTTATAATAAGCAAAAAGGCAGCAGCTTTAATTTAAAGACATTAAGGAAGCTGCTGCTTCCAACATACAGAATAAACACCAGGAAGTTTTTAGAGTCAGATTATTGGGGCCCTTTCCAAAACCACAGCTTTGGTTTGGATTTTGCTTCAGGCTCGCCTCTCATCTGAAGCCCTGAGAGCGCGTACACAAAGCACGCGCAATTTTCAAAACAACCGCGGGTTTCTAAAATAAAGCTTCCTGAAAAACCTGGCCGGATATTGGAACCAATTACATCATGCCCTGTTTAATTGTACTACAAGCTATTAATCAATCTTGCGGTTAACCTACGTACTAATATAACTGGACATTACTAATCAATCACTGCCCACTAAGCACACCCAATTTCATCCCCCCCCCAAAATAAACACTGACTCTTTTATTTATTCAACCAGTTAGAATGGTCTAATTTTATTTATGCGTAGTTGTTGGCAAGAATCACTTAATCTTTTAGTAGGTCACAGGAAGGAAGTTGTACTCAACCTTGTAAAATGGAACGCAAAAGCAACCTTGGATTTGTAACAACAATAACGATTGATGACTGAAACGTCCGTTTTTTGTATTTCCAGTGATGCCATTTTGTTTTGGCGATTTTAAGTGGGGGTGTATGAGAACTGACTCTGTGAAAATCACCAGGCAGAGTGTTTGGCCGACCACCAAACACTCTGTTCATCATTTCCAGAAACAGTTGCTAAAGAGATCCTTATGGATTATGTATAACACAATGACACCAAAAGCAATCAATTAGGGCAGCCCCTGGTTTTTCTGAGTTCAGTCGGACTTTCAACTCCCTTGATAAGGGTTCCGTGACACTTGAGCCGTTTGGTGTGGGACAAATTGACAACATTTACTTGCCGGACGAATTTAAGTTGTCCAGAATTAATCTGATCGAAGAAATCAATTAAAATGTTGATTTCATTCGAACAAAAGCTGTCACAAAGACTGCATTCTATATATTGAACATTTACATGTAGATTACTCAAAACTTAATATACAGTTAGATGGATTGCAATTAATTGTGCACGCGTGAAGAGCTCGCAATTGGCTGAGAGTAACGCGCAGCGCGTACACTTTTCCCTTGTTAATACAGCAAAGATGGCGGTTAATGATGCGAATTGCAACCCATCTATAAACGTTGACTCTCCCCCACCCTCGAAAAAAGGAGGACAGCAGCCTCTGAATTAAGTTTGTTTTCAGGTTTAAATGATTTTCAACGACACCCCCCCCCCCCCAACCCCCCCAAAAAAAAGAGAGGGAAGGAGGGAATCAGTGGCCCGTTGAGAAGCATGCCTGTACTTAGTCGTAAAAAACGCCAATAACAGGATTTTACCAAAACATGCTTTTTCAAACAAAATCACAATTTCCATCTGAATGTAACCAATTCCGAAGAAACAAGAAGTACTTCCTTGTTTCAATTAAATAAATAAAAACTTTTCAAAACTGATCCCGGAGCAAATATCATCATCAGAGACCTCGCTCAGATACACGGATGGGCTTATTTTTGGCAAATGACTAATTATTTATCTGCAATTGTGAAACAATGACGCAACTTTCTGTTCTCATTTGAAGTATGTGAATACAGGATGGTGTGTAACATAAACCCAACCGGACTACCAACATGTACAGGAAACCACAACGTGCGTAACTATGGCATATGATGAGGGTTAGCATAATATTTAGAAGTGTGTCATCACGTTCAACTTTGATAGTGAAAAATATACACAAAATAGTTATTGGCCCGATGTAAAAAATTTACACAAAATAAATAGTGGCCTGATTTAAAAATTAAAAAAATGTATTAAAAGAAGTAAGTGGTTTGATGTAAAAGTATACCTTAAATAGTTGGTGGCCCGACTTGGAAAATGTTAACCCAACCTTGTTCCCGGGGGATTACTCGCTGCGTCATTGTGTTTCTTGACACCTTGCTTACTCACTGCAGTAACATTTTGTATTTCTACATGTACTGTATTAGAGATTTTGCTTCCTACATGGATCATATACATATACATTCACTCAAGATTTTCAACGATATCTCAAAAGTGAACCAATGGTTCTTTTCCGAACCACCCCAACTCATTAGAGATTGTCATTACGTGGTGTTACAGCAAACCTTTCTATATCGTATTTCCACCATGCAAAGTTTCAAATCCTACTTAGATATCTCAAAAGTTTGACCATTTAAATTAATTTTCACAAGTTAGTTTTATTGAATACAGACATTCATAATTGATTAAAACAATCAAATGGTTTCAAGGGTATATTTTGCCTTTAACTCTCAAAATCACCATAAAGTAAAGAGCCGATCAACCTTTGACAAGAAAGTTTTACTCATTCCTAAAATCTTGTCTCTCTACTTATTCTTCCCAAATCTGTACCCTCCCCCAAAGTTGCCCAATACTCACTCTAATACCAGCATGTTGAATTCTTTCTGCAGGTTGCCGAGATATTCCCCAATCTTAGACTTGCTCAGTCCCGT
Organism: Asterias amurensis; assembly: GCF_032118995.1. Classification (NCBI taxonomy): domain Eukaryota; kingdom Metazoa; phylum Echinodermata; class Asteroidea; order Forcipulatida; family Asteriidae; genus Asterias; species Asterias amurensis. The sequence continues at coordinate 25,672,973 of NC_092649.1, forward strand.
ACGGTGTAGCAGGAACTTAGCCACTTCGTTCGGTGAGTTTTCCACAAATTTATTATCGACTAGAAATTTAATTCCCTTCTCCGGTTTCCTGTTGGCAAAGAAAGCAGGGTAGTTTTGTAATGAATTGTATACCGTTGTCGAGTATATTGAGATTATGGATTCTTCATGGATTGTATTTTTCTGGTATCCTGTAATCCTGTGGGGCAAGGGTCATGGGAGAATTGTGGCAGACTTTTCATTTACTATTTTACATTCCAAATAATTTCAAAGGGTAAAATATTATTTCACAGGGTACCAAAACAGCAGTTTACCTTTCATCCAAAAATGCAAACAAGTATAAAATATAACAATCTTCTGCTCTCACTTGCTTCACTTTTGATTACAGTATAATAAATTTATGCAAACAATATTTATGTTTATTTCATGCAGATATCCTCCGTAAAAACTCCTTTAAAACCCTCCTCTTCACTTTGTACCACAGACAGCCACAAGGCATCACACCTTCTCTAGACTAGCATTGGGTACATGGATTTGTTCTGTTTGTGCAGCTGGTTTGATGCATTATGTTTTATGTCGGGAAACCCCAATGGCTTGTGGACTTAGTCTCTGAAGTCTCCCAAGGTATTTCGTGGCAGTAGGGCGAGAGAGTGCATCAATAGTAATTGGGTTGTATCTTAATGGTTTGATAAGTTTCAGTTAGTTTCAATTGATTGATTGATTGATTGATCTCCCGGTTAACTTCCCCCATTTAAAAAAAAAAATATTCAGGTGGAAATGTGCCGGGTAGAGATGATGCTCTGGTCCATCATAGTTCAGAAAACCAAATCATGTATGTATGTGCTCTGTGCTGAATGAAAACACTTGAAGAAAATAGTGAAGCTTCGTCTGACTAAACATTAATGTTCAGAGTAAACGGATATCATACATCAGGCAAATGCCTCTAGCTGGCGCCATACAGCTCAATGAGTCAAGTGAAAGCAAGCTCATTATGTTCTGGGAGGACTCAAGTCTCAAGGGTGGGGGTGGGGGGGGGGAAAGCTTTGATTCTGCACCACATTTTCTTTAAGCCAGTTTAAGATTATTTCCGGTAATTGCAAAAACCAATTCCTTGTGTGGATTAAGTTAGAGGCATTAACAGTTTTGCAAGAGTTCTTAATCTGGGAATAATGCCTTATTACAAGAGAACATTATACTAGCGAGAAAAAAAAAACTCTATGCAATCAGTTTCTGCAAAATGCAAGTAATTAATGGCTTGGAACAGTCATAATTTTTAAATGTACATGTAACTAGATCCACATGATCCAAGACCCTGCAGATACAAGTCAGGTGCGTATTTTAGCATTTGGTGCTCAATGTGGTAACAATTGTGTCTTTCAATGTGTCTTGAATCTCACAAATTCTTGAGAGGATTTTAAGGGGAGGCTACATGTATTTCTTTGCAAGAGGAAAAGATTGTGTTTTAAAAAGTAAGGGAACATTTTAAAATGTTATTTAATTAGTTTTTAGTGCAATACAAGAATGGCCACCTCTATTTTTTTTTTTTTTTTTTTTTTTCAAAGGGGGGACCCTCTGCCATATGTCGGGCATGGTACAATGTAAACACTTTTTTGTGGGATTTTATATATGTATACTTTAAATGGAGCCCAAAATGTGCCTGGAAGTTTAAACGGGCGGGGGACTTGCACAGTGCATTACTTCTACATGTAAATGTCAAACTTAAAGACCAGGGTCAAACTGAAACAAATCTGCACTAATACAAAGCTTGATCACGAACAAAGTGTTTTCAATTATGAGTGACACATACACTGCAAAAGAGCAATATCAAATGAAATGGAACCAACCTCATGGCCACGAAGCCTCGAGGCAAGGACTTTTAAAAGACAAATGTCACCCGCTGGGGGTTTGCCTTGGGCATGATTTGGATCCGGCTGGCATCGCCATTAAACTATATTGCCTTTTAATGAAATCTCGTGCTGGTTGTCTTTATTTAAACGTGTTTGTATACTTGGGAAATTAAAATGTGCATTATAGATATCAAATCTCATACTTTACACATCACAGAGATTATGTGGGTTTGCATTAGTACCATGTGTAATTCTATTTTGGGTGGTGTTGGTTCTCAAAAGAACCTGAGGTTGACAACTCAACGATCAGTTTTTAGGAGAAACAGTGAGTTCTCAACCGGTTCTTTTCATGACCAACACTACTCAAAGCATAGAGCTAGCTCAAAGTATGTATACACTTGGTGCTAAAAAAAATGTAGCCTTGGCTTACATAAATTGTAGGTCTCATTAGTTGTGTAATGCAAGAACCATTTGAGCAGACTTTGCATGCAAAGTTTGAGCGAGCCCCGGTTCTTGAAATAGGTCTACATGTATATCTAACACAAAGGATGTAAACTGACTCCAGCTACAGGGCAATCTTGGTGGTCTACACATGTAGTTGGTAAGACACTGCTCTTGAATTACAAAGGTCGTGGGTTCGAATCACACCCAAGTATTATGTCTGTGATGTTTCTTCACAGAGCTCGGGAAAGGACCGAGTATACAGTGCTTTCACAAATTGGTGTATATGGGTAAAAAACCAAAAATAATAATATCTAAATTGATATCAGGTTCATGGTTACATGTATGTTGAAGGGCTACAATGTATGTATTGAATTGTCACGGTTAATGGTGTGGCTCCAGAAAGGCTTGCCCACATTTCCTGACAGCTGGCAGCGCACACGCAAGATATACGCCTGACCCAAGGTCTGATTTTTAAATAGTTCAGCGCACACAGTTACGCTTGGAATTACTTCCTTTCTCTTTCCAATTATTTCATGATCGTGTACTGGTACATGAAGGTCAGAATGATTTTTGATTGGTATCAAAAAGCAACTCTGATGTTGAAGTATGAATACTTGGGCCCTTTACAACCAAAATGGACATATCCGGCCAATAATTGTCTTACTTTTATTCATGATTTGAAACCAAAGAACGTAAAATATTGATAATTGAGGATGCAAATAGGCTGTGCCCTTTCATGAATAAACTATCATCATCATGATAGGAAAGGTGAAACAAGACACACAGGTTATGAAAAAATTAACATTAATTAAACAAACCTAAACTTATTAACATTGAGAGTTTGTTGAGAAACACAATAAAAAGGCTTCACTGTCCATGTCACATTAATTTTTTCCCAACAGTTGTAATTTTATATTTAAAAGTACCTGACATCACCAAAAAATGTTAATTCATGTGAATGCCTGACAACTGAATATTACTTCAATGGTTTCATTTGTTGTTGTTGTTTTTTCTTTTTTTAAATCACCCTCAAAATTTCCATCCTGAAAGGACAAAAATGTTTTCTGTCCCAGACGGAAGCAAAACAGTCCCCTTTATTGTGGTTCTTGACAAATCTTACATACATCAACGCTGTGCAATTTGAAAAGAAAAGTTGCAGGACTTACTTGTTGAATAGATTGAGTCCAATTCTATATCTCCGCCATCTGACAGCAGTCATTGGTATACTAAGCATCGGATCTAAAGGTCTCTTATCAAGTGACTCCATATAACTGGACTCTAACGAAAGACTGTCTATACTATCAGTTATACTTGAATCATCTCCGACCATGAAACGACTGGATGAGTTGCTGCCCTCACTGCTCATGCTGTCACCAGTTTCTGATCGAGCCAAGCTTTTGGTGGGCTGGCCGACGCTACCGTTAACTAGCGTCCCGTTACGAGTTGCCACTTTAGTGTTTTTACTCTTGCGCTTCCAGATAGGTGATTCCATACCGCTGGCGCTCTGCACCCTAGACACCAGCTGCTTGGATGCTGAAGTCGGCGGTGAGGATGCAGTGTGACCCGAGAGGCTGACAATCGGTAGGGAGGCACGTTTCTGACGGGGTGTGGTTGCTTCGTCATCTGAGTCCGAGTCCATCGACGATGTGGAGATGATCTTATCGAGCATTGTCAACGACCCGTCGGGTGTTGCAACGGTTAATGCTGGAACGTCCTGGACAGAATCCCTGTCACAATCGCTATTGGTAACAGTGGAGGCAATAGATAACTGGTCTGATCTATCTCCTAGATCACCGCTGCTGACCGAATTGGACCGCAGTTTATCAGATTCCTGAGCACTCTTTTTCCTCTTTAGTGCTTCGATAGATCCAACAGTATGCATGCGTGGTCTGTCATATGAATTCTCTTTGGATTGTGAAGAGGATTTTGATAGCTCCACATCAACAGGGTGGCCCTCTGCCGAGGAACTTGTCTTCCGGCTTTGCGATGGGCTATTAACAGCGGGTTTCCCTTCCACACTTCCTTTGTGCATTTCCTCCCCTGAGGTTGATTGCTTTTGTGCACTCTCTGGCCGTGCCCTGGGACTATGCCGTTGTGGTTTCGGGGAGTTTGTGGGTGATGCTTTACCTTTACGGTCCCCGCTGCGACTTCGAGAGAACGGCCAACGCTCCTTGGGTGATTTCTTCTTGGGAGAATCCTCGGGGCCGTTCTTGCTGCGAGAGTTCTTCTTGGACCTCTTGGTGCTCGGACTGCCCTTCGAAGCAGAATCCTTGATCACAGCCTTGGACGTAACAGTTTTTCTATTTTCAGTGGAAATTGGTGACACTAAGGGCCCCTCTGTCTCAGCAGTGGGTGTGGTCGGACTGACGCAAGATTCCTCACTTTCATCACAATAAGTCTCCTGCTGTGGTTCTTCAGGAGCAGTGGATACAGTCTCTGACACAGCTGTTTCAGTGTCGTGTTCAACTTTACTAACTGACTCAACAACTTCTTCATTTGAACAGGTCACGGTCTGGTCCATTGGTACTAAATCTCCCTCTAGGGTCGTTTGTTTGTCCTCTACTGAGTTGCTGACTGTTGGCGTTGGGTCAGGCTCATCAAATGGAAGTTGCCTGGCCACAGCATGTTGACCAGGTCCACCGAGCCTACAGGAAAAGGCTCTTCCACCACCATCTCTAAGTTCAGTGTTTTGTATCACCATCTGAATTGACCTCTCCGACGAGCCACCACCCTCAGGATGGCTCAAGTCTGTTTTGCTGTCCGTCCTTGCGCTCAAATCGTCACGAGAGCCACGGGGAGTGGACTCTGAGCTCGTGTGACTGTGGCTATCACTCTCGTCAGAATGTCGTTGCATAGTTAGTGTCACAACCATGGTCTTAGAGGGCTGGCGATCTCTTTGCGCATCGCCGTCCATTTTCAAGCTAGCATCTGGGCTTGCACCAGGGAGAAGTATGCCGCGTTTGGGCGTGACATTGTTGCTGTTATTGTGGTGGACTTTGTGCTTTTTCTTCTCAACTCCAGACTCCTCCTCGTCTCTGACTCTGACTGTCTCAATCTCTCGCAGCTGCTCGACAGCTCCGAGCTCTTGAATGTCCCTGAGCGGAGGCCTGGTTGAGACTGGAGACGTTGGGCCCGTGTCACCGATCACCATGACCTTAGCTCTGCTCCCGCCGATCCCCCACTGCTTATTACGATTGTCCAGGTAGCGGGAAATGCGGCTTTCTGACGGCGTACGACGGAGACGTTGGAATTCCTTCTTCATGTTGTGTTGACGGAAAGCTTCTTGGATTACTTTAGCGGCGTGGTCGGCTCGGAAACGTCCACCATAACGCTTCTCTAGCATCTCCACCTGCAGCCGAGGGAGATAAATAAGATTGTAACTGAAGTTAGAATCACCATGAGACATTTTTTGGCAAGAAATTAACAAACTTCACATGGGCCAATACTATAACACATTTGTGACGATTGAAAAGATAGTACCTCACATACAAATTTCGCAGATATCTAGTACAATAACACGCATGGTTTAACAAAGAATAGACCTGATGCACATGACCTCGGTGGACAGGTTGCTCTCAAAAAGAGGTCAAAAGGAGCTTGCCCATTGACCTATCCTGCTCCCTAGCGCAGCGACCATAGCTGTGTGCTTTTTCACTATTTCATCATGCACATTAAGTCACTGAAGTAAGGTGCCCTCAAAAAGCTTACCATACCTTAATTTGGTTTCTTTTAAATTTAATGTGAATTTTGCTTAGCTATACATTGTATGTTGTGCCTTTTTTTCTTCTCAAGTTTCCTCTGGGTTTTAAATGTAAACGAGCAGACAAATTAATGGTCAATACAGAATTTATCCTGTGTAAAATATTGCTCAACCTCATGTGAATTCCTTGGAATTTCATGTGATGCAACTTGAAGAAACATTTATAGACATACGTGTGTACAACTAAAAATAACGTTTGAAAGGTCACACAAAAAATGATAACTGAGATTGACTCTCTGTAAAAGATCTGATGTACAAATGTTGTGTAGTGCATTGTACATGCATTATATTTAGAATCTTTGGAGACGAGACACTTTGGCCTTTCACAAAACCACTGCTTATAGGTTTCATCTCCAGCTAAGACACTACTCTCCTCTTTAAAATCCCAAATTGAAAAGCAGTCTCAAAAATGATTTGGAGTTAAATTAAGGAAATTTAAGGAAATTTGACTAGAGCGGGATTTGAACTAACAACCTCTTGATTAACACATTGGCACTCAACCAAGTAAGCTATCTAGCCCTGTGTTGGCGGTCTCCTGATATTGTCAATGTCTATACATTCAGGGTGCCAGTCAGAAACCATACAACCATTAACTGCCTTGTTTGTAGTCAGGGATCGAGTCCAAGTTTAGGATAAAACCTGGGAAGCGGCAGCCAGGAAACTATCTTAAGTTAACTTGTTGAGTGTGATCCAAGCCTGTTAATCCGTTTTAAATTTTGTAGATGTTCAAACCCAAAATATTTTTTTTAGTTTAAGCAAAATAGAAAAGAAAAAAAAATCAACCCCAAAATACATCATCAAGGCAATCCAAGCTTGAAGTATAGCAAATAGTAACCCATGGCAATTTATCCATGCAAAAGAGTCCACTCTTGACTAAGTGAGTCATTGTACATGTACTTTAAAAGCTCAAACAAACTGTGAGACAAGTGATGCTTAATGCATGTCAGTTGCCATGGCAATATCTTCTAAAGATGAGTGACAATGTTGTTCTAACTATAGAAATAATGCACTTTGTGTAGGCTGGCAGAGTATACATGTGTAATATTGTATGAAGAGGGAGAGTGATGTATTAAAATGATGCATACGAGAGCATTCAATACAAAAATGCATATCATGTTATGTTATCAAGATTGAAAAATTGCCTGGCTACAATGGTTTTCCTCTCAAAAAATACCATACAGCCATAAGATGTAGATTGTTTTTAACTTGGTTTTGGATTTGGATTTATCTAAAATGAAAAAAATGTTGTGGGATAAAATCGGGCTTCTGAAAGGTTATGATCAATCAATTAGTTACATGTATACGAGTCCAAATGAATTCCAAATGAATTCCTTTACCTGTTTATTTTTGAGATCCGATGACAGTTCATATGAATTGACTAAAACCCTAGACTTCTGTATTTGTCTCTCGTCCTCTCTCCTCTGCTGCAGCGACTTCTCCCGTCGTAACGAACATCTAACAGGTTTCCCTCGTGGCGATACCTCAAACCGGGACCGCGCTGCCTCAGGACTGATGACGCGTCGAATCACTGTTTCGCTGTCACTGTCTGGAATGGACGTCGAGCGCTGGAGCGAAATGCCCCCTCCTAACCGCTCTTCAGTTTGACTCCAGCGGACGATAGGAACATGCGATGACTTCCCTTTATTGGAATCCTTCTCAGTCTGTATGGCTATTGTCCGAGTTGGTGTGGTCGGTATATCCACAGGTTTCCTCTTCGTGGGCGACTCGTTGGACGCTTCTTGCTCTTTCAAGTTGAACTGCCGGGCTTTCTCGGCGACCGACCGAGAACTCAGCAGATCAGGTTCCTCCTTTTTCGGATCTTTCTCCTGCTGCTCACTCGGTGCTTCTTGAGGTAGGTCTTTGGAAGCAAGGTCCACTGAACTTAAAGTCTCCACTTCGTGCGGATCACTGTAGCAAAAAGAAAACAGATAAGAAATCGTAAGTCACCTGGGGGCATATTGGTATTAATAGAATATATTCCTGGTAATGAAACCAAGGAGGCCTCACAAGTGAACACTGCAGCTTGCAAGCCTTAGGAAACTTGTAAACAGATTAATGTGTACATGAAATAGTGGGGTTATTATCCCTACTCTTCCTTGATGAAGTGTTCTAAGGTTTTTTTTTCATTATGCACTACCAAACCTATGTAGTACACGGGACCTATGTAGAACTTGCTCAAGAACACAAGTGCCCAGGACTCAAATACACCCTCTGCTGATCAGAAACACCAGAGCTCGAGTCTGGTGCTCTTCGCTGCTTGGCCACGAAGACACACAGTACATCCTTAAAAATTCAAATTAAACCTTTCAAACAGACTCTTGCAAACAGTCTGCACTGGATCTGTCCCAGTGAGGAAAACCAAGTGTGTAAAAAAAAGGCTGAACAAATCTCTCCTGATGCTTGATGTTGAGGCAAGGTATCAAATGTGTAGACCTCAAAACACTCAAACTACAAACAACCAGGAAAGTACAACAGTCAGACAAACCATGGTGAAGAACCCTTCTAGTTTTACCATAATACTCAAGTAGTACATGCTGCTACACTCCCATGACCTGGATTTAAAACAACTCACAGAAGACAGTGAAAATGTTTGGTAACAGCAACCCCACAAACTTACTTTTATCTTGCTAGACATGTGGCTTACAACTTTATCAGATAAAATATCACAGAAGAAATAAACTTTGGCTTCTTCTCCTGAGCATCCATGAAGAAAAATGAATCAGGCCTGGTGCTTACTCTTCATGAGTGGACCAAGCCAACAACAATACCATGTTGATTTTTAGGCGGGTTAACAAAACAACAGCAAGGATACTGACTAGTCCTCCCGCAAATATTGGAGCTATTCAAAATATGTCTACGCTTGGCTGACCGCAATGGGGAAGAATATCACCCATTTTGGTTGAATCAATGGTGTTCATTTAACTGTAATAGGTACAAAGGATTCACCACAGATGAACACCCATTTCAAAGCATCATGTTGCATGACCCCTATGTGTGGGAATAAAAGGCATTTGAACGAGACACAACTGAAAATCTAAACACGCTTCATCAAATTTCTTGAATCGGTTGAAAATTAATCAAGCTGATGAGAAAAAAACATGAGTAAATTATTTGATACTCAACAAAAACAACAAACTGTCTGCCTTGCCGCTGACTGATATACACAATTGTAAAAATCTGCATCTATTGTGTTGGTTTAATTCAGATAGTCTCAATTCAAGCTTGAATAATTTGGTAACGTGATAGTCAGCAATCGAAATGCGTTTGAATATTACTTAGAAATGTGAGAAGACACGATTTGAAGTTTGTGACAAACAACATAGTGCACTATATACTGTGTAAACACTAGACTTTACTTACTGAAGTAAAATACACATGCAAACTATTTTAATAATGTAGGTTTATCTTTTCAAAAGGTTCCAACAACGTACTACAAATATGGATTTCTGAATATCAAAACACTTGTTAAGGGGGCCTCCAAACACAGTATGCACAAAATGTGACCCTGGCTCGCATATGTACAAATATTTGGTGAAGTAGTCTACAAGAAAGACTGTGGCTATAGGGTTGAAACGCGAGGCCAATAATTAACAATTTATGCACTTATTAAAAAAACAGAATATACAATGGCTGCGCATCAGCTTTTGCACAAATGCACTCAAGTACATTACAGTGTACAATACATTTCTAGTCAATTTGTCTTTGTTCAACAAAGTTTATGTACATTTTCTGTACAATATCTTTCTACGCTGAACAATCTGATTGTTAAAAGTACCAGAATAAAAGTCTGTTCAGAAATCCGGTATCTTGTTTTATAAGGCATTTCGAATGTACCCAGCACTTGGTCTTTATGCCTCCTAATTTGCCTCCATGCTTCATTGTGTCTAAAATAATAATTACTTTAGTAGTTTTCTTTATACGTCTTTGTTCAATAGACCTTCTTTACAATTACTTGCACATTTTTGCACTATGGGAATAAATGTTAAGTTGAATTACATATTGAATATAATGCTGTATTAGTCATGGTCTTACACATTCAACGTGGTGTTCAATCCATTACATCAAGAAAGCATATGTTTTCCCACCTGCCATAACATACCCTCTGCTTCAAACATATCAGTCAGCAAGTTTTGCTTGTAGCCCCAAATGAACTTGTGTAAACGAACTAAATATGCCTATGGTACGCTAAGTAGATGCTTCTTTTAGCAAGCTGAGTTAAAAATTACTGTTCCTGGTATAGCCTTGCAATGCAATGATGCGTACAGATTCAATTCCCATGGCGATGATATGAACATCCTTAAATTTCAACGAGCCACATTTGATTATTTCCTGAATGTATTTTTCAAGGAGATCTTTAAAAAGAAAAATTGTGTTTTTTAAACTGAAGATCCATAGATATCCCTCTCTTCTAAACAGAGGGCCAATTTCATAGAGCAGAACAATTTGCTTACAAATTTTCTGCTGGACAAAACTATGGAAGTATAGAATAAGACTAAGCAGGACTCCTGTCAAGACAGTACCATGCTTAATGATATTTTGGCACGTTACCTTATTATGGTAAGCAAAATTGTTTTGCGCTTAGGTACTAATTCTTTCATCGTTTTTGTGGTACCAGGTTTTTTTTTACACCGTAGCCTCATTTGACGTCTTTGAAATGATCTCAATTAACCAGTGTAGTAGATTGGGGAGCTTGCTGGCAACACAGACAAGAGGTGACTACACCTTTATTTTCCCCTACGTTCAAATATTTTAATGAAAAAAAATTATCATGTAAATTATTTATGCCATCTGTGTGTGTATTTATAGTGTATTGTACATGAAGACAATAGGAGGAAGGACACCCGTGTCCCTGGTACCCCTGCTGGGTAACCATATGGAACGAGACTAGAGTAAGAGGAAATGAAAATATAGCTCGATATACGGTTGTCTCTCTGAGTGATACCAAAATCAAAATTTGAGAAGCACATGTCGTATAGAGCTGTTCCCAGTGCTGACTGATCGACATCGGCAAACTCTATCCCTTGAAAATGAAAATCGTGATCAAAATACGCCCCCTCCCCCGACATCCTTCTCCCGATCCTCTCACAACCACTGATTATTCTGTTTGCATGCATACGTTTACATAACAAGCTTGAAAATATTACAAGACATACACCATGGTAAATTTGCCGACCAAACACTAATATGGCTTTATTTTGTAACCTCCATTTCTTGACAATGTTTACACACTGCCCTGAGGTAATACCAAGCCATATTAAACATGATTATGTGTACTTTATGGCCTATAAATTGCAATTATTCTGTGAGTCAAGTTGTACCATGCTTGTACACTAAGTAAAGAATAGATGGAGGGGCCGTGTCCATATGAGTACTTTACAAGTACAAACTGTTTTTCTTTCATGGTGGATAAAATTCTACAATTACAAACATGTTTATTTCTAGATTTTGTATTGGTTTATTTACCATAAAATATTCAGATAATGCAGTTTATAAATATTCTATGACCTGACTATTACAATCAAATTAAATAAAGCTCATAAAATATTTTATGTTTTTTTTTGCGTGTTTTTTGTTTTGTAACCCCCAAAACTGATAGCAAAATGTTGCAAACAATTTGCAAAACAACAACTATTAAGGTTGATCACCTTTCTCTCCTTTTACAAAACTAAAATTCACAACCTAAGAATGTTGAAAAACAAACCATAAAATTTATGAGCCATTCCTACACAAGAATTTGAACAGTACAACCAACTAAAATTTCATAGCCCATAAATTTCGCCCACATTAAAGATGTTTCCTCACTTCTTCATACAAAAAAGACAAATTGACAAAGTCTGGTTTGTCATCTTTGTTCCAAGATACTTCCTCTACATCCTTACCAAACTAGACTACAAGCAATCAGAACATTTAAGATGGCCAGAGCATGACAAACGTCACACAAATAAAAACGCTTAACGGTAAACAGGTTGTTTCAAAGTGAGCGCACCCAAACAACTTAAAAGTTGTTGCAATGTTTACCAGGAAGTGAAAGTTTCCGTGGCCTAGTTTTCAAGACCTTGAGATCCTCGCCCCGCAGGAGATGTTAGCAATTTTCAGGCGCGTGGTTACTCCCGATGTCTAATTATCAGTAACTCCATGCTCAGCTGATCCTCATGGCCAAGATCAGGCCCCACCTGTTTGCTTTTCCACTAGTCCATATTTCCACTAGTCTGCAACACTGAACTAGCCAGTCCGACCACTTGGAGGAAAGTTTGACTGTTCCTCTTTTAACTGTCATTTGACCAGCCATAAATAAAGCATTTCTCTATAGAGGCAGGCAAACCACTGATTAGTGACAATGCTGTCTTAGCAATCCCAATGATCAAAAATGCTTGGGTTTTGGAAGATTGTAGTTGATTAACAGTTAGTGCTAGCTCCAGAACTAAGCCAACTAAAAATACTTCGTATTGGGTTAGGGTAGATATCTTTTTAGAATGAAAACGTGGTGTTGAGTTTCTGCAGTTGGATTTCGATCTGATAGAGCTAGGGAGATTACGTAGGTGGAACTGACAACAATACCTTTGACATTACAGTTTATGAAACTACAGATGTGGAATTTATTTCATTACGCACCAAACAGCACAACCAGTACCAACAACAAGATGAGTAGGAGATCAAGAAAAATTCAGTTTTAGATGCGAGAGGAAAACTCCTAATGAGGAAAAAAACACACAGAATTCTATGCTTGTAAAGAATCTTCTTTGCCACAAGCGCAAAGTTCGTTGTTAGCAGAGCCATGAATCTAGACCCAGGTAGTAAGTGACTAACCGAATCCTCATACAAGCTACAATTTGAGGTGGGTCCACAGAGTAAAAAAAGCAGGGAAAAAACACAGAGCCAAACTAACCCCCAATGACAAACTGGGGTGGATTTCACAAAGAGTTAAGACTAGTCTTATATGAAAGTAGAACGAGTTACTGATCCTAACTTAGGACTAACCTTAAGTTTTTATCTCCTAGGACTAGTCCTAACTCTATGTGAAATTGACCCCTGATGATGTCCAACCGCTCATCCCCAACATATCAACCTCTCGGATGCAGAAAACAAACGCTCATCTTATTATGCATTCTTTCAGGTCTACAAACCCCCTAGCAACACTTCCTATATTAGCCAGCCATTAATCTGCATTGATGAAAGACCAAACAGTGTCCAAGACAGGAACTAATAGATTAACACCAGTACAAATTCTTCTTCTATTTTTTAACCAACCTGCTGCCCTCCGCTAATTAGCCACTAATCTCATTTCCTGTCAAGACAAATCTGAGGAGTCCTGGATTCCTGGCCAACTCCAAATATTCTATTTTCAAAAAACACGATTGAACTTGGAAAGGCGCCACTGCGACCTTTTATTTTCCTGAGAAGGATTGAGAGACCTCAGGCTTTGTTGTTTGTTATTGGTAGATTAAGGAAGACACATTGATCCAATGCCGATATTTGAATATATCGTATTCATGGCAGACCGGTAGGGAGAGTACACAGCCAGGTATGTGTGACACAGACGGACTTTGGAAAGCCAATTTAGACATTTCAATTTACAAATTACCTTTGCACAGAGGATTATAAGCGACACCGACACAAATGTGATCAGACTATTTCTGACGTGTTAAGTGGAATTTAATTCCATTCCCCAACCCCCCCAAAAGAGAGAGTGTTTTCAGAACTCTCTCTACCTCCAGGTTCTTTGACATATTTGGAGTAACTTACATAGCCATGGATACGGTAACCAAGTGCTGTTCAGTAGTAGTGATAATAATATGGTACACACTACGCTGTTTGCAAAAACTGTAGGCTCCTCGCTGAAGCAAACTTTGGATTGCTAATTAGCGCCATGCAGCACCGAAAATCGTCTCTGCCAATTTCCGTTTCTGACACAAGAGTTAAACTGTTAAATCATTTTCCTTTGTGTGCTATTTACCTTCGTAGTTTGGTTGCTATAATATGAATGTTCTGTGTTCAAAATATGTCTGGCAATATATTGTGTAATATTTTTTACCAAAATGTTTAATGAAAAGAGCGGGCGGAGTAAAAAAAAAAAGAAATTGATTAGCCATGTTTGGGCATAATTAGGATGACTTTACAAAATAAAAGGGTTTCTTTGAGCACACCACAAAAAAATATTCTACACGGTGTATCGTAAACAGGTACATAGACTTGTTTGCTTTGAAAAGGGCTGGTTCAGAGGATGGCTTTTTCGACTAGTCCTCAAGAGACCAAACATGTTGTGTTACCTAAATTGTTAAGTGCTTCAAAAGAGAAAGTCTTCAAGTCTACAAAACATTGACATTTAAATGTGACAAGCTGGATACAATGGCTTTTCAAAAAAATATCTTAGATCTTACAAAAATAACAACTCTTCTTACGTACTTCTTGACTAGAAAAACATAAACAACACCAGCATTTTGCTGTGGTTTCCTGCACCTGCAATCGGTCTCAATGCAGGGTGTTATAGCTCAGTTGCCATGGTTACAGGTTGGTCACCAGCCAACATGAGGTATGAGGCCATACTGAATCACAGGATGATGGGTTTTAATGTTAATTAGTCTCCCCCTTATCTCTGCTTTTGTCGAGTGCTTGCCGTCATCCTCGGCAGCGTATCTTCACATCTTTTTCTTCTTTTAAGCTACAACTGTAGTGTTTTAATTAATGAGCAGGTGTCTTCAAAGTGACTTCAACTTGACGTAGATTCAAATCAGCATCCAATTTGATTAATCTGGTTATGCTAATGGGTAGAATACCTGCTTACTGTAGTTACAGGATATAGTAAGTGCCAAATTTTGGTGCTTGCTTTGAACGTGAAGAAAATGCTTTGAACTTGTTTTTTTTTTATCCAATTGAAAATCTTGATTAATAAAACTTACCTGGGAAAATTTTATTTCAAAAGGTGGTTTTGTTTTTGAGATAGCAACTATGTCCACGCAGAAGAATGCTCCCTAATAAGAACACACTATCTGAGAAGCATTACGTCAGTAACGCTTCTCAGGTTCAACTATTTGTGTACTTATTACTTCGAAGTGAAATGCTCCTCAGATTGCTCTATACTATCGAAAGATGTTGTACGTAGGCTTCTAACCAAAAAATGTTATTGCCATTAATTTAAAGAGTGATTTCCAAACATACACCCTCCCTATAATACATTAAGACATTTTGTTTTGTTTTTCCTACTGGATTCCAAACCCGTCTGAGTGAAACTATTCCCAAGCAAAACAAACAAACTGCACAAATAGGCGATTGCCACAGCCCGCCAACTTCCTGACCAAAAAGCCAACTGAACACATCCATACGAGGAAGTATCACGCGAGGTAGGGATACAATATGCGTAGACGGAAGCGAAACAACAACCCTGAACCCTCCGCCTCTACCCTCCCCAGGGCCCCCAGCCTTTATTGATCATCCCCCATAAAGATAACCAATGCTATTCCTGCCACCATGCTCTTAATCTGATGATGTACGAACGAGTGGCCAGGATTCTCGAAACGTGCGCAGGTTGTTTACTGCATGGATTAAGGAGTTCTTGTGTTGAGAATTGGTCTTATCTTCCGCAGGCAAATAAAACAGTTTTATTTTTAAGCCGAGATGAGATTAGAATTAGCAGTAGCTACTAATGACGGATAAGTAAAATTAATTATCTATTATGGTTTGCAGCAACACCATGTATACATCAAACCCTTTTCAAAAGACAGCATTGAAATACATACACGTATACTTTAAATGGTATGAAATGGTGGATCTGAAAAAAAAAAGTTGCATTGGTGGGACAACCCAACGTTACCATCAGTACACTCTGACCATCTTCAGGGGAAAGAAACTGTTTGTTGACTCAAAACCCTATAATGTAACCACAAACCTTATTGTAGTATCAACCATGCAACATGCTAAATCCAACTGAGGTCAGTAATTTTTTAGAGTGTTACATGTACCTGCAGAATTGTAACGCAGGTCTAGTACAAAAAAGCCTTGCTTTATTGCTGAAAAAAAAATGTAAATTCAGTCATAATTAAATTTAACTGCAGGCAGGAGTTCTTTTAACCCATCGTATTAATTCCAAATTAAAGCTACCGAGATCCACTGCACTACCGACTGTAGATGACATTTAGTTCAGCCGTGCTGAATACATTAAAGCTTTTTGCAATTAACATTCATGAGCATTAACAGTAGCCATGGTAACCGAATTACTGGTGGGGGGGGGGGCACAAGGCGTGCTGAGCCTTTTATCAGAAATCATGGACACCCAAAGGAACCCTAATACACATAAACCCTCATAATAACAAGTGACAATCTATTTTGTGTATCACCACATAAACACATGCGATGCATGTGCATTCATTTTAAATGCATAAACAGCACCCCCATCAAAGATTGACATTTTAACGACGGGGTTGACCATAAATTCAAATCATATTGATTAAGGCGATGTAAAAACGTCACCTTGCAGTCATGACTATATCAAAAAGGTGTATCACCTTTCCGCACTCACATTATACTCGCACACTCTGAGCAGACAGCATATCAAATTTATGTCTGCCTAGTGCCCATCGTTACATCCTGCAACATTCACAGGCAATTTCCCCCACCCTATAGTGAATCCTCAAAACTGAGATAATCAAAAGTGACGAAATCTTACCACTGCGGAGTCATGTTGTAAGAGCCACTTCGACCCATGGCCTCGGCCACCGGTACATTCCCCATGCTATAATAAATCTTCCATGCGTGGACGTACAGGTAGAGGACGGACAGAAAGAAGAGGGAAAAACTCTTCTCCACTATTCAGTACGATCGTTTCATCCAACAAGACCTCATCATCAACCCCCCGAAAAACATCACATGCGATTCACTCTCCAGCTGACGTCATACGATGACCAATCATTATGATTCAATCGATGGGCATAGGGGGGCGCTACCACCACCGAACGTTGCGTTGTCGTCACAGGATCCCTGTGTCAACCACTTAACCCTGGAGCTTAGCTTTTCAAAGCAGGAAACTGACCCACCTGATCAATAGTGGTATTATTATAAGTATTAATAAATGTGGAGCCTATTCGCTCGCTGGGTGTAGCAGTGTAGTGTATCAGACAGCCACAATTTGATTGGCACGGAAACTGCATGTAAACCGGCGATTGATGCTAGTGTGTAAGGCGAAGAGGGTTGATCGTGCATGCTAGCGTACACACTACTGATGCTCTACACAGTGTGTATATTGCATAGAGCTTATTGACTAATAGGACATTTATGATGGTGAGTGATATTGTACAAGGCTGAGTGTCATCATCTTATTCACATATCGATTACAAACATCGTTGACGTGAAAAGTGGTATATCCAAACCAAATAAATTTATAAAAATACTAAAAAAGGGTGTTTCTTTTCAACTTTACTTTCATGTAGCACATCTTGTCTATATTTTCAATCTGTTTACCTCAAATTCACAAGACTCGGATACAAATCTAGGAATACAAATGAAAAACTAATACTTAAAACACATTGAATTCAAAATCTTCAAGTATTTTGCCCTATGTAAACGGGATCATAGGTCTAGTGGAAGACAATTATCTATATTTATAACCGCATCACTGCAAGGTGATGAAAGTCAGAAACAAAAAACAGGAAGAAGTAAAAAAATCCTTTTTAAAAAACAGGGCATACTAATCGAAATATCAACTGGTTAATTCAGAACCACCACTAGGACATTTTCACCATTATGCAAAGTTTTAAATCCTACTTGGTAGCAACCTGGTAATTTTCATTTTGCAAAGGGCACTTTCCAATGGAAAATCTTAAAGTCAATGGAAAACTTCTGAAGGGGCACCAAGGCCAAGACCAGAGGCAATGAAAGACGTGGCCTTTACTCTTGTGTATGGTGGAAACTACAAACTTTACTTGATTGTTTTTATCAATGCGCAAAGTTTCAAACTCCATGGAATAAATTGTGTTATTGATATACCGGATCGACAAAATAAGTGTACATCGCGCAGCATTGGGATCATAGGTCTAGTGGGTGATGGCTGTAATCTTATGTAAACCTTGCCAAGAGAGATTGTGGCCGGGTACCAGACAGCCAGTGTATGTTAACCTCACCATCAATTGGTACCAATCAGGTTTAATAGTTGTACACTGCAAACATAAACACAGCAAAGGTGGAAAGTCAGAGGGCCATCGAAAGAGCAGTTATCAAGCTAGATCCCCTAATGCCAAGTGACCAAGGGCAAGAGGAACACAATCATTGTAAATATAGAATGGATACCGAAAGACACACTCAACCTAAATGTCTAAATGTCAATGTACATAAAGCACCCAACAGTTAAACCACCCGACCCGTCAAAGGGTAGAATAAAGTATATAGGCCTACGATTTTCTTAGGGAGACTGCCAATATAGGGCTAGATAGCTCAGTTGGTAGAGTGCCGGCTCGTTAATCCTGCAGTCGGTTCAAGTCCCACTGTAGTAAAGAAAATTTGTTCAACCCCCCAAAAAAATTTCCTTTACACTTATATTGATGTGTATTGAGCACTGCATACTCAGTACTTTCCTGAGTTCTGTGAGAGAAAAACCAAACCAAACCCACAGGCGTCTGGTTGGGATACCAACCCACAACCTATGTTTTATGTCAGAGAGCAGTATTTTACTACCAGACCACCGAGCTATCCCAGTGACCCAAGTATGTCCTTAAATTTGTATATTTTTCAAATACAATGTACAAAGGAGTTTCATAGTGCATACAAAATGTATATGGTCTGCCAGACTTCTGAATTTTTCCTAGACACATAGTAACACAAGAGGGGGCTATTCAAGTTTACAAGTCTGGACAGTGACATTCACCCACATGAGTCAACATCACCATTCAGACACAAGAGCAGAGGGGGGCTTCAACCAGTGCTTGTTGGACCTATTTCCATGGTTTTGGTGTCGACTCTACACCCTTGTTATCTTAAAATATCATACTGCTGGGAGCTCAAATTATACCTGTCTCTCAAATCCAAACTTTAAAAGCAAACATCTGACATTTAATTTCATTAAATTTAGAAACTTACGTGCAATGTTCAATAGCATTTTATATCTTTCTAGTGCGAATGTTTCTCACTAAAAGGAATTTTTCCCTACACTCTGTGATTTATCAAACACTCGCCAGCTCAACTCTGGTATCACAAGAGTCTGATGCAGAATATAAATATAGACTTCAACTAAATCCACCGAGAGAACATGTATCACAGAAACATGACTATGTAACCCCCAAAAGAAAATGATCTAAAATGACTGCCTCATGTTCCCTCTTCCTGTTGGAGGGGCAAATTGTAGATATTGTGATGACAGACTAAAGCTAGAATCTATATTGAGGCTGGAGGAGAAGACTACAGACTAGACTATCTCCTGCCTAAGACCTGACGCTAACCAACATCCTTACCACCATCTTCAGGTTGTCTGTCTGAAAAGTAGCAACTCAAACTGAGAACTTGATAAGTCGTTTTGAGAAAGGGTGGACACAGTTTAGGTTTGGGTAAATTTGTCTGTAGACACCCAAATCAAACAGTGCACTCCTAAAGTGTCCACCATACCTCAAAAACGCTTATGCAAACCCCTTCCCCTATAGACATGTTGCATATGGCGTAAATCTGACAACTTTATGACCCGTTTGGAACACACAGTCAAACGTTTCCTGTGAGGATGGCGTGCAGCACGCAAACATTTCACAAAATTCATTGCAAGATTGGTCAGGGAACAACGGGGCTGCATTAGATTGAATCCATCCCTTGACTAATGTGAATCATCTTATTTATTTGTAATGATAATTTGACTAAGCAAAGCCCACCAAGAAACAATATTCCATCACCAGGCATGTACATGTATGCTCCTTCTTTTTTTAAAGAGCAAGGGCACCAAGGCGTTTGTTAAGGGCACCCTATCTAGGCTATAGGGAAATTGAATTTTCCGAGGCAATGACCAGGGGCCATGGAGGCAGTTGCCTTTGTTGCATCCGAGAAGTTTTAGACCTGCATCACCCCAAAAAACAGAAGAACACTATCAAATACTTTCACTATGTCATTAAAAAAACATGACTTTAGTAAAGAGAATCTTTCATATCAGTATACAGGCCGAAACAACAACAAAAACCAAAACAGTCGTACAAAACAAACAAAACCCTAAAACATGAAAGAGCACAGGCATCAACATTAGTTTTTTTTTTTGACTGTATAAAGAATTGAAGGTATGATTGACAGGCACATTGTCATGACAGGATAAAGGAAATGAGTCTGTGTTAGTATTAGGCCCTATTGATTTAGTAATCGTACTGTTTGTCACCCTGGACGGAAGCTCCATGCAAACACACATCATGCTTGATGCTTCACAGCTACTAGGCCAATGCCTTGGTGCCCCTTGAAAACATTCTGGAAGAAACTGAAACTTCCTTTGTAGAGGTGCCCTTGCTTGATCAAACAAAACCTGCCTTGCCCTCAAAAGGACAAAGTATCGGGCCTGACACGGGCATGGTATTTGGTCCTTGGAAAATAGTATGAATATTTTATCGATTAAAAAGGCTAAAACTACATGCACATATGGTGTAGGCTTTAACAGACTTTTCAGGGTTTTCAATTCAAATATTTATAGATTTTTCCCAAGGCAAAATAAATCGGAAATTAGATTAAATTTGGAAGAATATCGTGCCTGCTGTCATGATGCCAAAGGATTAGCGTGTACAACTGCAACAGCTTTAAGCTAAGGTACAGCATTTTGTGAAACACACACACACCCACAAATGTTATTTTTCAGGAATTATAAAATGAAAACAACTATCAAACTAACATCCCCCCTCTACTTCAACAAATAACTGCAATTAAGAAACTGCGACCCAGTACTTCAACAACCATCTGCTGGAAAAATAAAATGTAAATGAGTCAGAGAGAAGGACCATCATAAATTTCAAATTCCATCCATGCCCATCTATTTCCTACGTCCAATTTGTTTCATATTGATTCAAGGTTTCATGCAATTTCACTCAGGAGTCATTCGAAAAATGACAGTGCGCCGTACCCCGGTGACGTACTTAGTGGAGGGTCCTCGGCAAGTGTCCTCGCCAGATCCTGCCTTAAAATTAAATATACCAGGATGCAATGTCACAGCGGGGAAAATTGAAACTGGGATGAACTAATGGCTCAGAGAACAGTCACACAATGATTGTGATTCACAGTTGTGATTGTGATGTCCTGATTTGTATAAAGAAAGACCTGAAATCAGAATCTGACTCTGAAGGATACAGCAAATTAATGACTCTCTTAGCAGTTAGCAAGACAGGCCTGGAATTACACGCAGAGCCACGGAAGCCATGGCCCCTGGTTTTCTAATGATTTAAAGATTTTCCAACAGAAGTGCCTTTTGCAAAATGAAAACGGGCTTGCGCTTTTAGGATGGCTCATTTTGTGAAACTCTTACAAGAATCAAGCATCTTTTATCAAGAATCAAGTGTATAATGAATTGTTTTTTTTTAAATTAAACATACCAAAAAATGTTTTAAATTGAACAAAGAAACTTGAGTAATGACATTTGAGTAATAATTTGGGAGGCTAATCATCTGAACTTGCAACTGAGAAGCTGAACAGTGAAAGAAGCAAATAGCAAGTAGCAAGTCTACTAGGTAATACTATCCTTATTGAAACAGCAAGCTTCACAACTGACTAGTGGCAAGTTTATCAGGGGTCAATGTGATCATGTACATGTACTTTGTAGACTTCATAAGTGACTAGTAACAAGTCTAAAACATACAAAATCCAAATTGCTGAACTAAGTGGGCGGGCGAAGTAGTGGGCGCTTCAAGGGGATTGGGGGTAATCTTTAAAGGGCACTGATCATAAAATACCTGAGGTATGAATGAATTTGTCTACCATCAGACGTCAGTACATTATTGTCCTCCATGCTCCCCCATGCAACTAATTGTTTCTCACCCATCAAAAAATCTCAGACATTGCAATTAATCGACTCGTGTTCGCACTAAAAATCAATGATTGTAAAACGATATTGCCCTTTGGTGCAGCTTTATGCCGTCAGGACATTTTTTATGTTTGTACATCTGTCAGGTGCCGGTGACGTGTACTGTCAGAGTGTATATTTAATTGTTGTGCATCTGAGACATTGCGAACCATCTCCAGAAGGCCCAACATGGTTGCCTTAAGACAGATTTCAAGAAGCTGTGTACACACCGAGAAAGTCTTACGACTCACACTAGAGCGAGCTGAGAGGACAGTACACTTGTTTTGATTTAATCAATATTCTGAAAAGAAACCAAAGAGGCGACATTCCAGAGGGAGTGACACAAGAAATACTCCCACTCTCAAAGAAGAACTTTTCTCTAACATTTCCCCCAAAAATCAACAAATTATAAGACAGTTGTCATTGGTAATTATTGTTAGGAGTTATTTTCTCTTACTGTTAGTTCAAACTGTTTTACTTTTTATTTAATTAAACCCCTGACTCTCCAACTCATTGTATGTCATTACCTGTACAGAAAAGATGTGTTTCTGTTTCTGCCACGAAAACAATGCCATCAAAATATCCAGGCCTGATGCTTCACGAAGGCATTGAAGGCGACTGCCTCTATGCCCCTTGGTCAATGCCGTCAAGTTTCCCATTATCATTGTGCCCCCAACTTTCAGTAACAAGTCATGAGTTTCGATCCCAGAGGGTGCAATACCAAATTTCCTTTGGCCAGCCATAAAGGGCACTTCCATAATGACATCAGAAAGTTCATAACTAAATGGGCGCAAAGGTCAAGACAAGGGCAACAGAGGCACTGACCCCTATGAAATTCCAGGCTCCCTCTACACACCATGTACATGTACCCTTTTCAAGTAGGACACTTAAATTACATATTGTGGAATTTCACAACCTCTTCAAGCAGGAAACATGAAGTGATTGA
This sequence comes from Asterias amurensis, assembly GCF_032118995.1. Classification (NCBI taxonomy): domain Eukaryota; kingdom Metazoa; phylum Echinodermata; class Asteroidea; order Forcipulatida; family Asteriidae; genus Asterias; species Asterias amurensis. The sequence goes on from NC_092649.1 coordinate 25,695,958, forward strand.
AATACAGTCCTCATTGTTAAGACAAAACAAAATCCTGAAAAGGTCAAGAACAACAGGATATACTGAGGTAATCTGATCATGAAAATACCAACGGTTGGTCATCTCGCCGGCAGGAAACCTGCATATTCAGTTGGTATTGAGCTTGGACACAAACATTTCCCGCCAAATTTCTAGAATTTGGAGATCTATCCAGTGCCCTCGAGGGTGGATATTGATAACCACAGAATGCAATTCAACTTTTGCATGACACCATTTCGAAATCGGAATATGATGTTTTACAGAGTGCTCACGTAACTCAAAGCCTCAAATAGAATAGAGACATAAATATGGCAGTTTCGGTTGGTAACAGAAATTGCAAGTTTTCAGAAGTGCCCAAAAAGGCTACAGGTATTACAGATCCTAAAGTGGTACAAAAAGCATGAACACTTGGACTTTGTTTTGTGTAAAATAGACCCTTTGCATCAGACGTCACAAGCCTACACAGCGCCCTCAGCGAGGTCAAAGAAGGACCTGTCATTCTTTAAAAGAATTACTATTAATGGTCTTACACAATTTTTAAACAAAATAAAGACAAGCCTGGCCAATAACAAAATGACAACTCACCAAATAATGTCAGAGAGTAGCAGCCAACAAACAGCTCATGCTATATCCAACATACAAACTTCATGAACAATGTTGATCTCATTCTTCCTGCTCAAGAACACCCAACTTTCCAGAAATGCATCACCAAAAAACAAAGACACCCATATCACATTTCCCAAATAAAAAAGATACACAGTACAGGGACCAGGGTCCATTTGTTGCCAACTGAGTGAGTCACACAAAAATAGCAATTCATTTGCATCTTGAGCAGCGCCGAAATCACTGACTTTTCAGACAACACTGGACTGATAAATGGCGGTAACAATTCAAGCATTGTGTGCAGAAAGTCTCAAGTCACCACTGATCTTATTCCACTTTAAGAAGAGAACAAAAGAGGAATAGAGCAATTGTTAGAAGGTATTAGAGTCAGATAACTGTTTATAATAGGTTTACTTGTGTGTGTGTGTGTGTGTGTGTGTGTGTGTGTGTGTGGTATGGACCCAGACTCTTCAACTGTTTCACACCTCTATACAGTTGTAGAATTAGCAAACTGTTATATGCGCATCAGAGTTGATAATAGGTAATGGATAATCCATCCCTGATACTTAAAGCATGGAGCATCTAGTTTATTGCTCCATGCTTAAAGCAACAAAGGTGATTGCTTTCAAGCCCCAGTACTGGTCATTGCCTTGGTGCCCCTTAAAATGTCCAGATAGAAATTTGAATTTAGGTAGGGAGAAACTGCCTTGTCCTTACAAGATTGAAATGTCAGGCCTCGTTATGAATTTAATTTTGTATTATTTTGTTGTCTACTATGTAAGCCCATAGCTCAATCGTAAGCCTCAGTGCAAAACCTTTAATCTTTTCTCTTGTGAAAAGGGAGAAAGGCACTGGACACCTTTGTTGTCCATGACAAGTATTCTCAAATGGTGTATCCCAACATTGTGCACAAAATAACAAATCTGTAAAAATTTGTGGTAGCTGCATGATGTTATACAGTCACCGACTTCAATTTTCATTTTATTTTGCATCCACATTTTTGTAGAGTTTGGTGGAAACAATCAAATAATGTGCTTCAGGACCAAATGTAAACATTTGGCGCCCAAGTTGGCGCTAGTTTGGTCTATCAAAATGCCTGAAGTAGCGAAAAAGAGTCACTGCACTGGCACAGTCTTTCACAGTCCAACGATTTCTCACCCCAAAGAACCATTAATTCCTTATCCAATTGGAGCCGCCAGACAACCAAACAATTATCATTGTTGTCAAAATATCCTCATGGAAACCGCGTAGCATGAGTCATTGGTAGAAAGACGGCGTCGGCGTTTGATGCGAGGAGATTTATCACCTCACTCTTCACTTTATCCGCCCGAAAAACGCGCCACTCTGGAATTACTAATTTACTTGAGACAAAGGCAGTTGCCACCAACGGTGTGATTAATCATTACGACTCGGAGAGACAACCGCCTAAAATTATGCGATTTTGCTAGTGTGTGGAATATAATAACGATGGTGGGTATAACAGTATGAGAAGTGTCAAGAGAAACATTGCCCTCCAGCAATTTCAATCTGGAAGCTTTGAATATCAAATATCAAATGTCAGAGATCCCCCCCCCCCATCCCCTAGGATTTGTCAAAACTGTTCAGAGCGAGGTCCTACGAATGTTTCTTGTACTTTTTACTTGGTGCTTTATGTTTGGTTTGAAAGTTTTATTGTACAGGATAAAAATGTTTTTATTTTATACAGAAAGTGATAAAGCCTGAGAAAGGAAATAAAATCAAAGTAGACAAACCTATTTCAATCAAAAATCCTCAAATATAAAATATGATCATGAAAGAAGTTCATCAGGCTGGTAAAATATCAACTTAATAAATGAATTTTCTATGACACACAACCAATACTCACATAATTTTTGTTTAAGTTTCGTCTAGTTTCACTAGTCATCCTCAGAACGAGGCACCAACATCCAGTGGCCGTAGTGGCCACCAACCGACTGGTGGTGCCTCGTTCAGAGGAAATTACGTGAATCAGCTTGAAAAAAGAAATCTCAGCAACTGATAAGAACATCTGAAAAAAAACCTTCAAGTTATATTTCGCACACCAATCACCACAAAATGAATAATGTCAGATTGAACATGGCATTTAGGTGTGCTCTATTTCATGCCCAAAGTCTTTTTCCAGATGCGCCACCTTGACATGAAGCTTGCAAAAACAAAACCAAAAAAAGAGCAACGTACCTGCCTGTTTTCCTCATAATTATCCCCGACAGCGTAAATCCAGGTCTTCATTAGACCCTTTAACGAGAGACCTGCCCGTCACAATCCTCTCACTCATGAGAGGGTCACCTTACAGCGTTACATCCAACTGGATGAGCTTCAAGTAGTCAAGAAAACCCCACCGTCTCTCTACTTGTCTCCTCCGGTCATATATACAGTGACATTTTCAACACTTGCAGCCAAGCGTCCGATTTATCACATCGCAACATCCAGGTCACAAACAACAATGCGCTCGATCGTCATTTATAAGATTTGAGTTTGCGGTTTTCAGAGAAGTGGAAATGAAACCCGCCTCTAGGAAGTTGCATGTGCCATTACTTGCAACACACTTCCTAATTTCTACATCACCGTTTTTCAGTTCTGAAGAAGAGGGAAAAATCCATCATGGAGCTTCTTTCTCTCCCCCTGTCCCTCAGAAGTTGCCGACAAATAAACAAAGTGCCATTTTCGCCAGCCTCGGTTTTTTATGCCTACTTCATTAAAATTCAATTATGCTATCGATGAACTTTACCTTGGCCCAGATTCCCAGAAAAAAAATTCTCACCCGAGAGTTAAAGTACGACCGCTATAAAACATTGCAACAATCTATAAAACCCATCTTATTTTGGACACTTGGACACACCACATACTGGCCTTGTCAAAGAATTCGTTCAGCCTTCCCCCTAAAAAAAAATGAGGCAAGGAATTTTGTTATCACCTGCCATGGTAAGGATAATTGATTGGAATGAATTGATACTCAGGGTATCAATGTAACAATATTACTCAATCCAATCAGGGATGGCATTGACAAGACCAAGGGTCCAGGGTCCAGAGCTTTCCCTTAAGATATTCTGATGTTTCAAGAACACACTGACATCCAAGAGCGAACAATGTCAAACCTCAGCCTTGTGATAAGTATAAAAACCTGAATATTATTTTGTTTTACACACATGTGTGTAACCATATGACCTTTGCCAACTCTAGAGTAGATGTCTCACAAATAGACCACTGAGATTTGGCGGTAAAATCCAAATGATAGGGCCTGTTATTTATCCCAAATGCAAATTTAGCCCCCCCAAAAAACTGGTTATAAAATTGAGTGTATTTCAAGTAAAATAGCAAACTCTTCATTTAAACTCCATCCCTGGAATTTTGAGTACCTGGCATGATAATTGATGTAGGACAGCTATGCATTATATTATTTGGAACACAAATGGACCAATTTGGGTCAAGGGACCAATTTGGGTCAAGGGACCTATTTGAGTCAAGGGACTAATTTGGGTCAAGGGACCTATTTGAGTCAAGGGACTAATTTGGGTTGAGGGATCAATTTGGATCAAGGGACCAATTGGGTCATATTGCTAAATACATTAGTTGAAGGCTTAATAGGCTGTCCCTCCCCCAATCCCTACCCAACAAGCACCTTGTTAAGTATAAGTGAATGAGACCCCCCCCCCCCCAAACCAACATGCACATGACTCACATAGCACATGTAGGCCTACTGTCCAAGATGCTACACGTGCCTGTAGGTATTAAGCATTCAAACACCCCTAATTTCCTGTTTTCAATACACAGCATGTGTTGGGCAACCCCGCCAGCTGATTAAATCTCACAGACCCCCCTCTACTAAAAAAAAGAGCACCGAGCCCAACCCCGCCCACTCCCAATCCTCAAGGACCCTTTCACAACTGAACACACCCAGTAAGACTGAGATTCATTTCCACGGTTTCCCTTGGGATGCTAAGCTTCAATTACCTGAGGTAAATTGGGCACCAATTTAAATTTATTAAACAAAATTGTGCTGTAGATGAACGTGTCTGTCAAAGGGTATTACAATTGTCAGCTGGAAAAGTTAAGTGTACAAAATACAAACTGAGAGGGATGGAACTTTCCCAAACTTGTTTTCGTTATTCTTAGCACAGCCTGAAGCATTTATCTTCGTTGGTAGCCAGTGCTAAGCAAAGCATGATTGCATGGCGGTTTTGTCTGGAACCTTATTGATATCTGTTTAGTGAAATCTTTCAAGGTTTATCAAGGCAAATAGTGCCTCATAATCTCAGTGAAATTTTGTGATTCTAAATGGCACTGCATGAATTCTCTAAGAGATCTTTAGAAGAGGGAGTTTTTAGCAAGAGCTGACCGATTCTCAGAGATTCTTGCTAAAGAGAAGACAAATTACATGGTGTAAAAAAAGGATGTGGTTATGTGCAGATTGCTTGGCTACTGCTGTTTTTACATGTAAGTGTTCTGCTATGGACGCTTTACATGATAATCAAGCCACAGCCGTAGCCACATGTGGGAGTGTCATGGCCGAGCGGTTAAGAGCACAGAATTCAAACTCTGGTGTTTCTGATCAGCAGAGTGTGGGTTCAAATCCCCAGCCGTGACACTTGTGTCCTTAAGCAAGACAAACAACCATTGCTTCATCCTTCGGATGGGACGTAAAGCCGTTGGTCCCATGTGTTGTGTAAACGCATGTAAAAGAACCCAGTGCACTTATCGAAAAGAGAAGGGGTTCGCCCCGGTGTTCCTGGCTGGATTGGCAGCATATTGCGCCACAGCACCTTGTAAACCATTACATGGTGCTTAAGGATTAGGTCTTATATCTCAAAATTCGCCCCACTCCTTGCAGTAATAATACCTGGCGTTTTGTATCCTTTGGCAAAAGGCGCATTATAAATACGGTTATTATTAGATAATTATTTTTGTTGGGGGAGGGGGCAGAAGTGGAGTTCTTGAGACTTAGGAAGTGTGGCGGCATGTCACTCTATCAACACGGTCAAATAAAAGAGACTTTATGGGTCTTAGTCTAGATCTATTCACCATCTGATGTTTGCCCATGAAAATCCCGTAATCTGGGTTATTGAAAACAAATATAAGCCCAAGATAATCAGAGGTTTTATTCACAGAATGAGGATAAATAATCCACTACGGCAAAACCTTAGATGAAAATAATCCAGAGCGAAAAGAATGAAAAAGAAAAAAAAAACAGAGTGGAAATTTTACTAAACCATTACGGTCTAGACTTACGACGGATAATTGAGGAATCAGACAATTAGGAAGATCATGTCGGAGATAGGAAATGTTGGGAAATGCCGTAATGCCATCCCATAAGCTCTGGTCTGTCTGTCTGGATGTTGGGTTTAATTGTCATCGTTATTTGATTTTGTAGGATGACATTAACGTTTTTGGCAGCGGTTTAGGGGGGGTTGGGGGGTTGTCAAAGCGACCAAGGGCGAGTTAACTGAAATGATCCAATTGGGCCGAATTAGCACTACTGGACTAATAACCTCGTTGGTAGGCACATATGAAAATAAGACTTAATGAAACTATCAAGTAGAGATTATTGCAGTTGACATTTGAAAAGACGTTTTTCCTTTCGAGGACAAAACTGGAGCATGTCTTTTGAAAAATGCACCCAAGAATTATTTGACTGGCTGCTTTTGACTATTCTTACAAAGGCAGTCCACAATCTGAAACTTTAAAATCTCAGATTTGTTTTGCCATCACAGAATGAGCTGATCACGGTTAAACTTAAGACACAAAGTACTTTTGTAACCTTTTCATTTATCAAAGAGCAGAGTTAGTGATGCTTTGGGAAGAGAAGATTAGTGAACAATTAGTGAGCAAAATGTTCACACATTCACCCAGTCAAGGAAAACACCCGAACACACTTGACCTTATCACAAGTAACAAAAAGTATCGATGAACCCAGGAAAGAGGTAGCTTTTAAGGGCAAAAGTCGCAAGGTTTCCCAACAGAATTAATCTCATTATTTACACATATTATTTCCAATGGTTCGTTTTGAGATATCAAACAGCCACACCTCATCAAGTTACACAACTGGGATACGAAACAGGATTTTAAACCTGAAATTGACCGGTAGTTTGCAAAAAGGGAGAGACCAACTATGGTTACAGGAAATACACAAGATTGGCAGAGCTAATAAAATAATCACAGAGTGTTCATGTTTTGTGTGGTCAAACCAGAAACATGAAATAACAAACCAGGATAAATTTAGGTTTATATTCTTTTGTGTGAGTGAGGAAAAAACTGAGGAAACCATGAAAAATTTCGAGCAAGCAACCAAGATGTAACAACTGAAATCAAGCTGGTGCGTTTACAACAATATTTGTGCCAGGTCTCACCAAATTGTTTTACTAATGCAATGATTACATCAACTACAAAAAAATCCAACCCTATTGAAGGAAGAGATTTACCTTTAAAGGTAGGCCTACTATCAAGAAATCAATAATGTGACAACAAACAAAAATTTTTAGTACACAAAACATATTCACCTCTTGGTTCTGTCAACTTGTCAATGAATTCCTAGATGTCTACTGAACAAAACAACACAACGGTTTGCTTCAAACACTGCATCACTGATCACATTAACCTGAAGAGACTTAAATCCAGCAAAGTTCATACAGCCATCAGTCCAACATCCAGTCCTCCACCGTCAATAACATTTAATTTGTCTCCAACTCTCTGGTACTGCTGCTACTAGTCCACAGTACACACGCTAAGCAACCCCCGACGCCACTGGCTCCACAAACTGCAACCCGCCTCGATCATCACACTGACTCACCCATACTACTCATCCACTAAGAGAGGGGATACCTAACACAGTCATACAAACACACGTGTGACACTACTCAGAACAATAGTTAAACATGTACTTCAACGACGACGCCGCATCAACGCAATCACCCAACCATGAAAAATGGAAACAAAAAATCACAGCTGAAGTTTCCACAGGCAGAAAAAAAAATCCAGGAAACAGCGAACTTAATAAAGCATGTCTGACGATGCCATCGCCACTTTCAATAAATCCACATCTAATCATGTAATGAGTGATACACAATATGTTACACAACTCTTGTTATGACGGCTATTGCTTATAGCATCACCATGGGCATGAATAATGCAATTGTCCTTGTGATTTTATCCTAAACAAAAAATGTTTTGATGGATATGTGTCACCGTTGTCTCTTCTCCGACCTACCACAAGAAAATAAAATTACCGATCAGTGGATTTTTAGTTTTTTAATGGCAATAATAATTTGACTCATGAGTGGCGGGCAGATGACTAGATAGATCCAAGATGATGTAATTAGGGCTCCCTCGTGTGGCAGCGGGATAAACATAGCATTCACCAAGGGGAGGAGAGAGGGTGGAATTTGTACCAGGGACGAAAGTTGTCTAGTGTACTTTATACACCAATAACTTTTTTTATTATTTTTTTAAATTTACACATGTGTACCAATAAGGTCCTTTTGGTGATACTGATTGTATTTTAAATAACTGTTGGATCTTTTTATTGCCATTGTGCTATTATTAAACCACTATAAAATTGGAAAACAAAAAAGGTTTCATTATATTCAGTCAATTTCTCCAAAAAGTTTATTAGGGGCAAGTAATTCAACTCTTTTAGTCGATTATCATTACTTTATTTTTATCTTCCGCTCTCGATTATTATAAAGTGTCTCATCATTCATGGACAATTCTAGATGAAGGTTATTTTTTGCATTATAAAAAACTTTGTTGGCCCCTTCTTGGCAATCATGGAGCAGTTTTTCTTTAGTCAGATCAGTTGGTTTATGCAACCATCAAATCCAATGGTATGAAACCACAAATAATTTATAGTCGCTCATCTAGAAAAATCAGCTTTTTTTTTTTTTATATCATGTATCTCATTTAAATTTCATTACTTGAACATGTCAATGAGCTAAGTGAATTCTGTATGATTTGTTTGTTCATTTACATTCATCCATTTGAGGCTGTAACCCATCCAGTCAAGTTGATGAAAGTTGGCCATTACAACAAGATTGTATGAAAATAAAGGTAGTTCAGTGATGTACTGCATGTTTCAATGGCAGCCATTGCTAATAATATCAACTGTAAAAAAAAGCTGGTCAGTTTGAGGTAGCCCTCTTACTAGTCTTACTCTCATACAACTAAACAATTCAAAACCATTCAGCTGCAAGAGTTTATTTTGTGTGGTGGCATAACTGTCCTTCGAACCAAGTATCAAACATGTAACGCCACGGGTCCAAGACGTGCAACTCTGGCTGAAATGTAAACTATGCACTAGATAAATTTTTATCGCTCTGCTTATTGCGGAATTTTGAAGGAGAAAAAAAAAGGTGATTTTCCATCTAACTGATGAAGGGCGTACCACCCCCCCCCCTACCCATCCCCTCCCAAACAGACATGTCAGAAATCTTACCTTAAAATGCTTTACAGACAGCATAACGGTTTAAGATCAATTTCTGAGAGGCTTGTCCCTAGACTTACTCACAGATGCCATTTTGATGGTTGCTCTAAGGATACTTTAAACAGTCAAATTCCGACATAATGTCCGATGAACATAAACGTTGATCTACAGGCCCAGCTACTGTTGTGCTTTCCTTATAGCCGTCTACACGAACATGTACATGTACCTACATTTGCATACATTTACATGTACAGTGTACATGTAAGTAATCAACATTTTATCTAAAACGCTATCAATTGCTTTTATGTGCATTGGGCTATTATTTCTTATAAATTATCTTGTTAAGCTCAGATGAGCGAGTCTATACTAACAAGGTTGTTATGGCGATTTATAATGAGGAAGAATTTGAAAGGGCACAGAAGCTTCCCGGAATTATAAGTGTTTGCTGAACTTTACTCATCCGAAAAAGAAAAGGAGTTAAAAATGAGTGGGTTCGACGCCCATGTTTGTTTTTGAAATGTTTGTGAATGTCAGTTTTGCACAAAGTCCACAACCGATTTCTGATGGGTCTCTTTATGAAACCACGCCATATGCGATGATTCTATTTTTGAATGACCGTTTGTTTGTAGATATTATGACGCGCACAGGTGTGGTCAGCATTATATTTGTTATTTATTAATAAAAACTAATCAAGATCTCCATCGAGTTGAGCAGTAACTCTCTGGTAACACATGATGTCGTGACCACATATTTATTTGCAAAAAATAGTTAATGGTCTGATGTTTCGACCCTTTCAGTGTCTTTCTCAGAGGCTATGTACATACATGTAGTAAGGCCTATCATGTAAATTGCCCCCCCCCCCCACCTAAAGGTATTGACACAATTTGACAATCTCACAATCTGACATTTCCCGCTCAGTCTTTAATCAAATCAGAGGCATTTACACTATGAAGAACGGAGCAGGGGGGTTGCTTTGCAATTATATTAAGTGTACACTGTACACAGCCTTTTTGATGTAGGGCGGACACCACGAGTATTGTGTGCATTGGGTGTATACAGAACAAGTTACCCACACCTAATAGTGTTGCAGTACGCCTTAAAGGAACACGTTGCCATGGATCGGTCGAGTTGGTCTTTGAAAAGCGTATGTAACCGTTTGTTATAGAACGCATATGATTTATAGAAAGATATTTTAAAAGTAGAATATAATGATCCACACAAGTTTCACTCGAAATTGCGTGGTTTTCCTTTTACCTCATCGACATACACGGTCGGCCATTTATGGGAGTCAAATTTTTGACTCCCATAAATGGCCGACCGTGTTAGTTCGCAAAGTAAAAGGAAAACCACGCAATTTCGAGGCGAATGTGTGTGGATCATTGTATTCTGCTTTTTAAACATCTTTCTAACCATGATGCATTTTATAACAAACGGTTACAAACGCTTTTCAAAGACCAACTCGACTGATCCAAGGCAACGTGTTCCTTTAAGTGTCTGCCACACATGTATCTCAAAATGGTGAAGTTTGTACATCTCAGCTCAAACCCAAATTCTCTCGATGTTGACAACCGAGTCACAATAAAGGAGTCCTCTAACCCACAAGTGCAACCCAAACACTCGCACACTCTGCCAATTTCTGTGACTGAGTTTCAGATCATGTTCTGTAGATCATGCAGGGTACACATCCATACATGTACATGTAAATGTACACAAGTTTTTGATTACATTGTACTTCCTTGTTTCACCGGTAGATATCATGACCCCAACTCAATAAACCTTTATCTTTGTATGGCCATCTTGAATCTCTCCCATCAAAACAAATGTAACCTAACCAAGGCGGGTACATGTAGGAGAAATAGTCTGGTTCCTTTTTGAACAGTGAATACTAGCATCCATTACTACTATTGGATACAGGGAACACGACCAAGATGGAAGCATATTGATAAAGGTCTCCCATGACAGGAGGATTCTCTGAAACTAAGCCCATTACTCTTGAGCCCTTTAAATGCAATCACACAACAACACAAGGTTGACTCTCAATGACTTAGGCTAATCATAACCCAAAAAGTTCTTTAATCAAATCCTTACATACCCCGACAATAATTTCTCTGCCTACATTCAAGTAGGTACAAACTCTGAGTAAGACATGTGTTAGAGACAGGTCCTTATTTGAACATGATCATGTTTTGCACATACCAAAAGGCAGTGAACAAATGCCAAAGCACAGACATGGTTGTGGTTTTACCTTCTCGGTGCCACACTGGGTGTACTTTGTTTCACACTTGCTATGTTGAAATCTCCCGGCCGTCGAACATACAAACTCTGATCTGATGTTGCCATGTTGGATTCCAAAAACATCCACAAAAGAAAGACTCAGCACTCTCTCAAATACAAGATGAAGTGACTTATAATGTCCCTCTGCAGCAACAAAGCAATATGGCGGCTTTGTTTTTAACTCCTTAGGTCTGGACAGTAAACGCAGTTCGGTGAAGCTGCCGTTCGACTTCCTGCTTCTTGTACAGATTTAACGCGTGAAGACCGAACAGAGGTTTGTGGAAGTGAAATATGTGACAATAGTGGACAGGATGTGTAAGATCTAACGGAAATACTGGAAGGAAATTACTTTTACACACAACATCCTGGACTAGTGGTTGGAATCTAACCACCATTGCTTCTGTCCCTAGTCACGTGGGGAGACCTCTGAGGGATTGCGATTGGTTTTTAGATTATCGAGAAACATGGAACTTCCATAAGCCGTGTCAAGACAGTCGGGATTCTTTGCATGCGATGTGCACTCATTGTGCAACCCTGATGTTAATTTGTAAATAAATAGCGTGGAAGGAGATTGAAAACGAAACAATGGCAATGACAACTGAAAGTATAACCAACAGAATCAAAACTGAAAATGGTCAAGTAAGACCATATTACACTGCACACAGTTCTGTTTTTTTTTGTAAAGGGATTTTCCACTTTGAGATTTTCTCTGAAGAGTTGATTTACTCTACAGAAGTACACCTCTTGCTTTTTGTAGAAGTCATTAAAATAAAGTGGGAAAAGTATTTGCACAAATCTGCGGAGTATAGATACGTTATGCCTTTATAGCAGATGAGAGTTACCATCCAAATTACTGTGGTGTATTGCTCTGTGAATGGTTCCCTGCAAATTGTTGACTAAGCAAAAAAATTTAGCTAAAAAGTATAGGAGTATAGATACGTTATGCCTTTATAGCAGATGAGAGTTACCATCCAAATTACTGTGGTGTATTGCTCTGTGAATGGTTCCCTGCAAATTGTTGACTAAGCAAAAAAATTTAGCTAAAAAGCAAAAGAGCCCTCTATGAAGTCCGATATCGAAAAGCCTCGTTTAAAAATTTAACATAAGACAAAATGGTCAAGCGAATACGCCAAAGTCATCATTTTCTCCAAAAGGCCTATAAAACCATTGAAACTATCCCTTAGTGATAAAACAAACATTGCGTCACTTATTTCAAGGAAGAAAAATACAATCCTTTCAAAAAAATATTGTTAATCCTCTCTTCCCACCACAGGTGCTTTACAACCAGATGTGACAACAGAACACGCAAACAATGGCCTTCCATCATACACCAAACATTCAAATATAGAATAACTGCGTCAATCCAAAAGCGTCAACAAATCAATTAAAAGCACATTATGAGCATGTTTATGGATTTTGATAACACCATTAAAGATAAAAGAGTGCATTCATCTCTTGGGGGGGGGGGGGAGCGAGGAGTGTCATTGCAACAACACCGCTAACGAAGTGTTTACTTCCTGATGAAAGTTTTCTAAAACACAATGCCACTGTTGAATTAGAGACCGCAGGGAATAGCAAGGAAATGACGGCAGTACTCTTTGCCCTTACTACTTCATGACCTCCGCTACTGTATTTAATGTAGACTGATAATTAAAGTAATTTAAGTGGACTGAGTAACCTTGCCGAGTGCTCAGTAATTGTGGAAGGTAATTTCATGGCAAAAACTATGTACATCTGCAGTAGATAAATCCGTTTTATCATTCTCTATGGTTTTACAAGGCTTTAGTTTTCCACTTTTCAGATATGAAGGGTGAAAAATAACAAACGATGCATTTGCAATACCGTGTGCAATCATAGAATTAAAAACAAGTGAATGCATTTCACTCATAAAACAAAATCAACATGAAAGCTACAAATAGTCAATTAAAATTTTTAGCTACATGTAAGTTCAGTCTTGTGGATCAATGGAGGTAATGCTTCTTAGACACTGAGGGAATACAGTTTCACTTCCATTAGCTCATGTTATTCTAACTTTTTCAATTGAACCGCTCTCAAACCTTTTTTCTCCTTTCTTTTGCATGACAGAGAAAAAGGGCACAAGTCAGTGGTTAAACCACGGTTAAACAGACCCATGAGAACCAGAAGTAAAGGCTTAGTGCGTTAAGTCTTGCTAATCAATGAGGTTATAACCAAGGAGGAAGAAAATTTACTCCCTCATCCACCAAGGGAATACAAATTCACCTCCAAAGGTTTTGTGTTTGGATTGCCCTTCTTATGTTAAAGGCAGTGCGTCCAGCATATCAGGTAACATGCTTAGCCCCAGGCCAGCAAACATCATTTACACAGGTCAATACTAATGACATGTGCCTGGAGGGGAGGATGGGGGTTGGGGGGGGGGGGTTATAGAGGGTCAGTTACAGGTTTCCCTGTATAGGAGTCATATCTGTTAAGATTATCAGCCACTTTGGACAGTCTGTAAACATGAAGGAAATGAGGTGTTATCCATGGTCCACTACACAAGTCCATCAAGTGAAGTTGACAGAGGTGAAGTGATAATGCTGCAAGGATGATAGTGTCATCCATTCTGGGGAGGAATGATTTTCCCAGAGGGAGCATGGTGGGTGAAAGGTGTCTTGTGTGAACACCATCAAGTTTAACAGCATGCATCCCTCTTAGAGAGGGCAGATTAAGGGTCCAAGTGTCTTCTTCAGAGGGACCAAGTTATATTGAAATCAATAGATCGAGATAACTAGATAGCTTAATGCATGTTACTCTTACATGTCAAGTTGTTGGGGTAAAATAACCAAACAGCAAGTTACTTGACCATTTTAAGTCCAGTGCAGACAGCCTAGAAAAATGTCACCAAGGTAACTTTATCGAGTCCAATGAGTAGTTTAACTAGCCACCTTTTGCATAATGTAAAACTGCATGTAACCTGGTTGAACAACTAACCTAGCCAAAGAGTCCAGTCCTTGGTAAGATTTACCAATTAGAAAGTTACGAATATGGTTTCAATACCATAGCACTCTAATGGGTAAATATTGATACAAAACTAATTCAATATTTATCGAATGCGAGCACGGCTTTAATTGAAGATAAATTATTTTGGTATTTACATGTATGTGCATGAATGTTGCCTAATACCATAAAAGGCAATCATACTCATACTGCAAGTATCATATGTCATAAATCTGTCCTCAGCATTGTTATGCATTTAGCTTAAGAGCATCATGACCTGTGTCACTGCTATGATTGACGACTCAACACCGAAACAGTTTCTGTCTTTGCAGAAACCAAAACTGACATTGCTGAGTTATCCTCTGGGAGAATCGCTGGGAGGCAAACATTGAACACTGTGCTTCATTGTACAGCGAGTCCTGGAGGTTGTTCTTCACTGCGAAGCAGGAAATGCTCATCAATTAAAGAGGTATTACTTCAAATATTCCTCGCAAATACTCAGTTGGGGAGGTAGTGTTTTCTGCTCTACCAGCCAGGATTCTGATGGATGATACCCAAGCCTTAGCATCCATATGGTGTAGCCGAAACTTGAAGTGGCCTTCAGGCCTTGTGTGTCTGGCGACTTGCATACATTTTGTTTTTTTAAACACGCAACAAGGTGCATGCTGGTCTAGCTAGTGTCCAAGTTTGGATGCTAGCTAGACCAGCATGCATCTCATATGCTGGTCTAGCTGTTTTAGTCTCCAAGTTTGGACACTACAAAATGAGATCATATAGAGTCAACATTTACATTGTAAAATCAACCTGCCTCAAGACATGCTTTTGGGAAAGATGAATACTTATAATGTGCAATGCACATCATGTTGCGAAATCTGGTAAAACCACATAGTGAAATTTTAAAGATAGGTTTACATTTTTGGATCACACCTCCTTCCCTTTGCAGGAAGAGGGTACTTGTCTGTAGCCGGTAGCGTGGCCACATCCTGGTGTCCGTACATTGTGTCACTATTCAGCCATTGCCAACAACATTGAAAAAACAAACATGCACACAATTAGGAGCTGGAATAACACATCTTTCACAATGCACGATTGTAATTTATATTTTATGAGTAACTTTTAACTGATACTTATAGCGAAATTGTTCCTGTTTTTACCTTTTTGCGTCTTTATGTTTTTATTACCGTCTGGAAAATCTTTAGATGACTTTTTTCTTTTTGGTTACCCACAGGTTTGTTCTCTGTAGTCCTATTTATATTATTAGTTCTTTGTATATAACTATTTGTGTGCTTCCTGGAAATTTAATATAATTATATAACATGCACACCATAGGATACATTACGAAATTGTGCAATTGAATCATGTCATAATTTGTTTTTCTTTTTTCTTTTGAAAAATCTGTGTAAATTACTAATCCGATAAATAATTTTATTAAAATTTGTTGCGTAAAATTCACTATCCAGTGACCGCTCAACATTTCTCCCAAGTGTCTGATTAAAAAAGTTTGCAGAGTAATTTTATAGTCATCATAAAAAAGAGGTCAGAAGGTAGTAAAACCCATACTTGAAGAGTCTTGAATTCGATGACACACAAACTCAAATTATAAAAATTGAGGCGTCCAATTGTCTACATGTATGTACGATGTATCACTTGACCCAATAACACAATAACTAAATTCCAGAACCGTCTTTTAAATCAACAACATCAATAAATGAAAACATTTTTCAACATTATCAATATCAAGTTGAGTGGGGTCACTATGTGTGCATTTTTATACTTTTGAGTAATGATTGTCCCAGTCAGTTTCCCCTATAAAGAAGTCGCATTGATTGCTGCCACTTGATTTCCAGGCTGTATCAAAAACTTTAGGTGCAATGCCCGACTACTCGGTAGATAAAATGGAAAAAGTTTCAACAATCAGGGAGATTTTCAAATTTGTTCATCAGAACATTAAAAGATTGGGGTTTTATTTTAAGGCGCATTCTGCAGAATCAGGGAGATCGTTGGCAGCTCTGTGTTAACTGCAACGTAACATTTAAAGGCTATCACTTTTTCAGTGTTCCAGACAGTCAGCCATATCCACTGCCAAAGCTATGTCATTCTCGACAAGCCCATCAAACTTCACCTAATCAGACCAAACTATTCTCATTTCAGTTTCTCCTCATGATTTCTGAAATAACAACATTTATTCCTATGGACAGTTCAAAAGATATTGTTTCGCACGCAATAGAAATGAGCAATCTGTCCCACTGGCATGTTATTACAAACATCATCCTAACGTAAACCCAGACGATGTCAACGCACTCATTAGCTGAGGGGCCGAGAGTAGAAGGCGCTGGAATTGTTTGTTTATGTCACTAGGTGACATCTTTAAACATCTGGTCCTTGGTGTCCTACCAACTGGTTATTACCAACCAAAAATATACGCGTGTTCTGTCACGGGGCGAGTCAAATAATACCTTTGATCCAATGTAAATGTACAGTGTAACCGTAATTCACCGTTTCCATCGTTGAGATTTGGGGTGGGGAGTTCAATCCAGCTGACCAATGAGTGAATGTCCTTTCAATCTCCTGCAGTGAATATTTACAGACTTGTCCTTGGTGCCCTACCAACTGGTTGTTGACAAACCATCCAAAAATATACAGCGTTTTGTCGCCGAGCATGTCCAATAAAAACTTTGATCCAACGTAAATGGGTAGCTGTATTTCTGGTCTACCCCAGAGATTTGGGTGGGGGGAGTCAAGTCAACCAATGAGTGAATGCCCCTTCAATCTCCCGCAGTGAGTATTTACAGATGTGAATGCCTAGAGAGATGAAGCCTAGCTGGGTATTCGGTCCATAATTCTTTGGGCCTCAAATTCAATTACCGTAATGCGTAAATTGAATTTGCTAAAACAGATCACGAATGTTTTCATTGTGGCTGTGTGAAAGAAAATATTGGTACTTGCTTGTTATTTAGAGAAAGCTTACGGAATAAATTAAAGAGTTTGTGATAAAAATCCACCAGAACTCAAGTGGATTGCAACAAAAAGCCTGCAGTAATAAATGGGAGCAATTTCGTCAAGCATTTTGCAAAGCAGAAACATAAAAGAAATTGCAGTGGAAAATTCAGATTTTTGTGTAGAAACCTATACACTCTGAGTAGCACATTGCTACAATGTACGCGTGTGCTACCTGGAAAATCATTCACTTATAAGTAAGGGGGGAAAAACTAGTTCAATTATCTGCATCAAAAACAAATACTGAACAAGAAATTTCACAAAATAACAGTATTATTTAAAAACTAATCTAACTTTAACTAACCTACAAGTAACTTTCTGGTAGTTTTTTAGTTACCCTCTGTATTGTGACACAAAGAAATCTTACAAATAAGTACCCGGTCACCGAATAAGAATGAGAACTAAAAAAACCATTCAGTCCTGTGACGTTGAGAGGATCTTCCGAAATTAGATTACACATGATTTTGATCACGATCTAGAATGTGGGTAAGAGCGTGAAGCGCTAATTACAAAACGATCGCAATGCGCTGCCCACCAACCGCGACATAAATTTCCCCCATGATCGATTTCGAGTGCCTGTCAATTACGTTCGCCGCACACAGCGACAACAAACAAAAGAGAGACCCAGGCCAATTACTATTTGATTTTTGCTCACGCGTCTGTCTCTTTGCTCACGCGTCTGTCTCAAAGTGACAAATTCCTCCGTTACTGAAGAAGCTGTAAAATACTTGATGTAAAGTTTTGTCCTATAACGAAATGAGAGATAATTTGGAGACCTTTGTAGGAGTTATTTTTTCATTAGTAACACGGAGAGGGTTTGAAAGGGGAAGTTTAAGTGCCAGGCCACACAGATCTTAAGAGGGACGAGAGAGTCCGTGGCTAGACTTGATGAGAGGAGATCCGGCCTCCTCAAGAATTATTCAACACTTGTCTGTGCCTTCATTTCAATTGCGAGAGAAACCCAGCTTGGAATATTTTGTTAAAGGCACTAGACACATTTGGTAACTATTCAAAATAAAAAGAAGCATAAAAACTTACTTGGTAGCAAGCATTGGAGAACTGTTGATAGTTTAAAACATGAGAAACGGCTCCCTCTAAATTAACATAGTTTTTGAGAAAGAGGTAATTTCTAACTCAATTAATAAAATACTTCAGCTGAAGCCTTTTATTTAATGCATCTGAAAGCAAAAACATTTGTGCAACATACCTTTCATTATTCTCTTGCAACTTCAATGACCTATTTATTAAAAAAAAAAAAATCAGAGATTTGTTATTTTGTGCATATGTTGAGATACACCAAATACTGGTCTTTGAGATTAGTACCAAACATGTCCAGTGCCTCTAAGGAAAAAAAACTTTTAGAAAAATGTACCACAACCAAGATAATTTATTGAGTGTAAACACCAGTATGGCACACTAAAAACCTAGACAGGGTTTTTGTTCACCCCCCACAAGGAATTCCTGCAGGCCACTCTCAGAATTCATAACTTCAATAACCCACCTTTCCGAACAAAATGTAGTATAAGCACTCCAAGTACCCTGTTGGTTCATGCGTTATATAAGACTTCAGTAAATATATTTTTATTCTCCACCTTGTGTTACTCCAAATGCTTCCGGAGATATGCTTCCATATGATACAACATGTCAATGAGTAAGTCCATTAAGCACAACACGCTGAAGCAAAAGTAAGGCTTTCATGTCAAGATCGTTCCCAAAAGAGGGGGATGAAACCCAAGGGCCGCCCCCCTCTCCCTTCCTTTCATACCCCTCTGGGTAAACACATCAAGGTACCAGTCAACCTCACGGTTGTTACTCACTCTTAAAGCTGAGTGCAATCCTCATTCAGTTAAAATGAAATGGGCAAGGACAAAGATTTTGACTATAAAATATGAATGGTGACTGAAAAATATCAAACCTCACTTTTTCTTTCTATCCATAGAGGAGGGAATTTTAATGTAAACATCTTTGAACATTCATTGATCTGTCTGCAGCTGAAACTGACACTAATGGCCACAAATGAGAAGATTGTGATATTGAGCCCATCCTGGCCAAACATTTGAAGAGTAGATGATGGAAAACCAACAATAAGCAATTATTTTCCACCGAATCACCAAATAAGGTGAAGAAATGTGTCTAGGTTTAATCTTCCAAGACCAATGATAGTTCGGTCGAAGACGGAGATAAAGGACCAGGGAGACAGAGAAGAGCAAGTACTCTGTCTGTCAGAATCCATTTGGTATCTGCCATTTAATATTTTTACGATCATGTTAATAGCAGGCCAAAAGTACAAGTGCACAGTGATATAGAATGTTAAGTGGTGGAATCTATCACTAAAGACGTCCGGCTGGTCTCCCTGTGGACGTGCTACACAGAGCTGACGATGCTACTAACAATCTGTTATTTTTAGCTTGAAGTGTTGTTTTTGTCATTATACAAAATGCAAGGTGCTAACGAAATCAGCAAACTTATTTCTTTCTTGAGATGAAGAGAATACTATTTCTTGATTGTTTCTGTGGGAAAGTGTGATGTCACACTTTGACTGGCCAATCAAAATTGAGAGAGTTGCTTGACCAGCTACACTGAAACTGAAAAAGCCTGAGAAGAAGCCTGTTTTAAGTATTCCTATATATTTATTCATTACACTAAACACTTCCAACAGCACAATTAGAATTAATTACTAACGAGAGGAAAACCACAATAGGAAAACCCACACAAGTACATGTAATGACTGAAAACCAGTTCACACGCAAGGGTCCAATCTGAGGTGGCATTTGAACCCTGCTCAACAGAGGTGAAAGAGTCGAAAGGCAGGAGAAGAAACCACTGAGCCAATCTTGTCTCCTTGTCCTTGTGTCTGTACAAAGGCCCATCCATACACTGTACAGCATCAACAACAAACTACATATAACAGGATACTTTGCACAAATCCCTTTAACATTGCCTAACACCAATGGAGAGGCAAGCCATGGAAAGGTGAACAGAACTGCTGGTCTGTTTTCATGCACGTGTCACTATAATTTCCTGCACCCCCACTGGGAAGAAAATTGAATTTATTTTGAAATCTCTTTATGGGTCAAACATGTGCAAATCCTTGGATAAAATGGCCTCCATGTATACACGCAGGCCAACCTTACACCGAGCAGCTCATATATTAGGAACAAGAAACTCACTTGACAAGATGTTCTGCATCGTAATTCTCAAAATTAATCCATTTAAAAAAGTAACAAGATATTTCCTTTAAAGAGGGGCTCCAAGGTCAAATTCGTTTTTTTTGGTCCACTCATTTTCCTAAAGATAAGAGACCTAATGAAAAAGAAGGAACAATTTACCAGTCTCTATTACCTCCTTTGAAAATGGTGTAAAATGCAACTATGTTTGATACATATCTGGCAAGTGCAACTTTTGTCCAAATCTAAAAACATTCAATGATGTCATTTCAAATATTTGGTCTGTCTATTTACGTACAGGGAATTTTGTATAGTTCATCCCTGAATTCAGATGATATTCAATCAAAAACCGGCATTGGATGTGATCTTTTGACTGGCGCAAAATGCACAGATCCGTTTGTTTTTGATGTGCGATGACGTCTTTTATCAAACAAAAGGGCACTTTACACTATTATCGTGAGGTCAGAGACTTGTCATTTCCCCCCCCCCCCCCCGACTTTCATGAGCACTTTATCTATTGAAAGCTAAGTGCATCACAAAACACTTTGACCCTTGAGCCACTCTTGAACATTTCCCCAAAATATATAACAACAATTTTAGACATAAACCAATTAGATATTTGTATTGAGGTTGAATGAATATTCCTAAGCAACTAAACACAGTACCAGCATACATGAATACTTTAAATCATGCAACATTATACCCTTGCCTTGCATAGCATAGGACAGAACCATGTTCTTGGTCACAATAATATAAACAGACGCAAATACAACCAGATGTCTATTTCCATCCCAACGAAAGAATGCCAGATATGACAGCCATAAAACTAAACTTTCCTTTCCCAACTACTTTCAGAACTGTGTATCAGTAGGACCCCGTCAATCAAAACTCAAGTACCTCTCAGCAATGTTTCCAAAGAAAAACTGTCATAAGTACAATTATTACCAGCCATAAAAATACAACGAGGGCACAATATTTTGTCCCCTGAAGCAGTAGGCATAGTAGGAGTCCACACCACGATGATCAACACAGTAACTTATTCAGAACATTTGACTATTATTATAGTGGATTTAACAACTGTTTCATATTTTATGAGATTATCAGACCCGGCCCGATACATCACGGAGGCAACAAAGGCGATGGCCTCAATGCCCCCTGGTCTTTGCTTGGTGCCCTTGAAATCCTCCAGTAGAAATTGGTGCCCTTTACTATGGTAGTAAATGCCTTGGTGCCCCAACTTCAAATACTGTCGCATACAAACTGCTAAAGGTCTTTTTTCAAGTAAAAAAATAATCAAATTTGGAATGAAATCATGGAGTAAAGCAAAAACTGCAAAAGAATAAGACAAATGGTTTGAGGGCATAAACAGATACAGGCCTTACGTGCTGTGCGTCCCAAACGGCATAGTAGGTATGAATATGTACGTCAAGACTGCATGAGGATAAAAACTTGCCTACTCATGAGACTAACTTAGTACCAGCTTTCTCTATGGTACCAGCAGAAGAACAGTGCGTATACAGAAACAAACCTCTCGGCTTTTGCGGAATTCTTTCAAAGAGCATTTTTCTACACTTAACCGCAACCTCTGAAACAGAGTCCAACCTCCCTACAACATGAGGACACGCCCTCTCAGATTCATATATGTATTGGAAAATGTGTAGTATGAGTGGAGCAATTAGAACCCCCATGTGATTTTTGTCACTGGAGGCGTTAACTCGGAGAACGCTGACACCGCACTATTCCAGCCAGGTTATTTCTGGGGCTATTTTAGGCATCAACCTGTCTGGACCTATCAGCTCCCTTGCTGTGCCTTACAACAAAACTGCCTACAGTCTTAAGGTGGTATTTCTCTCAATTTCTCTCACTCTCCGTTGATGGAAAATTCTTTCTCTTTAGATTAATGGGTAGTCTCTACATTTGACAAGCAGCGCGGGGAATTAACAGCAAGATGTGGAGTAATAGCCACATTTGACCCTTGACAATTATCAAGCGAACTTTCGCCTTGTTCCCGTATCAAATCACAGGCGAGAATAATAAGATTCCTGTTATGCCCGACTACTTTCTCGTCGGCCCGAGTCCCAATGTTTGAAAGGGCAAGAAAAATCGATGCAAGTTAATGTTAACTTGAGGTCTATCAACCACAGGTTTTCATTACACGAAGCACAGATGACTATTTGCAATGTATACACGATACCCAGCATGTGCATTTGCTTTAGACAAACAAAGTGCCATTACATGTAAAACTAATCACAGTGCAGAGTCACATCCTCTGCCTCACCTCGGCTTCAAAAACAACATCCAACAAAAAATCGCAGGTTCATTTGAAAAAATAATAATGGCGTGTACTTTTGGAAAAGTGAAACACCATATTGTAATGGTTTTTTTGTAATGACTTAATTACAAAAACATTAATCAGACTTGTTTGCTGAATTAATCTCATGGTTTTTCATAGTACATTTAACACACACTGTAAAGTCGTCCAAAAAAAGTCCACCTTATTACTCACGCAATTTTATTTTATTTTCTACTACGGAAATGTTTTTTGACAGCTCAACCATAAATTTAGCTTATTTAACGAGAACTTGCCATCTCCTATTTTGACTTCTGAATTTCAAAGAATTATACACCATCATGTGTAGTCATCATTGATTATGAATTTCTGCATGCTGATCAGGGCATCACACAGGGGAGTAAAGTTATCCAAAGTTTTGTCATTTGAACAGCAGAAAGTAAAAAAAAAAACTTTTTGAAAATTTGCTGTAAACATATTTTCATAGATACATGATCAGCAGTGTGGGTTTGAGTTCCGTTCATGACACTTGTTTCTTTGAGCAAGACGTTTTATCATAGGGACATGAAGCCGGAGGTCCCTAGGATTTGTGGTGCTCGTAAAGGAAACCAGAACGCTTATTGTGGGAGAGTAGGTGTTTCTTGTTCACAAACATGTAGCAGGCCGTGTGAAGTTTTCCTTAGGCTTGAAAACTACACAAACAGTGATTAAGTTTACTGAGGCACACTTGGTTTCATTACCAGAAATATATACAAATAATAACAATTTATTGATAATGACACTGCTTTGAATTTCCAACTTTTAAAATTGCTCATTGGTTAGTTTCAAGAAACATAAAATTCAGATTTTACAAACGATATCTGGAACAGCTCCAGACACTTTTAAGCGACTATCAAGAGACTAATTCCCCTCACCCCTACGGAATCCTTGGCCTACAGTGTGACCCCTGAGGTGTTTGGGTAATCCTCGGATTACCAGCCAAATATTATTTGTTTTACCTTGACCACTATAGACCCTAAACCATTTTGGGGCAACGGAAACACGTCAAAAACCAGAGCCTAATATGAAGTGATGCTAATTAGGGAAGTCAGAGACTTGGCCGTTATCGCCTTTGGCCCATTTAGACAAATTTGTCAAGAACGTCTTGACATGAAAAATTTATCCAGCCAGGATTGTGTTTATTCTTGTAGATCAACATTCATTGATGTATTTTTGTAGTTCTGTAATTCAATCAACAAGAAAAGTAGAACTTATCATTTAAATAGAAGGTTATGTATCACTACTAACATCAATGGCAATAAAATCTTACTTGTTTATGAGTAAAGTAGCTTTCCACAGTATACCAAATATATAGAAAAATTACACTTCAAAGTACATGTTAACTGGTTATGGAAAATAATTTTGTTTTCTTCCCCAAAAAGTTTGAATCTGAGAAACGTTAGTCAGTAACACTTCTCAGATTGTCTATTCCAATTGCAGATTATACTTCATGTGAATTTAGAGTTTTCAAGAATACAAAATGTTCACATTTAAAACTAAAAAGACCAAACAAACCAGAATCCATTGACAAGCGTCCCACTGCCACATCTTCAAGTCTGCGTCCATGAACTCCTACACAGATCTGCCTCAAAATCCCTCAAAAGGTTCATGTAAAATCAGAGAGGGGTCCTTCCTCCACTCCATATGTAATCCACACACAGTCACAGGGTCTCCAAAAATAAATCAGGATCCCGCACATCTGTGCCTTGCATCAACGTTAAAATCAAAACAAATTCTTGGTACAACAAGCACAGGACGGTGCCAACCTGCCCATCCTCGCACCAGCTTCGTTTCCGAGAAGTTGTTAGGCCTTTTAGGGCCTCCTTAATACTTGCTTAACCACAAGACTATCCTAACTAAGTATACACAAGGCTCCCGTCTTCCGATATATACTAGAACACAGTAGCAGCTAAAACAAGATTTAATGCTCATCTAAATTCAATTACCCAGCCGAAATATTGACCAGAGTCGGTTCAAGAGGAGTTCAGTGGCCACTAAAAAAAAGGTTAACGGTTGAAATAAAGAAATATTGGGTAGGTACTAAAAAAACATGCTTTAGATTGGACTGAAGTTGGTCAATGGGCATTAAATTGAATGGATGGGGGGGGGGGGGAACCACACGACAAGAGGGTCTTTTCTTGTTTATATTGGGTGAACTACAGCATGACAAATCTTTCCTGTGTTTCTATTGACCTGTGAGAGGTTATTCATCTCATGAAACGGAAGAAAGAAAAGTATGTATTTATTTTCTGCGTACATTTCTTTTCTTCTTTACTTTAAGTGCATCTCTTTTTAAATTCTGTCTTTAGACTCAAGGTGAAACAAAAATTATGCAATTTCAATTATACAAAAGGTCTGCTTTAGACAGAATTGTAAAGGAAGTGTTTAACAAAGGAATACAAAAAGTAACGTCTGGGGATGTAACCTTGGCACATGATAAGCCATAAATATGATCAATCCAAGACTCAGTTCATTATAAAAAATTATAAATACAAAACAAACTTTCTACTCAATTAAAAATCATATAAAAATTGAAGAAAAAAAATAAGAATGTGGTACTTTAAATTAAAGGGGAAAAGCATGACAACATGTTTTGAAAATCAAGTAGGAAAAACTACATTTGTTGGGATTTTTCCCTAGTTTCTTCAGGGATAAAATGTAGAGCTGAACTGTCAACGACAATCATAACTTATGACAAAACTATTTAACACCTCTACATATAGAATTATAAACTTTCAATATAAAGATTCTTTTTATCTAATTTATCCATTACCTTGTTCACAGCGACATCCTCTCAAAAGTAAGAGCAGAGAAATCCAAAGTCAAAATCAGCGAAAAATACAAAACTGGGGTTGACAGAATCACAAATCTTGAAGATGATCCAATACGATGAGCCAATAAAACAGGAAGGCCTCTCTAACTGGTTCCCTCAGGATCCGCGTCTTATAACATCCCCCTTCATCCGACGACGACGCTGTATGGTATAGTTTTATTAGTAGTCAAATTTATCGCTCTCAGATTAAGGGCGTGAAGTGTCTGATTTCCTTGTGTCTCTACGCCTCACTTCAAACAGTGTTTTCTTCTCTCCCAAGCTCATCAATAATCAGACCTTGGGTGTCTCCAGTACGAGGAGTCCAATAGAAACAACTTTCCTATTGGACTCTAGACTCTAGTCGACAGTGACACGATCAACGCCGCCGAAAAAACTGGGTGTGTTGACTTTCCCCTCGGCGCATAATCAGCAAAAAAAGTCAACAACACCTGCCAACAAAATAGGTGAACACATTCACCTATATTAAATCTTGGTCTGTTTGTGAGTTTGTCACAGTTTAGAGATTTCTTTTTCCAGTGAGTTTTTTTTTTTAAAACCCACATAGAAATGTCAACTTTTGAAATAGGTGGACACGTTCACCTGCATTTATGTATATATACATGTATTGTACTTAAATCTTGAAAAGTATGTCGAGTTTGTCACAATTTAGAGATTTCTTTTTCCAGTGATTTTTTTTTAAACTCACATAGAAATGTCAACTTTCAAATATTTTGACACAATCGTGGAGTGACTCGTTTTGGTTTTTCTTGACGCAATCGGTGTATAATGACAAATTTGGATTGTCTTACAGTGTTCAGATGGAACGTAAAAACTGCTTAGTACTCACTGGTGCAGACAATCCTTGACTCTCTGGTTGAACTTTTATCACGTATGATGGTACCTTCCTTGGCTCACTGGCGCTCAAGCTGGTATGGTATATCAATGAGTCACCAAAGCCTTAACTTTTGACGTTGGGTTACAGCATGCCTTTGCCTATAAGTCAACCATCATCCCGCCGATCTCCAATGAAATAACATCATCATCAGCAGCAAATCGGTGGCTCAGTCTCAGGAAGGTTGTCCGTGGCTCCTGAAGGATACTGGGCCAGTCAGTCTGGTAAATCAATTGAACTTTTCAGAGTCTCAACAGCTGATATGATTTAGAGTCGTTTTCAAGCTACGATGGTGATCCGAGCAGTCTGCATGTCCAGAATTCTTCCAGATTTCTTCATGCTAAATTTTATTTCAAGTCTTCAGACTAGGCATTTGTACAATAAGCACTGCTCCATCCAGAGTAGTCGTTCAATAAATATCCTGCAACTTATATCAGTTGCATTTGTAGCAAAAGGAATCTTGATGACTTCATTTCCAAACTGCAGTCTGCACTAGGGTTGTCTCCAACCCCCAATGGGCTCGGCCAACCCAACTGTCTCCTCTCAGCTCAACCCAGCCTGACCTCTTATGACCAGTCTTGTGTCTTAACTGGCCCTCCTGCAGGGTCTTAAGACTTGGGTAGGGTTTCCGGTTTCCCCTTGCACAGAGACCATTCAAATCTAGGCCCACTGCCGCCCAGAGACTCCGGGTGGCGAGGCCGTACAGTTACTACACCCCCAACCCTTCTAATTCTACAAAACCAACCCCTGTCCCCAGCCGAGCCGACCGATCGTTGCCGCCACAGTCTCCCACCAGCCAGGACGATTCTTTATTCTGTCACAGCACGAAGACAAAATGAGTTTTTATACACCAGTCAAGATGGCCAGAGTTAGAAGACGAAACCCAGTGTGTGCTTGGGAATTAGTGACATGCCATCACGGCCACGCCATCCAGAAATACCAGAGAATGAGATGAGGCCTCTTGCAATTTCATCTTTCCAAACGCCGTCTCTCGTAAACTCATAGCTTTGATGTGACGCACATGATGCTTACCTTCCTTCCCCCAGATCTAAATTACACACTATGAATATCTGTGCCATGTTTCGCTGTAAGGTCAGTTCCATTTTATCAAATAGGGGAGATGTTTCTCTTATTAACGACAGGGACAAACATTCCCTGACTATGATTTTTAATCAAAGCAAGTTTTTAAGGCTTGATAATTAACACCTTTGTTGCAGCCGCTCAGACAGTCAGGGTTATAGCAGAGGAAAGTTTTAGCATCGGGGAGTGGAATCATTAATTTACACCATGTGCAGCAAACACTGCATGTTGCCTAGCTACACAGACAGCGCAGAATACCAGCACAGGCAAGAGATCATTAATAACATTTCTTACGTCTTAGTCACAAAGTCAGACCCTGGGCAGAGTTAGTATTCCAATTTTATTTTAATTGCTCTTCTTTGACTAGGTATTTTTATGTACACGCACGCCAAGTACATTGTACACTTGAACCTTCATTGTTAACGGCTTATTTTATTAAGCAATCATAGTTCACATTATAACCAGCACCTTTTGATAATCTTTAATCCATTAATATTCCATTGTTTGTAACTTTCCATTGTTTATAAAAACCTTGATCTTTCGTCCTGCTCTCAAAATAATTTGAAATTTTGAAAGAAATTCAAAATTCATGCACATAGACCCAATTTTCATGAAGCTGTTAGACAAAAATTATTGCTAAAAAATTTCTTTATTAAGTTCAAAAATTGGTGGAGAGCATCAGTCACCACAATGACACTTCATGCCATTTTGACTGGTAACAAAGTTTTAGCTAAGCAAGATTTGTCAGTGCTATAAAGCAAGTGTTTGTGTCTACAAACTATGGGGCCCTAGACAAAATTGTGTAGAGATGTTAAGCAGCAGAACATGAGTAGAGTACCAGAGTCACAGATGGTACACGTGAAAAAGTACTTTATCGTTTTTCTTTCTTCAGTTTTTTATTTCAAATAGCCTATAATTCAAAAACAAAGTGGGGATTATTACAAGCCTGCATAAGAGCAGCACCTCTCCACTATCACAGAAACTCTTTGCAACTTCTACATTTTACACATTTGATGGAGGGTAATAAATTCAGCTACAACTCAACAACTGATCCATAAACTGTAATGAGCCCCACAGATGTGTGACCTCAAAATCCTGCACATAACTCCATAGCTGATCTTGGGTTACTGGTGTGTATCATGATGTTTATGAATAATGATTTGACACTGCTTTACAAAATGCAAACTGAATGCGTTAGAGCAAGGAATTTTTGTTTTAACCATGTTAACTACTTCAGGGGTCTCTTTGGGCATTAAAGCTTTCGTGCTTTTTAGAATAAAACCAAAGATTACCTTATACTTTTGTTAACAGCCTACAGTAGCTTTCATAAGTACAAAAAAAAGCATTTTGGGAAACTTTTCACTTTGAAGCAATGTGGTTACCTAAAAACAATATCAGTTTATATTCAAAATTGTGTTTTCCCGTTAGAGATTATTCTTCTTGCGTGGACACAAACCTATTCAGTTCAGATTTGTTGGCATTGTCTCGAAAAAGTGCCAATCATTTGAAAAGAAGTTTGCACATGTTAGTTTAATTGTATAAAATATGTCTTCAATAGAATAACAACAATCGAACAGTTCCAAAAATCATCAAAGGTACACTTATGCCAAAGGATGTACTTTGCCCTAAAAAAAAAAAGTAAAACATCTCGTTCAACTTGACTACTTTATAAAGACAGCCTTAGTTCCTCCTCAAGGAAACCCAGACTGCAGCTGATCTTAACCTCTCCTCCTGAGCTAAAAAAACTCAACATTACCACTATCCAGGGACCACTCAGACATGACTCCAGGTTCAGGGTCAATACCAGGGTCAACCCAAGGTCAATCAAGGTCAGCTTGATGGATGGACCCAGAGGGAGTTCTACACTTCACAGTCATGATGATAGTCCCTACTTGTGAAACCATTGACTAAATTACTTTTAATTTGATGACGGACGGCCGGGAAAGAAACTCACTGATGAATTCAATATACCACGACATTCTTGGCTTTGTTTATTTGATAGCTCATGAGTAAGGTTCAAGTATTTGAAGTACATTCATTTGTAAATGTATTCAGAAGGTTACACAATTTCAAATTGATGAGGTCTTCTGTTGAGGGGGACAAAACTGAAAGCCAAACTAAGTTCCACTCTCTGTATTTTGTTTTATAGCAAGGTTGTAATAAGAACTGGCCAAATTACCTCTTTCTTACACTGTACATGAACATTGTTAGAGGACAGCAAACCAAAGAAACACAAATTTACAGACGTTAAAATAAAATTAAACTCTTTGATCAGATGCAGAAACTCAACAAATTTATAATAGTGCTCTGAAAAGAGACTTGACTTTATAGCATTTTGGCATAATTTGTGTCAGGAATTTTGTATTTTTTTTCTTTTCTTTTCAGTTTAATTTTACTCATTCAGAATTTAAAATGATCATGCTCAAGATAATTGACAGAGTAACAAAAATACAGTAAAATATAGATAAATTGTACACCCTTGTGCATTCAAATGAAAGCCCAGACATTCAACAAACAGAAGGAACCTCGATGACAATTTCCTGACAATTTCCTGACTTTAATGTAGCTTAGTGACAGCTCAACCAAATTCTAATCCCTACACCATAAAGCCAAAGCCTCCTCCCGTTGGCAGCACCTACCCGCAGTAATTGCATTCCTAATCCCAAACGCGTATCCAAGAGTCCAAGACCTTTAATCTGTCCATCTACACGAGTATCCATCTCCGAAGGTAATTCAACAAACGGCTATAGTTGCCTTTCCTCATCCGTTTTATCGCATAAAAAGGAAATTAGGAGGGGAATTGCACTCCTCCGATGTCAAAGCCTCCTACCCGGCAAGATTGAATTATCTGAGGGTGTGAACTTCTATTACGGGCGGATTGTTCTTGGTGTCATGTCATTAGTGTCCGCATTGTTCTGTGACTGTTCAGCAGGTGGTTGCTTCCTTTGTGGTCAGTTTTTTGGTGAAGGATGGGGAGGGGTGTCCTTTGAACTGTATTATTAGCAAGATCACAAAAGGCTGGAGAAGAGGAGTACTGATACTGATGTCCTCAAATTAAGGAATTAAAATAAAAAGCTTTCAGATCCTGACAAATTCAGTTCTCAATTGTGGAAACTATGAACATCCATCCACGTTTAGTACAAACTGAGAACTACATTTATTTTGTGTTTACATCTTTGAGAGGGCTAGGCAATTTGCAACTTTGCATATGGTATTTCCATTGGGAAACATTTGAAGGGGCACCTGAAGGCCACTGGACACCAGGGAAACATATAGCATATGTACAGTGTACATGTACAATGCAGGTCACCAGTTTACCATGACCTCTATGTACTATGTATGTTATTCCAGGCCTGCCCATTCAATGGAGCTTTCTGCTCTGCAAAGCTTCAAACTCAACCGAGAAATAAATTAATTATTTCATTCAAATTTGATTAAGTGGAATTAAGTGGGGTCTTTCATTGAGTAGGTGTGTGAGCACAAACACATGGTCTTTGCATTCGAGAATGCTCTACAGTCATGCTAGAGTAATAAACACAAGCCTTTAAGCAAGGTGTCGGCCTGAAGTACAATTCACTGCACACTTGATAGCCCAGTTGCTAAGCAATGCTTTCAGTATGCATTAAACTCATTAATGATTAACTGTCAATTATGAGAATGAACTCATTCACTGGAATGATTGATCTAACCCAACAAGATGGCGGCCAAAATGACATTAACACTTTATCTCATGGCACATACGGTACATATAGTCAGTATAGACAGCGAGGTTGTCAGGAATTGAAAAAATCATGGATGACATTTAATTCAGTAAAAAAAGTCAGAGTTAGATTTTGAAACAAAGACTTCATTGGTCACGATGAAACATTCAATTAACTTGACTAGCTTGCTCTAGTTATCGCCAGGAGACATTTTAACATCTGAGATTGTCAGTTGTTTGGATTCTCAATTCAATCAATTCGGTTCTTGATGTCAATCTGAAATAACTAGGCCAGAGAAGTCGGGTCAAATCTAAGCATCTACATCTGGAGTTTTCCCGCATTTTCGACAGACTCCACTTCCGCTTTCCAATTCCCTCGATCAAAGTCTATCAAGAATATATTTTCCTTTGGACCAATGACATCATCGTTAAGGGAGAGAGAACGTCAAATTTAGTCACTGGCCCCTGTGGATTCCCCGTGTTTCCTCCCAGAAAATTAATAACGTGAGCTCATCTTGTCAACGTGACAGGCAGAAAGGGGTGTATCGTGACCAATGTTGACAGCAGGGGGGTTCAGTGGGTTTCCGTGTTGCCGTTTCGGATAAATTTTCAAACTTCCAATCAGGAAATTGTCAATTGCCACTTTAATTTATAGTTTTTGCGTTTTTAAATTGAGTGGAAATATTACAACTTTATATAGCTGCATAGCCGATAACTGTACGTGTTGCTTGAAAACCAAGATATTTCACTGTTTTTCTTGAGCAGTCCTGTCCTGTAAATTTACTTTCTTTGATGCTATAAGAATTAAACAAAATTTGCAGTGTGTTAGACAAAACCTAGAACTTAGAGACTTTGACCAGCTGTACAGCTAAAGGTTTTATACTGATTCATCGTTGCTTTTACCTCTCCACAGATGGTGGTGGGATGATGCGATGCATAAAGTCTTTGAGACCAATATTGAGACCAAGACCTCAAGGTCTTTGATCAGGTCAGGTCTTTTGGTCTTAAGAAGCTCTTAAATTGGGCCAAAGAATGATGCAGCATTTCAAGACAGAAATCAGTGAGACATACAAATTCACTGTCCTGCTTAACAACCCAATACCCGCCCAGTCTACATTAGTAGTGTGGACGAGCTGATCTAGTGAGGGGAAAAGGGCGAGTACTGATCTCACTCATTTTTAGCCATCTCACCGTCGCCCTGACAGATGCTGACGATTTTCTCTCTAAAGTGACGACAATGTCAGGTGTTTGGGTCCAATCCTGATCCAAACTGGCATGGTAGAGGATTATGGTGGCCATTGACTATGACAAACGCCCTTTGTATTGTCACCACACATGCCCCTGGAAGGGCTTGGTGGCTTAGGTGAACCAACTCCACCCAAACTATCCAAGGTGCATGATCCCCTCCTGTATGTCTGAATTGTTTTCTACCAAAATAAACATGTTAGGCAGCTGTCCAAATCTTAACTGTTCATCATAACCAAAATAATAATCATAACAATGGACATTTATATTGCAAACTTTTTTATTACAAAATAAGGGGGAATATGACCGCAACTTATGTCCCTGCCAAAAGAAAAAGAAGTTGACGTTTTAGTTTGTTTAGCAAGACCAATGTGCATTGACCAGGATTCGAACCCACACTCTGCTACAAACAACACCTGAACTTCACAAACTCAGACCAATGTAATAGACCAATAAGTAACAACACTACAACCTTGATTCGAACCCAAACTCTGCTGTTGACAACCCCAGAACCTAAGACAAATGAACTAAATGTCCACATGACAATCAAGCTACGACTGCAGCCTGTATTTGGGACACAGCCTTAATACAATGGTACTAGCTTTGCAGCCTGTTTTGGCCGAGTAAGATTTTTTGATGCATGGCAAATTTGTTTACTTTTTTCTAAGCAGCTTAATGAAAATCACCCCGGAATGAAACCCTCTTCCTACATAAGAAGGCCACCAGGCTTTTCTACACCATTACTCATTGACCTAGTAATATTCTCAAGATTATGACGCAAGGGGAGTGACTACTGTCCATGGTAAATGTCAAATCAAGGACTATACAAACGAGCAACTAGACCAGGCCCAAGTTTCATAGAGCACCTCAATGGGCGATTTTGTGATTGCTATGCAATTGCCATTTCATAGTCCTACTAGTGCTTTCAATAAGCACACCAAAAGGCATACTGACCTTCCGTTTCTTACTGTACAAAAATGTAGGAGGTAAAAATGCAAATCTATGGTGGAAGCCCAAGGTACAGTAGCCACCAAATTTTCTTGCTAACCTGTGAAATACTACGCTTAAGCAATTTTTTCCTGCTATCGTAAATATAAGCACAAAAACTTGCTATGAAATTAGCCCAAGAACTCAAATTAACAGAGCTGTTTTAAGCAGCAAATATTGTTTAGCATGAGCAGGATACCAGCCACAAATATAACATGTACATATTGAACTTCATTATAGCTGGTAAAGTATTCTGGAAACCATAACTTTTATGAATAAGTTTTTTTTTTGCTTTAGCGGCTCTATTGAATTTTGCAGTCTTGCAGTGCTTTATACTCCCAGGTAAGAGAAACCAGCATGACCTAATAAAGTAAAGGGCTGTGTTTTCGAGGCTGCACAGTTTCGGGCAGTGGCCAGTGATCAACCAATAGCCACTTAGGTTCGACCAAAACGATTATAACCCTTATGCATTGACGTCATCCAGCCGTCATCTTAGAGGTAAAACGGTGACGAAACAATCAAAACAAACAGATTTGTACGCGCAGCGCACAGGATTGGCAACCTCCTTTTGACATATAGGTAAGGGCGCCCTACTGAAATGACGTCATGTGCATTAAGGTATATTAGTATGATGGTGAAAGTGTAATATTTTGTCCCCAAACACTAGGTCTGTGCAGTAAGTTTGGACGATGTTATTGGCAATTGGTAGGCCCAATGTGCATTGTGTAACATTAGAAATCAGTGACAGGGACTCGGTCACCTCCCTGTCTCTATCAATAACAATATAAGCAAGATGATTTTGGTAGGCTGTTAAAATTAAGGTATAAATCACAAAAGACAAGTGGGAAGTGGTGGGGCACAGAAGATCGGGATAAGACAATGGGGAAATTTGTTAAGTCATATTAAACTTGATAGCCTTGTTAGAGGTAACTTGTAACAGAATATCCTCTTCAATTCATGACTAAAGGTTCAATCTAGTTCAATGAAAATGCTCTAAATATCCATATGGGCAACAGAGGGCGCTATTTACTTTTGTACTCAACCAAGTGGAATCAATTTCATTTGTATTTTTTATTTTGCAATGCAACTTAAGAGCACCCTCTTGTGGTGAGAAACGGAGATGGATTGTCTGGTACGATGCCTTTTCCTATGGCAGTGGCAATTACCACATGGTTTTAACAAGCAGCATTCTCCCTTAACCATGTTAACAGTGGTCACTGGCCAGCCAATTAAAACACCTGGGGACCAGTTAAATTACAATTCACTCCAAGTGGTCCGACTGGCTAATTCAGTGTTGAAAAGCATCCTGTTTCATTTAGAAAGGGTGATGGACAAGTGAAATGACAAGCCAACTGGTCCTGCTGGCAAGTTACTAGAAAACGTTAAGGGTAAATATTGACAAGCTGAGTGCATACATTGTGTGCAGAATTAAATTAAGTCCCAACTATGTATTTCTCAAGTAACAAATAAATTTATCATAAATAAACAAAAAATTTACTTAGCTAATATTCATATATTTCTATGCAAGATAATGGTTGATAAAAATTTTCGAAAAAGATGAACAAATTTTCTTCAATGTGATGGAAAGATAAATAATCAGACTTCAAAAATAATGTTCACTGTCTGTTAAGGTCTTAAGATTGTTTTGTTTGATGGGAAAACACAATCAAGTATCATCATTACCTCTAAGATGTTGATGGGGTGACGTCAATGCATAACGTCTAGTGTGTTGGGTATTAAAATAAGTGTTATTTCAAGATACTATAATTTCATTTTAGTACATCAAAAAAAATTGTTTAATTAACTGTGCACACTTCGTAGCTGTCACTTTTTGACGCAGTGGGCTCGTGATGTAGTGAGTCATGTCTTGAAGACAAAGATTCTGGTGCGATGGCGTTATAGGCCTAACCTTAAGTCTTTATTTGTTATTAAATTAGTATTATTTTAAGGTATTTATAATATCATTCTAATTATTATTCTACAAAATCTTTTGAATTGTGACCTGTGCACACTTTGTGACTGTCGACCTTTGACGCGGTGGGCTTGTGATGTTATGAGTCACATCGTGAATACAAAAATTGCTGTGTGACGATGTCAACGCATACGGTCTATTGTACTTTAGGAAAATTAGTATTATTTCA
Source organism: Asterias amurensis (assembly GCF_032118995.1). Taxonomy (NCBI): domain Eukaryota; kingdom Metazoa; phylum Echinodermata; class Asteroidea; order Forcipulatida; family Asteriidae; genus Asterias; species Asterias amurensis. Next base: position 25,731,592 of record NC_092649.1, read on the forward strand.
CGATAAGCATAATATTTTAAAAGTCTAGTAATATAACTGTGCACACATTGCGGCTGTCAACTTTTGACACAGCAGGTTTATGATGTCATGAGTCACGTAATGAAGACGAAAAGTGAATTTTTGAGACTATAATTACATGTCAGGTCCTTCAAATAACCTCCATGACAGCGTGAACAATTCAAGCCGTGCCTTACTCTCCCTGAGGAATCAAGCTTTAGAGAAAGGACAGACGGAGAAAAGAAAATACCCCAGATGATCCCAGTAATTACAAAGCGCCTTAAGCATCACATCATTCTACCAATGGCGATATTTCAACCTCCAATATCATTTATTATTCATACACATGTAAATGTTTGATGGAATATTGTTATTTTTTAAAATTTTCACCCTGAAAGAGCTTGAAAAGCTATTACTATTTTATGGCTGAACACTAAGAAGCAATGATATTTGTCAAAAGCTATTTTTTTTAAAAGGAATGATATTTATAAATCATGTACATATTTTATGTATTAATATTTAGGGCCTATATAAATATATATCCCATTTGTTTTTTACATACTTGTTTTCCAAAAAAACTAAATCTTGTTTTCGGCGGGACCTTTTATGCGACAGATACAAGAAGTTGTTCATACACGTATTGGGGTTTGTTTTGTTTTGGGTTTTTTGGGTTTTTTTTTTTTTTGGGGGGGGGGGGGGTGGAGCTTTCAGGGGAAAAAACAGAAAACAAAAACATTTAGTTGGCCCTATGTGTCTCAAACACAAGTAAAAAACACTGCAAGTACATTTTGATCCAGAATGGCCCCAGTTTTCAAAACACCTTAAAGAGAACCCTACTTGTAACGATTCCCCTGTCTTCACTTAAAGGAACACATTGCCTAGGATCGGACGAGTTGGTCAAAACAAAAGCGTTTGTAACCGTTTTTTATAAAATGCATATGGTTGGAAAGATGTTTTAAAAGTAGAATACAATGATCCACACAAGTTTGCCTTGAAATTGCGTGGTTTTCCTTCTACTGTGCGAACTAACATGGTCGGTCATTTATGGGAGTCAAAATTTTGACCCCCATAAATGGCCGACGTGTTAGTCGACGAGGTAAAAAGGAAAACCACGCAATTTCGAGGCATGTTTGTGTGGATCATTGTATTCTACTTTTACAACATCTTTCTACCCATATGCATTTTATAAAAAACGGTTTCAAACGCTTTTCAAAGACCAACTCGACCGATCCAAGGCAACGTGTTCCTTTAATAATAAGGTCACATACTTGTGGTTCAAACCCAAGTGGGAATGTTTGCAATGCAATAGTCTGAAATATGCCATATTGTCTTAGAATGTAGCAACACCCTGCGCTGATACAATGACTTGGCTGAATACCGAATACCACATGAACAAAAACCACACTTTTAAAGAACATGGTTCTACCCACAAACTTTTTTTAATAAAAAGATCCATCTCCTAACCCCAAAGAATTGAAAGACGAAAGAAAGCAAAGCCTAAACCATTGCAGGAACAAACTGTCCACAATCATTGACACTTGCATGAAAATAAGCTTGTTAGGCAAGATCATCACAGCTACATTATTTTTGTAGGTCCCCCCAGTCCTGAAATTCCACAAAATCTTCCAGCAGAAAGTATTCTCTTTCATTTTCATCTTTGCTACTTCTCCATGATGTTATGAGAGACACAGGACAGTGACTGGCTAGTCTCCAAGACATACATTGCATTGCAAGCAATCTTGGAAGGTTACTCTTGTATCAAACATCCCTTCTTTTATGCCATCTTTGATTACGTGTGCCTTTGGCAAAGAGGCAGAGGATTAGAATCTTAGAAGATGTCATCCCTGGAGGTACGAGTTTCCCTAGGATGAGCAATCTCACAAAATGACTAGTAAAAATGCAAGGACAAACTCAGTTGAAGTTTTTGATTGGCACTGAAATTGTTCAAAAGGTGTTCTTTGAATTACTTTGCTAGCTTTTAAAAAAACAATTCACTCAAGCAATCAATGGACCCATGTACACCTACATGTATGTAAAAAAGATCAGAAGAAAATCCTATAAACAAATGGTACACATACATTTGTTTAACATAACAGTGAGTTGTACAATTGAATTTTTCTGACAATTAAACTAAAAACACTCTGTAAAGAACCCACTCTGGAAAATCTTAAAAATAAATTAAGAAATAAATAAATAAAAAACAAGCAGTCAAAAGCTCAATATTAACTACGCTCACCAATTCCATAGAAGCCAACAGACATATCCTTGTCAATCTTGCTCAGTACAGTCCAAAAGACAAATCCAATGTAGTAGAATGTACAGAATTGATTCAAAGGCAGTTAAGTGTAAAGGTATGCACACAGATAGTACTCCCCGGCTCGTGTGGCCTCGTGCGCCGTTCCTCACAGTCAAACACAGGACAAAGGAAGCTCCCAGCGTGAAGTGATGAACGGACACAAGAAGGGGGAAGAGAGGGGGGTGGAGCAAAAAAAGGTTCAAGAGTCCACTGCCATCACCAGCCGGAAAGGGTGTACCGTTGGGAATTCAGGGGCGTGTGCCGCCGCATGTTCACTTGCTTCATCAGGGCGGCTGCGCTGAGGGTGGTAGTGTTGGTGCGTGTTCACGCAAACCAATCCCGTTAAGGGGGGGTGATAGTCGGAATCGTGACTCGATGCTCGGGCATTGTTTCAAATCCCATGGGAGTGATTCCACTCAGAGAGGGGCGAGGGGGGGGGGGGGGTGCTGACGTTGTAATTAATGGAGCTTATGGTTCATCCAGGCTTTATACTGTTGTGTCAATAAGACACCATGAATGAAAGGGGGGGGTTGGTGGCTGTAAAGGGAACCAGAGAAGCCCAGTACACATAAAGGTTGAGATGGGTGAGTGGACTCGGGATGGTGGTTTGTAATGGAACTGGGTCAGCAGCGACGGGACCGGATAAGGGCTGTTTAAATTTCATTTGGTCATCGCACTATTAGGTTACTATTGACTTTACATCTATCGGGGAAGAGGCGATGGTCAAGATCTAGGGTGCTGATGAGGGGGATTTTTGAAGAGCCACTTTGGACATATTGCGCCTTATTAATTTGCGAGGCAATACTTGGAGAGAATCGGGGCCAGGGATGCATGGTAATGGATTTGAGGACACCAAAAAGACTGACGTGGGAACTTAATCCAGAGTGTGTAAATGGGGTTTATAGTATCATGGTTCAATGATGGGAGATGGATAATATGCACCGTATGTAAAAATCACTGCGATTGCATTGAACATTTCGGTAGTCAAGAAAGATATATTATCTGGTTCTCGCCCCAACTTGCCTTTACATGTACATGTAACTTAAACAGGGACGAGTGCTTTTTGATTCACTTTAGAGGATTGAATGACATTATACAGTGTTGCATAGGTTTTTCTGTTATCATTTATGGAAAAAAGAAATCTAACTGGGGCACACAAGCTAAACTGACTAGCTGATTTGTTACATGTAGGCCTACAGAGTGTTTTGTAAATCCTTTAACATTCATTCGGAAGACTGGGTTAAAAGAAATAACAACAAATAATGTAACAACAAAATTTCACAACCCGTACCCAAAACAGTTACCTGTAATGGTCTGTAATATCAACTTTGAGAGGGCAAGGCCATTTTCACTTTGCAAAGGGTATTTTATTTTTATTGGGAAAATATTCAAGTCTATGCGAAAACTTGTGAAGGAACACCAAGGCTACGTCCAAGGAAAACAGAGTCAATAACCTCTATGGCCTTCATCCATTTCCAGAGTACAGTGCTCCAAAAAAGGCAAGGTTTGGAAACGGAGAAAAAAGAAGGGGGAAAAAAAGCATGAAATAATTCTAAATATGTCTTTTTGGTGCGCCAGACCAGTGCTCCTAAGTTGTCAAGGTTGGGAAATGGAGAAATATGTCTTGTTGGTGCCTCAGACCGGACTTAAAGTCTATTGGAAACTTGTGAAGGGGCACCAGCATGTCCAAGACAAACAGCATACGAGTAATGGCCTCCTTGTGCATTTCCAGGCTTGATAACAGTGCTCCCAAGTTGGCAAGGTTAGGAAATGGAGAAAAACAAACAAAAACAACAAACAGTAAGCATTAAATAATTTTATATTTGATTATTTTTAGGTGCTCCAGACCAGACAACCGCCACCTCGTCTCAGCCAAGTTGTTGACATCCGAGTCCCCAGACAGGGACTTAGTCATGTGATCAAGAAGGATAATCCTGCAGATGCCAAACAAAAGCCTCCAACCTCTTTTCATCATCCTCTGGATCTATAGAAACACCTGTCGCTAATCCCTTAACGGGACACAACTGAGAATATGTTTTGGTGCAGTTATATTATAATTAAAGGCACTCTGTGACTGGCCTAAAAGATCAGAGTGCAAATTTCCTCAGAGTCTGGGCCCAATTTCAATGAACGCCATAAAGCACAACTCAGTTAAATGCTTACCGGAATTAGGTTACCAGTCAAACAACCATGTCAAGTGTACAGCTTTTGACTGGTATCCTGCTCATTTCTGCTCAGCAGAACATTTGTATGCTTAAATTTTGAAAGGACAATGTCACCAAGGCATTTTCTCCTTGGTAAAGGGCATCCTTTGAGGAAATTGTAAATTTCTACTGCAGGAGCATTTCAAGGGCACCAAGGCAATGACCAGGGGCATGGAGGCAATCGCCTTCATTGCTTCCTTGAAGTTTCAGGCCTGAGGGGCCCTTTAACAGGTAAAGGTGGAGCGTTACATGGAAGCTACACATAGGGTCAGACAGGTGTGTGCATTGTACATAAACCCAGCAGCTGCGCATTCCATGCTGTATTCATTCATTAGAAGTCGTCTGTAAACATTATTTGACTAGCCCCCAATTCTTGTTTAGTAGTGGTATGCATGTTTCATTGTACAAAGCATACCAGGAATGACCTTTGTTTTCCCTGAACTCTGTGCAGTAATGAAATGAGGGGAGCAATGTCACACTGTAAATGGTTTCATTACTGTATGCTCCAATAAACCATCCAGGAAATAAACCGAACAAGTTTATGTGGAAGTCACTTTATAATTGATTGTCTGGTTGTACAGCACTACCTGCATAGAGTTGCTTTTAAGCACAAACAGGAACTGAACAATTATAACTAATACCAGAATAAGGTAACCAGGCAAAAAATACCAATCCGTATTGTCTGTGACAGGTTCCCTGCTGGTTGTTGCTTAGCAGAAAACTGGTATGAGCAAAAGCAGTTTGTGGAATGTAGTACATGGTTGTCTCTTTTGGTTTCAGGCTCAAAATAAATATTTGCTGTATATGGGCCCTTTAATACCACATGGATCAAGGCCCACTTTCATATTAAAGGCAGTGGACACTATTGGTAATTACTAAAAAAAAAAATCATTACATTAGCATAAAACCTTACTTGGTAACGAGTAATAGGGAGAGGTTGGTGGAATAAAGCATTGTGAGAAATGGCTCCCTCTAAAGTGGATAGTTTTTTAAAAAGAAGTAAATTTCCACGAATTTGATTTCGAGACCTCAGATTTAGAACTTGAGGTTTCGAAATCAAGCATCTAAACACACACAATTTCGTGTGACATGGGTGTTTTTTTCTTTCATTATTATCTCGCAAGTTCGATGTCCAATTGAGCTCAAATTTTCACAGGTTTGTTATTTTATGCATATGTTGAGATACACCAACTGTGAAGGCTAGTCTTTGACAATTACCAATAGTGTCCACTGCCTTTAATCTAGAGCTATTTTTGCAAAAAAAAATTGCTTCTGCTGATTGTATAAATATGCAGGGCCTACTGTCTGTGACTTCCTGCTTTTCTTTTGGTTTTCGGCCAACTTGAGCCAAAATGTCCATTCAAAAGCATGAGACATGTACATTAGGCCTACATATTGAACAGTACAATGTATTTTTACACAAGAAGTACAGATACAAGAAAAAACCTGAAGTACAAACCACATACAACACATTCTAAAAGATATTTTATTACAAACGACAAGTGGAAAAAAAAAGGTACATGAAACATTTACAACATATGAGGCGATGAAGGCATTCCTTTCTCTATTCACAAAACCTCAATTATTGAAATTGCTCCAGGCTTTATGATTTATGAATATTGGTTGCCAATTAGTATCGGTTTCAGGGGGGGGGCATTGTTTATATTCTGACAAGTTTCTACAACGAATGCTCGATTAATGGATGAGGTATTAGAGAAATTTCCCATTTGGTTTTGGCCAATCTCATTTGCAAGTAATCCCTTGTCGTGTCCGTTTATTTTGAGCCTGAAACCAAAAGAGACAACCACGTACTACATTCCATAAATTGCTTTTGCTCATGTGACAGGCCTGGAATTACAAGGAAGTCACGGAGGCCATGCCTCCCTTGCCCCTTGTACTGGCCTTTGTGCCCCTTTAAAGGTGCCCTACAGATATTGGTAGAATTAAGTGCCTTTGCAAAATTAAAATGGCCTTGGCCTCTCAAAAATGAAATTCCGAGCTTGATGTGAAGATGGAATTTATGTCATGACACATAAAGTTATGTATCCCCTTTTTAAATGTTGTGAGGTTGAACGAAGAACAAATTACTTGAGCTGGATTTGAACTAGACATCCACTGGTCCAGTAGCTCAGTTTGCACCTTAATCCAGAAGTCGTTTGTGCAAATCTTGCTCTTCTAAATTTGTCTATTTTCAACCCAAAATCATTTTAATATTATGGTTGTTATTTTATATCATTTAATAAATAATTATTATAAAACTAGTAGGGAGAAGGCCTTAGCTTTCGATCCAAACCGGACCTTTGTCAGATGCATAGTCTATATTTTTCTTATAGACTAGAATATTAGATGTTGTGGTGGTTTACAGAACTAATTCTTTGAGTCCATCCAAATCAAGGGACTTGCCAATTGGACTTGATTGATGAGGAGTTGTCAGGGTTGGTACACTTCTCTAAAAAATCGTTCAAAGTAATAATACACATGTTGATCTGAACATGGTTTGAAATGGCTGTTTTGTACGTAATGTCTGTCGACGAGAGAAATGCTCCAGTTTCCAAAGAAGTCCAATGGTTTTGGCCCACCAGTGAACCCCCAAATTAACAAACCTAAAACCCATTTCCCACAACCTCCCCTGTCACCTCATATGGTTGGTTAATTTAGCTGCAAAGGCTTGTTATTGGACCATTTCACCAACCACCAACCAGCCAGAGCAGATTGTAGAATTCTCACACCTTACCCCCTCGCTGCTTGGGCAAGTGGCAAGGTTGAGTCATACCAATGGTCATATGCTGCCTGCCAACTGGACCAAATCACTGTTTATTTTCTGACTGATGAAACTGTCAAACACCCGGAGATGACCTCTTCAGAGGTCTAAAGACAGACTTTTTTCGGTACTCTGACATACAGAGTACTGTACATACATTTTTTTGAATATAATGTAAAGATACTGTACCAGATATTTTGACAGTTGTAAGATATACTTATTTCAAAAGGTCATTAGTTTCATTAACGAAGAAGTAATGATTAGAACCATAATAATAAACCATGGCCATTAGGTAAGACTTGCTCTGGTCTCATTGCTTTTCACCTCTGTGGACCCCTGTTCGATTCCCTTACATTTGGATTTGGTTTTCAGTCCCTATCTGATTGTGTGATCTTCCCTCTTTGGGGTTTTCCTCCTAAATCTTTGTGTATCCCTTTGTACTTCTATTACCAGATAGATAGGCCTAATGTAATAGAAATAATAATTTGGATAAATAAATGCAAGTACCTGCCATTTTCTTGCAGTTTGAGGAAAATCACTTTCTTCCACTCAAATCCATAACCAAACAGAGTCTGGAAAGTGGGCAAGTCTGATCCCTTTTGGGCATATTGAGAACAAGTATAGATTATTGCTATAGGGACACTGGGAACATGACGAACATAGTGGCAGCATGATTAGGGGTTCACTACCACTGGGAGTTAGGGAGGTAGGGAGATCAAAATGAGACGGCCACAAATTCCCCCACAGGGCAAACCTGAACATCATCCCATGCTGCAACCCAACAATTTAAAACCAAATGAGTAAATTGTTGCCATTCATGGACGCCGATGTTTTGGCAGTTGTCCAGCAGTGTTGTTAGAACCTCTTTAAGTCGTACCCTTTTTTCACTCCATGCCGGAGGCAAGGGATCATTCCATTCTTAACCATATTTCAGCATCTTCGGCTATGTATCCTATTTCTCAAATCACTTAAGCACATTGTCATGTCCGCACCCAGCCACAGCAAAAAAATCTTGCCCACAAAAGGGTGAGCCCAGATCAAATTGGATCGTTTTCAGTTAATTTTGTACATTTGTGGACACCATTAAAACCAGTTATAATCTTCTAGAGTAGCTTAAGTTCCACGTTTTTTAAAAAGATTAATTTGTTGTTTCGGAATGCCTGTAGCCACGTATTGACTATTGCTCTTTTGATCTCTTTTATCTTTTCCCTTCAACCGAAAAACTGAAACTTTATAAAAAAGAAGACAATTTCAACGTTTTCTTGGATGAATCATACCGCATTAAAAATTGATGTGCTTGGGCTATTGCACCCGAGGGGGACCGGTGGTTGGATGGGTAGCATTGCCATTATTGGAAGTGTAAAGGCAGGACAGATGGCGAGTGAACGGCTGAGTGGACGAAGGCAATGATGAGAATCCGTCACACACAAACGCTGGGGTGAGAATTCAAACTGGGAAGCGTTTCTCCAACTTCTTCTGACACCACCAAGAACGGGTAACTTTAGACCTTAAAACCAGCCGCTCATGCTCCAGGGTGATAGGGGATGATTAGTGGGGTAGGATGTCCACCCTGGGATTATGCTCATAATACTAAATCACCAGTCATTAATCATCTTAGGGAAAACAGACAGTGGAAACCCATTTATGAAATCATTCGCTGTGCACTTTATACTATGTCTACATTCATGGTCTCCCATTGTAATGTGATGACAGTGTTTGTATACATTTGGGTATGGTAAGTTTACAATGCTCTCATACGGAACATGATGGATGACCAATGTGCTTGATGTTTCTCCCACAACATTCAAGTTTCAGAGTACACAATCACCGAGTAGTACTTTGAAAGTTTACAAGTAGTCTACATGAAGATTACATCAAGTTTACGAAAAAGTTAAATCCTGGGAAGTACATAAATGAGAAGTACATAATTTATGTACTTCAATCAGAAACTCAAACATATTCAAGAACATACTGTTCATGTACTATGTACAATGCAATTCCGAACCATGCACCAATGACTTCAAAAAACAAAAGAATACCAAAATGATACCATAGGCCTACGCTCTACATTGTATATTATACATACGTGTATCATTTTTTGTACAACATGCACCATCATTATCATTTCTGTCAGATTCCCTGTATTCAACGATAGTCGTGATAACTATATGTCAAAGAGGAGCCAGACTTCTGCAGCCTCAGTCAGGTCCCAATGATTTGAACATACATGTTGGGGGAGGGGGGAGGAGGAACAAGATGGCTGCATACATGCGATAATTTGATGATAGAGAGGTCCCTGACCGCAATGGCACAAACCCCCACTAACCCGGTCACTGTGAAGCAACTAGGGCAGACAACATTCTAATAATAAGATGACATGTTTCTTGTAAAGATGTTTTTTAGAGGAGACAGCCAGTCTCATCCCTCCCGTTAACTGATACTTTTGCTCTGCGTGGTACAATCAGCATCATCATATCATCTTAGTGGGGTCTCCGGACTACCGTGCATCGCATTTCATAAACTGGCTTGAGGCAGAAACTAAAAATGGGTTCTAGGCCACGTGGCCCGATGAGTTCAGGAGTGTGGCTCTGTGCTCCTCTTCATGAGATGTCTGCATCATCTTACAGTCTGGAGCATCTTCAGGGGTTTATTTTTCATCTTCGTTTTGGTGAACTTAGTGATGAAAGCAGAGCATTGAAAGGTATCTTCGTGTAATGCATCCACAACTCATATAAGGATCTTGATAATGGTATAAAATCTCAGCTTGAGCTTGCACTATGGGTATTCAGGGCAAGAATTATTTTGGAGTCATTTGAGGCCATTGTGGCTATTTGAGGCCACTGGGCCTCATTGCTCCCAATGACCTTAGTGGCTTTTATAAAGGTTCCCCTGAGACATGTAGCTTCTTGGTGTTCATAAGAATTGCATAGATGGTGTAGATGTGCTGCACCTAAAGTTAAAACTAAAAGGTTTCATTCTAATATTCCTCTGTAATTTCTTCAACAAAAATACAAAGATCATGAATGGACCAAAAAATTAACTGGACTGTTTTCTTTTCAAATACACAAAATAAGATACATGTGTACTGTGTAATAGATACGTGTAGATTGGGTTTTTTTATGTATCGGGGAAAAAGGGTAAAAACAAATTATCAGCTATTTACAGCATACAACAGATGCAATATGCCAGATGAGATGCAATCCAAAATTCAAACATTCTTATCAAAATGTATATGTGTATGTGATGTACATTTGTACATCTACCTACAGAGCAAAGATGTACCCGATTACTATGCACAATCTGTATTCCCTGAGGCCACGACCTTAACCCCGACATAAGGCTTGGCTCAAGGGGATCTGTCTGTGGACTATGTACCAACCACCCTGAACTGCCTCTCCCACTAAAACAAACCATGAACAAACCAAACATGGGCCAACCAGTAATAACATGACTGTAATGGTCTGGATTGAATATTAAAAAGAAAAATCTGATATTTTTTTTAATATTAACATTCACCTTCAAGGAGCACATTGCCTGCAAAATCTCTGAATATTTTGCTGTTTGGAATTTCTTCTTATCCGTTCATGCACAAGACACATACATGTACAGTGTACTAATGAGAAGTGATTAAAAAATCATAAATTTGCCTCATGAAATACAACAAGCGAAACATACATTGAGTGGTTGAGAAGCAAAGATTTTGTGGAGTAAAAGAAATTGCTCCACAAAATCGCGGACCTTATTCTGTCTTTAAATTACACAAAACCCACACAATTTCAAGGGATATTTACAATGCATGTGAATCCTTAAAATATGTTTCGAACCATATTTCGAAACATTTGTTTTCTTTCTAGCCTAAAGCGCCCATTCAAGACGGCAACATGCCCCTTTAAAAAATCACCACAAACCCAGAATAGGCCTACATGTCTCAGGTGTGTGTCCCGGAAATGTATGCACCATCAACCAACTGGAACAGCCATGCACAGGTGCTGGTATACCTGTGAATTCCATTGGAAACTGGTCTGCATAATAAGTGCAGCCAGAGGAAGTTATCCCTGGAGCATTACACAAATCATAATAATTGCATAATAGGAGATATTTTTATCATATATTTAGTCAGAAGGGTAGAATATAATTTCCTCTCTGAGCAGGCAAATATACAGGTGCATGAGAGCGCTTCCTTCCCCACCATCCTTTAAATTAAAGGATACTCTGGTAATCACTATAAATTAATGTCAATGTAGAAGTACATGTACATTGTATATTGTATAGCAGCTCAAAGCATTTTAAAAAATCATTTTAATTTGTAGTAAAGTGGTTATGGAAAAATATATCAGTTTTAATTCCCCCAAAGTTTGAGTCTGAGAAGGGGACTGATATTACATGTACTTGTAGTAGTAACATCTCTCAGATTGTGTATTCCAATATTGGATTTTTCTTCCTGCAGGGATATAATCGCTCTCAAAAGCGCCACCACCTTTTGAAATGAAATTTCCACAGCTTAGTTTTATTGTGTTATCTATGGATTCAACCAATCAAACGGTTCCCAAAACCAAATACTGTATACTTTCCCTTTAACATCAGAAGGTACAAAAGTACAAGTAAAAGAGACTCACAGAGAATGGATAGTATGGGGGGGGGGGGTGGAGAAGAAAATAAGCTACATATGTGTATCTCTGTGTGTTCATGTACTGAACATTATCCTGCCTATTCTCAAACCCAAGTATCATTTTTACTAGTCTCTGTTAAATTTGACTGAACAGTCATGGTTGCTGATGGTTTAGATTGCTTATGTGCATATCGATGGAGCAACAAGACCTACCCGATTTCATGTACATTTCACATGTGTAGATATCACAAATTTCCATTAAGAATGCAATGTGTGCGTAGCTGCTTGTGAATTTAATTTCCTCTGGTGTAAGCTACAAACATGCGCTGCTCTATATTTATTTACTTATCGGAAATCAGATGGTTTATAAATTTCACTTTTAACTTGAAAAATGTTTAATAACAAAAAGGCAGTGGGAGCCAGTCTCACGATCAGCCCAAGCCTTTTCTTGTTTTCTCCTCTCTTTTTTCAATAATATATTTGCCATTATTTTTCCACTAAGATTTAATAGATTTTAAATTGCATCCTGGAGAAGATACTGATCTAATTCCACACAGTGCCCACCTTCAAATAAAAATAACTAGAGAGTGAAAATTGAAAATTAAATTAAACGTCCAGCAAGGTAAAGGAAACAGCTTTCGTAAACAACCTTGAGTAGCCTTGAGAATTAATTGTCTTACACCGCCACTCAGGTGCGTACATGCTCATTACATGTATGCTGGGCCATGAGGTAAAAAAAAACACTCCTTACAAAGTCAAGGTACATCCAATGTACATTACTATTCACCAACACCTGCTTATGAATGTTGTGGCTGTGCAGATAAGAGCACCAGACTCAAGCTCTGCTCAGACCTAATACATCATGGAGGTTAACAAAGGCCATTGCCTCCATGCCCACTGGTCATTGCCTTGGTGCCCTTGAAATTCTCCAGTAACACACTATTTACATTGTGTGTAGGGTGCCCTTCACCAAAGAAAAAATGCCTTGGCGCCCCTGCCCTTTCAAAAACAAAGCATGTACATGTACAGGCCTGTATGGTACTTCTATTAAGCAGAGTGTGGGTTCTATTAAGCAGAGTGTGGGTTCGAGTCCCGGTTGTTACTCATAAGCGAGAAACCTGGCTATTATTACTGCGTCCTACAGGATGGGACGTTAAGATGTTGGTCCTGTGTGTTGTGTAATGCACGTACAGTGCATTTATCTTAAAGAGATCAGGTTCACCCAAGTGTTCCTGGTTTGATTGGCTACTTATTGAGCCATATCACCTTGTAAACCACCTAGCCAGTGCTATGTAACGGAATTTGTATCACAGCAGGAAAATACTAGTTTTTGCAAAAAGCCTCTATAATTAATGTTGTGTAGTACAATGTAAACGTGAAAGGAAAAGATCCACATTTCTACCTAAACATGGCCAACACGAACAAATAATTTGTATTTTTTTATCATTCAGTCATTATCTCCTGCAGAAGAAAACATCAGACAACAAGCCTCAACAAATGAAAGTTTGTCTTGCATTCATGCCTTTAAGTCAATAGGTCTAAACGCAGGTTACTGCACTTGCGTCCAGAGAATAAAACAAAACATCTGCGTACAAACATTTGGCTTGGACTACTCAACCCTAGAACGTCAAAACCAAAACGAAGAAGAAGACTCAAGAAAGGTGTGACTAAGAGTCATCGAGTGCAAACACAAGACGCTGCAGATTTCAGAGGGGAACTAAAGAGGAAGACTATAAGAAAACAATTTCTATGAACCCTGGGAATAGGAAATATTGAGTAATAAAAATTCATGTGGAACAGTTGGATGGAGATGAGTGGCAGGTGGAGTGAGACGGGAGAGGAGCGAAGATCCCTCTCTCTGTTTCTCTGAGTGTGATTGAAGGATTGAGGGAAGGCACCGAGGGGTGGTCAGTTTAATACCTTGGTGTGAAGTGAGGGGAATCAATTTGAATCTCATTCGGGGAATGAGCAGTTGTAATTTTAATCATTGGGCATGTCGATTTGGTATCTTTCCTTAGCCTTCCACTTCTAGAACCCCAGTTCAAATTACGCCTGGGCAATGTGGATTGGGTTTTCAGTCCCTACATGCACAATGTACCTGACTGTGTAAGTCTTTCCTGGAATATTTCTATATTGGATTTTCTCCCACATCTATAAAACTGAAAATTTCTTCCTTGTATTTTCTCCATTGGGTTCTTGGTTTGGACAGTGATAAGCTACTTCTCTGAGAGTCATTGTCATTGGCTTCATTGTCATTGGCTTCATAGCCAGAATAAATCAAATGAAAATCATTCAGACTATGCGATTGAACTCCTATCTTTTTCATTGAGGTGAAATTTTCACAGGTTGTTAAATACAGAGTTCTTCTTTCCTTTTCTCAGGGACAGTCTTTAAAAAAATTGTGTTTAAGTGGGATTGTCTCTTTTGGATCTACAAACCTCAATCCTTTAATGTGAAGACACTGACTTCACTGCCTTCTTCAAAAATATAATCATGAGTAGAAAGTCTAGAGTGATATTTGTGATCTAATAAGGGTCCAATCGTGTACAGCCCGGGTACAATGGGAGGTATTTGAGACGCTGGCGGCAGCAAGCAAACATGCTCAGTTTTGACGCGCACGTGCTCAGTAATGCGAGCGTACATGTACACTTGTACATGTAGGTCTAAACTAGCGCACTACTGAGGAGAACTGTAAAAAGGGACCATCCAAAAGTCTCCATTTCCTTTGGTCTCGCTGTTGTCACAGCTCATTAGATCGAATCCATCAACAAATAAAACTAGTTAAGATATCATCAAGTTATGATTTTATATAAGAGATGAAATAATAAGGAAAAGCAGTACTTACAGGTCCACATACCACTGTGTATTTCCACTGAGGTGGTGAGCCATGGTTGCAGGTGAGAGAGGCGATCTGTCAAATACAATCAATGCAAGAATTTTCATAAAGGTGAAAGGGGTACTTACATACATGTACACAAAAGAAAAAAGAAGCAGGAAATGTTTTTAATAATAACAACAAAGAAACTGCGAAAAAGAAACCAGAAACTACAATGTAAGAACGCGGATATCCTCCTTACTGAATCCATTTTAGGTGTGGGGTTTATGTAAAGGATAAATAACAAACACATTTGATCATCTATAAAGAGCAAATTGAGACAAGAAATTAGAATTCAAACCAAAAATTCTTTAACAATAAACACACAAATAACTTTTCAACACATTTTTCTAAAACTTTGGCCCTAAAGCTACTTAAAGGCACTGGACACCTTTGTAATTGTCTTCTCACGCATAAAATAACAAACCTTTGAAAGTTTGAACTCAATTGGTTGTCAAAGTTGCAAGAAAAGAATGGAAGAAAAAACACCCATGTCACATAAGTTGTGTGCTTTCAGATGCTTGAATTTGAATGCCTCAGCTGAGGTCTCAAATTCAATCCAAGTATTTTAGTGAGATATGAACTCTTTCTCAAAAACTATGTTACTCCAGATAGACCAATTTCTCACAATGTGTTATATCCTTCCTCTATGGTTATACTATCAGCAGCTCTCCATTGCTTGTTACCAAGTAGTTCTTTTATGGTAACAATTATTTTGAGTAATTGTCGAGTTTTTTTGAGTAACTGTCTGGTGCCTTTAAGTTTCACTTTTCTACAAAAACAAGTAAACAAGTAAACAAGTGCACATTTTTACCAACATCATGAATGTACATTTCCACAAATCAAACTCTAGACTGCATCTAATGCACAGATAGGCCTACTTATCTGCTTACATGTACACAAGTTTACAACTCATGGGAAGTTAACCTTGACATCAGGAAATACTTTCATAGCATTCCAAGGTGTATACTTTATTGTATGCAAAAAAAATCAACCACTCCTGTACAAAACATTACAAACATATGACCTTGGTTTTTACACCTGAACTCCATAATGGTTCACACCCTCTTAATGTGCAAGCCCAAACTGAAATCTTCAAACATGCATTTTCTAGACAACAGTTTCTCAAATTCTTTGGAAAAACCATTTCACACATGAACTAGCAAAATGCAATTTTCTATAATCGTGTAACGCTCTGTGTAAATGAATCCATGCATGCGTATAAATACATCGTCAACCGTCCGACATGAATGTATTCCCAACTGATGCAAGGACACAGCAGAAGGACACTACGGTTTCCTCCATGTGCTTCCCGAACAACAATAAAAACATCATTAGCATAAAGAAATACGCGCAGACAAAACTGCTGACTGAATGTCTGCAAAAGTTGTTTGAATCACGTAACCTTTATGTTAATGTGGCTGCTTTGATGACATTAGAAAGCAATTCCTGCACCGGTTCTAATCTATTGATCTATCTTCTTTGAACCAAACAAAAATGGACAAGTTCACTATTTGATTTGTATTTAATACATCTAAACAAAACGGTTGTTATTCCAAAGAATTTGCATCCCTGGACTTTTTCTGTCCTTGGCAAAAGGGTGGGTTGACTTGTAACATTACTACTTTTTAAAGTGACTAAGCGTCAAATACTCACTTAACTCATAAGTTTAAAATACAGCTACAATCATTCTGAAGAAATGTTAGTGGAAAGAGTCATTCTTTCTTAAGTTTTTTTGTAATGACTCACTTACATTTGTACAACACAAAAGTAAAGAGTTGTTGGAAAATGAAGACCAAACAGGGTTTGTTTGTTTGTTTTAAATTCTGCAGTGACTGTAGTTAGCACTGAGCAAGGCCCTTTAGTCTGTGGTGCAAGATGTTCTTACCATTCAAACCCACTACTTAACAGCGCTTTTACATGTATGTGGAGTACAAGTTATTCATACATGGAAAACATGACAGATGGATAAGGAGGGTAGAAGAGTGATGAACAACAACGTCTTGTACATACCAAGACATTTTTCGCGGTCGTGCCCAATCACTATTTTTTGTTTAAATTGGCCATTGGTTAATCATTGTGCCAATAACTGAAACAGTTACATGTATCGGTGAACAGCTGCTTTAAATGCACCCCTGATCATTGGAGAATATTGACATGATTGATACAACACTACCAGGTGTGGAAATGTGGAAAACTTAATTCTTGACATCATCACCATAAAGCTTTAGGGGAAGTTCACGATGTTTGTACAATGTTAAAGTCTGCAAAGAATGTTTAGCAAAGGTGTAGCTTTCTGGTTCAAAACAAAATACAAAGGCCTAATTGCCACCATTACAGGAGAATGATAAACCTACCGATTCGAAGGTCTACGGTTTGACACACGCACCAAGCATTTTCTTATAAATTCCTCAGTTGCCATGTCGTCATTCAACCCTAGCTCAGACACTTTTTAAACATTCCTTCGTAGCTGGCATTTTCCTGAAACACTCTACCTGTACACCCCTTCTTGTCACCTCCAGTTCAAAACTCCACTTAAATTTACAAGAATACATGTACTTGGATAAGATTTCATAAGCAATCAGTAGTATTACGTGGAAACCACTAAAATGCCAACCCGCATAATTATTGTCGGATACTGTCAATGTTAATTAGTAATACTGAAAGTTCCTGTGGTCAGAGACCAGAACATTCACCCACCAGTACCAGTAATTATAACTTCCTATCTGGTAATCACTAGTGATCATTAAAAGTAAAGCTAGTCTGAAACCAGACAGGTAGCTGCACAAAGTACACTGTACATCAGAAAACACAAACTGTGTGTGATCATTGAGACCTACTATGTACCTGTACACTAAATGTACCTTCAGCTCGAGGCTATACCGTCAACCATGTAGCCTAATATATTATAATTGTAAACCTATTGTACAATACCTGTTTACTGCCCACTGCCAGAATGTTGTGAACAGGCTGCATGCAGCCTTGTACGACAACAAAAAGCAGTGTAAACATTGGGGAGGAAGGAAAATAAACTTTCTTCCTCCATGGTTCGACACAATGCAATGTACATGTAGCTCCCTCTGCATGCTACTCTATGGTTTAACTCAAATACATACCTTCAGAATCAGATATTGCGATATAACTCATTCCTCACCCTTCGAACATTGCATATATTCCTAAGAAGAAGTGTACCAGCTTGTTCGGACCAGATGTAAACAAAGTTTTTACACAACCTTTTACCAGAGAAGCAGTATCCACCCACAACTGTCACAGCCCACTCATCAGTTTGTACACTGACTGTACAAATGACATCATATTCAAATAGTCAACTATTAACACTTATTGTCAACACAATGTTATCAGTAGGGAAACTGTGCTGGTCGTTGACAAACAAACTGAGATTAATAATAAGGGAACCAAGCAGTAAGTGAGTGAGCTTCAGTAAGCAATTATTAATCCCATAAAGGTATGTTTTTGGGGTCTTGTCTACGTGTACCAGCCTGTTCCATTATATGAATCTCTATATAAGGAAGGCTAAAGGTCAATGCCTTCAAAATCTACACACCCACTATGACCCTGCTAGGCCCTCTCTACACAAGTCCCTGGCTCACTGCACAGATGCAACACCATTGCGGAAAGCAAATCCACAATACTGGGTTTGCCAGGTTTGAAAATAAACATGCTAAGATCAAAGCGGGCCTGAATTTCAATGAATACATGTAGTTTTCCACTACCACTACTACCAGACTTTGTGTTGCAAAGTTTTGTGTTGAACAGTGAGGTACTTTTAGTCAATTGAAAAACACAAGACCACCGGACTTGTCCAGTCCTGAGTTTACTCACCCAAGGCTAAAATCACTGGCCTCGGGCCTGGTCCAGTATTTTCAAGAATTTTGAGACCTGATTCATAGCAATACATGAGTTTTAAAGCTGTTATCTGGACCATAAACTTAAAGGAGTGATGTGATCTTTTAAGTTCAATTGCACTCCTCTGCACGTTTAACATCCTACAGAAGTGCCAATAATAGAACTCCTTAAAATTTTAAAACGGACTTTAACAAAATTGTTATTATAGCAGTAGGCCCAAGTACTATCGATGTGGCATGCAATTGCAGTATTAACTTTTTTGACAACAATTTTAAACAAGGAAATCTGACAGGCAGTTTTTCTCCCTTCAATTTCCAATGATACAGCTGAGAAACACCAACCAGGAAATCAGCTGATAGTGATAAGCTGAAAATTTGCAAGCCTAACTAGCGTAGGGAAAATACTGTCCACAAAACTATTAAAAAAAACGACCACTCAGACACTAATAAATCCTTGCAGCAGAGAACAACACATCAAATAATGTGTTAAAAATTTGCAGTTTGTGATGAAGAGAAATTAAAGTCTTACTCGTTTTGCCTCCAGAGGGCAGCCTACTCAAAAGTTTATCAGACTACCTGCATGACTCAGTCACCACCGACGTTCGCATTACACACAAGCGCATCATCACAATTGAATGTCATCCCCTGAATACCAAGCCGGGTAAATAGCCCCCTCTGTTGACTAGACAAAGCCAGTGGGTATTATTACAAAGCCTCAGTCATAACAAAATAGGCCAAGTGGCAGTTGGCATGTTTGCCCTGCAGATTTCAAGGATAAAACCCTCGCCAAATATTGACCAATGTATTGAGCTTGACAGATTTCCCCGAACAAGTCGAACGATTGAATACAGAAATCTTGTATGGAAAATAAATACAGAGTTAATTGAATGTCCTCTTCTTACTACAAACCTTCCCCCTAGAAAAAAACCCAAGATCAACAACAACAACACCACACTAAAGCAATAACTAAACAACTATAAATAGTAAATTAAAAAATTAATAAAATCCAAAGAAAGTGTCAGAAAATTGACTAAAATTGCACTTTGTTTTGCCTACATACTGTCAGTTGTGATTAATGAAAATGCTATTTCTTTCTTTTTTTAAATGGAGTACTCACTCACTGACAAAACTAATTTTAAAAAAACTAATTAACTTGTCTTTTAACAAGTCATTCATCAGCAAAAAAGATTCCCCAAATGATATCAGAAAATTTGCTCGCCGGGCAGTTAATCTGTGCAAGTGTTTTTTGTTATGCTCTGTGAACTCTCACAGCCTTGTCAAGATTATAGTTTTAGCTCAGTAGAAGGATCTATCAGGTCACAAAATTAACAAACTTTTATTGTTGACAATCTTTGTACAAATAAGTTGATGAGAACTCATAAATTCATTTATGATAACTCATAAATACAGTGCTAACACACATCAGTGTATGGGTAAAAACAAAAAATTAATATTCTTTATCCCCGATGCAAACTTAACATCTATTATATCGTTGCGGTACCCGCTGCCAAAATATAGGATTCGAACTGCCTCTAGCTACCGGGCAACCTCGGATAGTCTAGTTGGTAAGACACTGCTCTAGAATTGCAAGGGTCGTGGGTTCGAATCCCACCCGAGTAACATGCCTGTGATATTTTTTCACAGGACTCGGGAAAGTACTGAGTACACAGTGCTAACACACATCGGTGTATGGGTAAAAACCAAAATTAATAACTCATAAATTGTTCAGCTAAATCTTGAGGGGGTCAACGGTAACATCTAGCACACAGGGTACATGTAGTTCTGGGAAATCTGGATGAGTATCAACTTGTGGGATAGTCACTAGTACATAACATGTATGTAGGGCCGTTGCTGACCAAAAGGTCTGATAAAAGGACACTAATATTAGAGGGTTATGTTTTAAAAAGGCGGCACATCTACCTTGGGAGGCATGTTAAAATGACTGGCCTGATACTTCAGAGGCAATGAAGGCGATTGCCTCCATGCCCCCTGGTCATTGCCTTCGTGCCTTGAAATGCTCCATTAGAAATTTACAATTTCCTCATAGGGAGCCCTTTACCAAGAAGAAACAAAGCATACAGGCCTGAAATATTGGCATTTGGAATAGCTACAGTGAAGGAGTGAGAAGGAGTGATGAGAAGTTGTGGCAAAGCATTGTGAGTAAAGGAAATGAAAGCAAGAATATGCTTAATTTTAGCTCTCGTTTAACTGTAAGAAAATACAAGAGCAGCATTCTTGATAGACTGCATACTCAGCACACATCGATTTTATTTCATTACCATCTTCCTTCAGCTACCCGAAACAGCTAATCATCATCGCTAGCCAGTGTCCCTAGCCTGTAACCCTTAAAGGAACAGACTCTATCCCTCACTTAACCTAAACATAATCCATGGGAAACTAACTGGGGGCTGTTTATCCAAGGGTATGGATTTGTAGCTAGAGTTTCATTTTGGAACAGTGGGTCGCTCCGAGGGGAAAAATTGGCACGTGC
Organism: Asterias amurensis; assembly: GCF_032118995.1. Classification (NCBI taxonomy): domain Eukaryota; kingdom Metazoa; phylum Echinodermata; class Asteroidea; order Forcipulatida; family Asteriidae; genus Asterias; species Asterias amurensis. The sequence goes on from NC_092649.1 coordinate 25,752,691, forward strand.
AACAGGACGGAGGGAGGGCGAGGAAGGTCCCCCAGTCACTCTGAAATCATCTCAAACCATTTCTTAGGGGCATGGGGAGGAAGATTAAGAATACCTCTGAGGAGGCGCTTAGTGTAACGTGGGGGTGATAATTCATCTTGAAGTTTCAGACAAGAGGTTGATCATTTGGAATGACTGTGACTGTCTATCGCCAGAATATCTCCAATGCTTTAACGGATTGTAGAGAAGTACAATACAATACAATACAATAATCGTTATTAGATCCCAAAAAGGGTAATTCAAATGCTCGCATTTCGAAGTCACCCAGATTCCAAAAATTAACTGCACTGTAGTAGAAAAACCGATACAATAGGTTTTTAAAACAAGTTCTATTGTTCTCGTAGATAATATCTCAGATATTTATGCAGCTATGGTGTTATCGAGAACCAAATTTAAACTGATACCTCACAATGCAATAAATGGCTCAAATCTCATAGAAAAGAATCCTGTTATTCATTTTGTAAGTTTGAAAACTGTGTACAAACATCCGTCCTCATTTGCAATCAAAATCTGTCAGCCTGGAGGTGTGTAAAAATGGTGTGGAGGTCACTCGTTTCCTTCCTCCATGCTCACCCAGCTAATCATGCAGCGTTCTCCCTTAAAATTAGTCCGCTGGCTAAATGCTACATGTAGTTAAAACACCTCAGGACCAGTCAATATTCACTATAATTGATAAGTGGTCTTGCTGGCTAGTTCGCTAAACATGCACTCATATTTTAATATGAAATATATGGACTTGGGGGGGGGGGGCAGTGAAATGGCAAGCTACATGTCATGTACAATGATCCTGCTAACAATTTCAACCAAATATTTGTAATATTATTTTACTCACTATGACATTAAATTCCATGTCAAAGGTCATGGAAAGATGACGAGACAAGCACTCAAACCTGTGAAATTAATAGTCACTACTGCAAGGGAACAATTTACTCCAAGACGTACATGTACCAGTGTACATTAATTAATTTTCTCTGCATCACTTCATCACATGACTCAGCAGTATGACTCCTCTACTTCATCCAAATAAACACAGGCTCCTAGTGTTAACTCTCTGATGCTCTGTGTTATCCATTTATTTCTTGTAAACCACATTGGTTAAAGGGACATTGGCTGCTGTATGTAGCATCAGTTTTTGCTCCCTCAATACTTTGTACAGGAGCAATGAAGCAGACAGCCTGCCAACATGCAAGGATGCAAGGACATACAATCAGCAAGCTACAACGTAGAGAAGTGAGCAGATAGGGTCAAGGGTTGCGCTGTCCAGTCCTCCACACAATTCCCCCCCCCCTTTCAAGGACTTTTGCTTAAGGCTGTGTCCGAATAAGCGGCTACAGCTATGTCTGGATTGCTACAGTGCATCATTATATATTGAAGTATAGAACATCCTTAGCAACACCATTAGCAACAGTCAAAGTCCATGAAGTCGCAGCCATAACTGCCAAATTGGATACCATCTCATATTTACACCTGCAGCAGCTGACCATGACCTCTGGCTTGTGAAAAAAGGCTCTCACATTTCAGTAGTGCATTCTATTTTAGATAGCCCTGACTTTGTTATTTGGGTTAAATATCGAGACACCCTGGACAAATACAAAAATGTACAAATGTGTGTTTTTGAACTCAGAAATCAGCCGTGTCAGTTCTGGGAAAAATTAGTCAATTGGCAGTCTAATACATTTACCTAATACATAATGTACAAGCCAGGCCTCAAAATAACCCTTGGCATGGCACCCACATTAATTGTTGTGGTGCCATGTGCTTTTGCTGTGGTGCCCTTTGCAAAGTTCTAAAACACAAACTTACATATCCTCAGACTCATAGAAGTACCCCTTACCAAATGGAAATTGCGGTACCCCTTCCAGCCAAGAGCGAAGTTCAAGGCCTTATAAGCAATACGGAATTCTCTTAAATTTACTGTGTACTGATTTACTGACGGCTGTTCGTGTAGTTTCCCTTTTAGAACCTAACAAGCGTGATCCTACACAGAGACACATACTGCCCCACTACCCCTTCACTTAAACATAGAGACTCTTGCAGATGTGTACTGTATAGCACGGATCTGTCAAGTCTCAACCGCAAAGTACTGTACCATGAAACCAGGGTTGTAACCCATGCGAATAAAAAGGCAGACGTTTGACGGGACAGATACTGCCGACGACGCGCAATCGGGCTGAAATGATCAGGGGGAGTATAGAGATAAAATGGACACAACATCTTAAACAGAAAGGATGCTAGTAAATCAAAAATCTAGGTTCGGTTTAGGAGCAGATCATGCATAAATTGGAGCCAATACAATGTGGTATCTCATAGAGTGATAAAGTAGTAAATAATGGAGAAGGGTCTGGGTTGACAAAAAGACAACAACTATCTGGCTTGACATTGAGTGCAGAAGTGCATTTCAGTAGACATCCTTATCCTTATCCTGTTAATACGTTCATACAAGATGTACATTGTACATGTACATGGGCACACAGTTGTCTTTATGGTGTAAACCGAGGACTTCTCTTTATTCTCCCATTGTTTTGACATTTATTTTTCAGACGTCCCCATTGGTTTTGTACACGAAATCGAATTGAGGACGTCCTCGGTATTATTTTTCCCGGATCCCCTTTTGTTAAAGTCCTAGGTTTGAATGCATAGACATGCCCAGTTTGGTAGTCTATGTAGAAATTATAATTAGATCAGTTAAAATTGAAAAGAACTTGTATTTATGGATTATATTAATATTTTTGTCAGCACTTTATTGTTTTATGTTTTTTGCATATTTTACGTGAACAATTACACTAGGCCTATAGACTGTATTGTTTGTAACATTTCACTGTGGTACTCTATAACATGATTGATTCGTGTAGCTTTGTTTTCATTTTAAAATTTAATTGCAGTGTTTAGTTAGGTTCACTTTATGATTTCACACCAATAAGACATGTGTGAAGGTCCACAACATCAATGGAACCATTACACACCACAAATGGGAGAAAGGGAAAACAAAACACAAAACGGAACTAGAAACGTTGACAAATGTTAGAGAAAAATGTGATTTGTGACTACATTAAGAGATGCATGTTTGGGCCCTTGCCATTTCTCGTTGTGATTTTTTCAAATCAATTTGTACATTAAAACTAATTACACTGTGCTGTTTTACAAAAAAAAATTCTGGGGTTCTTTGGGAAACAAATTATCTCTTTCTCAAAAACTATACTACATGTACTTCAGAGGGAGCTTCATGTATTTATCATAATGTTGTATACTAACAACAGCTCTCCATCATTACCAAGTAACTTTTTATGCCAACAATTATTTTGAGTAGTTACCAATAGTGTCCAGTGCCTTTAACATCGCCCTAAACAGCACTGGCCACTGAATAATAAAGTAGCCATACTGGAAAGCAATCTAAACCAGCCAGCAGTGTAAACCAATACATGCCTCCAATACAGGAAATTACTGCTCATGTAAAATAGCATTCTAGAAACAAATAATTTCCGGAATTAAGAGACATGTGCAGGCAGAAAGCGGGTTCTTGATCCAATTAATGTCTTACCAATCTGTAGGAAATTGAGTCTTCGGGGGCTGATGAATTGTTTAACAGAAATGGTATCACTCCAGGAAATTCATGCTTTTGTTTTTAAAACTCTGTTTTTATATTTTTACAAAGAAATTGTGTTCTTAGTTTATTCAGAATGCGACCATCAGTCAAAATTGTTTTGTAAAAATAAAAAAAAATACATTTTTAGAACTTATGGCTGCTTTTATCAGTAATCATGATACAATGTCCCGACATGTATTTGTAAAGCATGTGAAGCATTGGTTGTAAGTGCTGAACTTTACAATAGGGAGAGCCATAAACACTGGGCCCTGATGACAGTTTCACCCAAGTATTTCTCTAATTTTATGCACATTGTAAACAAAGGCCTTGGATTTCATCTTTAAGAGAGTAAGACCATTTTCAATTTGTGGAGGTCACATTCAGCAAAGTCTCAGGAGATAATGCGGCCAAGAGCCATCACCTATTTAGAGCTGATGGCCCAAAGCCTCTAGAATCTTCAGAAGCAGCACAACATAATTTATTAATCAGACTCAATTTATTTTCAATCAGAAATTTCAAATGGGCGTCAAAAACTCACAGCCACTCGAAACACCCAGAATGCAGATTCAGTCCAAGATTTATTTGAGATAAAAGAACCACCGACATGACTGAGCAAAAGGAATTTACTAAGTCCAGTAATAATTAAGCAGTCTTTTATTTGGCGCCGTACAAGTACAAATAGATCCGGGAGCATCTAACCGAGAGCTAAAGAAAATGCAAAGTAGGGAGAAAGCCATTTATTTACATAATTGCATCAAAGAAAGACTAATGCGCTTAAAAGATTAAAACTTCTAAATACCGTATCAAGTACATAATCACTGTGCACTGTGCAAGGCTCCTGTCAACATCTCAGTTTAATGGACATTTGATGGTAGTAAATCAGAAAGAAAAAAAATCATATCTAAAGAAAACGGAGTCTGAGCAATCACAAAAGATGCTCAACCCGCCATTGCAAACAAACTGACCCAACCGACCTAGTCTTTTTTCCAGTCACAATTTACTTGGGAGTAGATACGTTAACTGACAGCCTTGCCGACAGAGCTCAGTATCCTCTCTCGACTGCTTGAGTAGAGTCTTCACTCTCCCATCAAGATCACTGAACAGGACGATAAAACTGACACAGCAGGGTCGTTGACGACCCCCCCCCCCCCCCCCCCAACGATCCTCCTTACAGACACAGTTTGCTAGGCAACCAAATGACGCATGAAGACGAGCGATTAATTACTGAGAGTGTTTCAGAGGATTAGAGGTTAAAGACGTAATGATACGCAGTTGAGCGATTGTGGATACCATTAAAAACGCCTCGATCCGTGACCCCTGGGTCTCATTACAAAAAAAAATCAGGGAACCAGGGATGTGATAACATGAGACTGCATGCTTAAATTTTTAAAGGGCAAGGGCACCAAGGCATTTTCTCCTCGGAAAAGGACACCCAATGAGGAAATTGTTGATACTGGAGCATTTCAAGGGCACCAAGCAAGGGGCATGGAGGCAATCGCCTTATTTGCCTCCGTGAAGTATCCACCCAATAAGGAAATTGTTTCTACTGGACCATTTCAAGGGCACCAAGGCAATGACCAAGGGGCATGGAGGCAATCGCCTTATTTGACTCCTTGAAGTATCAGGCCTGTGCAGACATCTTGTTATCTACATGTTTATGGTCGATCTTCAAGGTGATGTAGAAATATTTTCTGATTGGTAAATCAGACTTTTTACAGTGGTAGACAATTTATACCGGGGGCGTAATATGTTCTTATTTTGGCAATGACCAGGGCAATGTACATTTTTGTAGGCAATGAACATCATAAGTCTTTTGGGGATATGGTGGACACTACATTGGTTTGTAGTTTGGTACAAATACCATAGAGTTATATATAAAAACTAGAGGGGCGCACGAGTGATCCTTCGTGCACAAACGCCACGGGACTGCAAGATGACAAGCGCGTCATTCTGCACGCGCGTTGAATATGAAATACACGTTTGAGGTTTTTTTTATTGAACGCTCACGGGATGCTGTTTGTTCAACTTACAAAATGGCCGCACAAACACACGCTGTGAGATGCCAGTTTTGTCAACTTAGAAAATGGCCGCCTGCACGCATGCCGGGGCGTGTATATAGGCCAGTGCGCCCCCTCTAGTTCTTACATATAACTCTATGACAAATACAGCAAATTTACTAAAACCTTATAGAGTTGTAGTATTCTGTCAACCAAAAACACTGAGTGCACGCTTGTAATTCCACATACTTTTGTTTTTCAAGACCCTACTTTATGGGACCTTTTTTTGCTCTCAAGTCAACACTTTGTAGCATTAAAACAGGGACACTAACTCCCATCATGACTATGATGATGTCAGGGTGTTGGATCAATAGGCGGGGTGCAACAAAAAACTAAACTTTGTGAAACTGCAACATTCCTAAGAGGGATTTAAAAGCATCCTGTTCTCATCTGATTCACTGTTAGTATTATCTATGGAGTAGTACTTGGTGATAACACAACAATAGCTTTTCATATCATTAAAAAATATCACACCACTCCAACAAATGCTTTGAACAATGACGATAAAGCGCGCCTTACGCATGCATTTCCTTATAAAGGATGAAAGAGGGCTGCATTTTATTGGGATAATGCTGCCCTGCTGGGTTTGAACTGCAACTTCCCCTTTCCTGGTAATTATTACCATTAAGCTCACAGGGGGTTGATCGAAACCAAACGTTGCCCCCCTGTTGTCTGTTAATACAAAAAGAATACATGTGTTGTAGTACGTGGTAGTTCATGGTGTGGCAAAGCCAATACCCAAAAGTGAAACCAGATTTTTATAAAACTTATGCAGTGGTAAGACCCGTACTTTGGTCAGTGTTTATGTTTACAGTAAACAAAAAGCTAATGCAGTTATTGGTATGAGGAAACAAACATTATATTCATATTTATTTAATATTATTATAGAAAAAAAATGGGAATGAGAGAGTCGAAGAAGAGTTTGAAGAATTTGAACATTCCTGAAAAATGGAGCATTGGCTTGGGCTCCCTCACCCCCCCCCCCCAAAGCGCCCCTTATTCTAGACAAACCTCCCAGATCATGATGTTACAATTCAGGAGGTTTACAGATTCAACTCTGTGCATCACCAGAGATAGAAAGAGTGTGGACACTTCAAATCCTTCCATTTATATTGGATTGAGGACTGCACTTATGAAAGCTTTACTGGGAATCAGCCAAACACTTTGGGGTGTCGAGTTACCATGGTGTTGGATTATGTTAGTGTGAAGAAGGGTCCAAGTAATAGGATCACTCCAGAGAGCATGTGTAATCAAAACATGACAAAAAGACTATTCCCTGTGACATTGGCATTGCTGTCCAGCAAGTTGGAGTCCAGCAATTTCATAGCACTACTTACAGTAACAGTGAGCAAATTTTAGTGTCAACTACATGAGATATGGCAGACAAATTTGTTCACACATTATCACGGCATGTTAAAGGATGAATACAGTAAGCTTGTGATTTGTAATATCAGCCACTTTGTTATTGAGATTTATACATTCTATGGCCTGCTGTCGACAAACCTCATTACATTTATTAGAATCGTAATGCTTGAGAATCAGTAAGGAGCTAGACAAAGGCATAATTAATTATAACATTCCCCCTCGCAATGATAATTACAATTTCATGTACCCAATGCATCCAATAAGAAGACACAGAAGAAGATGGTTGAACCGTCGAGCCATGTCAAATGAGGCATTATTTTGTCAGCGATTTTGATGCAACCACAAGCACTCCATGAATTGCAAACAGAAAACCTTTATCAGCATCAGGCCTGTACATTTTAGGACCAGAAAAGTCTAATATTCTTGTATTTTTCAATGAAAACTCTCATTTTTAAACATCCGCAAAGTTCTCTTAATTCTCACAGCACACAAATCTCACCAAATGTTCAGTTTCAATTACCTAAAACACAGATATTACAACAGCAGCTGAAACACAAACATACCCTTATTCCACAAGCAATCTGAAATACCATTTCATACCCTCTCCAAGGCCTGCAAAGCAAAGGTATTTTACACACGTACCGTGCGTCAAGTGCATTATGGATTGAAAGCCACCTAGAAGGGATCATGTGGAGGAGATTCTAAGTTCATTTTTGAGCCGTTCATCCCATTCACTGTCACGCCAACTGTACAGGTGACATTTGAGTAGTGCAAGCATTTCATCGCTGGCGCTGAATGACAATTTTATCCTAATTTCACGCTACTCAGTCAAAATAGCAGTCAAAATACCAAGAGCGAATGTATGTGTTGTTTTGAAGAGCCGCACATTGACAAGATTTTTTAAAAATGTGTATGTTCTTAGGATAGAGTGGATACAAATAATTTAGGGCATTGTCCGTTGTACAATTTAGCATGCATATACAGGCAAGATATTTGGGATTTGGAAAAGAGTAGAAACCTGTTAATGAGCATGGGTGGGTTTTTTTTTTTATGTTTTTTTATTTTTTAGGCAAGTCGCCAGACCCACAAGGCCTGAATGCTACTTCAAGATGAGAGCTACAATCTATCATCCATCAGAAGCCTGTGCTGGTAGAGCAGAAAGCACTACCTCCCAAAATCCCCAACTTTACAAAGCAATCACAATTAAGTAACTTGTCATGACCGGGACTCGAACCCACACACTGCTAATCAAACACTACAATTGAATCTGGTGTCCTTAACCGCTAGGCCAAGACACCCCAATAACTCTTTTCAGGCTTTAAACATTCAAATTTTGCAGGTGTATTTCCCCGAGGGGCAAAACAATTAGAATTCAGATTAAAGTAGGAAGAATATCATGCCTGACAATTTCAGTCAAGCTGTAAAATGGCAATTTGCACAGTCTGCGACATCATCCTAATTAGGAAACTGTACTTGAGTTGAGGATTTGGACAAGAGGCAATTTGTCCTGTGCAATCTGGGGACTTTCAACCCATGGGTCTGACTTCTTGGAAATGCTGTATTGTAAGCAGAACCCCCCCCCCCCCAAACAAATAAGACAAATTGACAGGGAAACAGTCAAAAAGGTGTCAGCTTTACCATTACTTGCAGGTAATCTTAGCAACACACTTGACCTGTGTACCTGTATGAGCATGGAGGTATGGTATATTAATGCCTAGGTGATGTAACTGCCATTGAAAGAGCCTCCCTCCTGCAGTCACAAGGCCACAAATTCAAGAAAATATCCACAAGCGCCTAGACCAGGTATTGATACCCACAGTTTTTCACTAGTCTGTGAGACATTTTCACAAGACCTCTCTACACTATTTCTTTCACTTTTTTTAGCTGACAAACTACATGTATTTGACCAGTGTCCAGTGGTCATGTTTGAATATGTTGAGCCCACCCCCCCCCCCCTTCCTCTCTGGTCAACCTAAAATGTTACACTGACTAGTGCATGTATAGTACGTGTTATTGCTAAACATACTGTACATGATATAGAGCAAGGTCCTTGATGCTACTATTGGTAATACTTGTGTTGGAATCGTATATTAAGGTGGACATCTAAATGTATGTAAACTAGTGCAATTTGTTTTAAGCAATCTTATGTGTAACCTTCGCTACACAAACACGCTGCAGCTTAACAGTGTCAACTTGTCAAGTCACTTAATGAGATAATCGATTGCTGTCGGGACCAACTAAAGTCGCTTCCAATTAGTAGTACACAATTTGATGTTGTGTGAACTGAAAATTTGTTTATTGATCCAACAGAATTCTCACTCAACAGCTGCCTCCATTTTACAACGTCATGTTTGACCATGTTGCAAGCTTGCATGGGTGCATCATGCATCTCATTAACGACTACTTTTAAATGTAGTGTGATGATGTTTTTATAACATTTGTTTGATCAGAGAACCCACAGTTACAGACAGTATGTCCATCTACATATAGGTACATGTAGAAGATGTGACATTCTGACAAGATCTCTGTTGTACATGAAATAGTTGCTGGGAATGTTAAGTGTGAACATTTCACAAGGTTTACCGCGGGTTAACAGAAAGTAACACAAATGTAACTTTACATAATTTTAAAAAGCTTGTATTAAAGTTTCCCCCTGAGAATTGTGCATCAATTACTAGAACAGTCTGAGGCATCCTGAGTTCATCTCACAGTCACAGTCAAGCTTTACACCATGCATGCCCTGCAACATAGACACGCACCCTGCGTGTGCAAAAACACAACTGTACCCACTGGTCCGGAAGGTGCGAAAGATGAAATTAATTTTCCAACTGGACCGGATGGTTAGGACATTATAAAGAGCCCCCCCCCCTCCCATTCACTCTCGTTGCCCCGAGGAGGGTGGGTTAGAACCAGGTTGATGTCATTACAGACAACTCTGAATCATATTATAAGATGGTATAACACATTAGGATTTTTCTCCTTGGTGTGATCATGGGGAGTGATAAGCCAGAGTCCTCCTGCGTGCCGAGTAACTAGAGTTGATGATGCACACACATTTGGTTGCCATTTGCGCTGGTGAATGATGAGCAAGACTTAAAGATATTTTGTACATATGTACATGTACATGTGTGCATTATGGATACATGTGTGATGCATGGCTCAAATAAAAGGCGGTTGTGGTCATTTTGCAACAGGGGGCATGCTTAGTTTACTATCGACCAGCTTCATGTACGTTATTTATTTATTTGGGTTCTGTCAGATGCCAAATGAAAGGCTTCAGGTCTGAAGTCTTTTAATGTTTGAGTGAGAAATTATCTCTTTGCTAAAAAACTAGGTTCGTTCAGAGGGAGCCGTTTCTCAGAATGTTTAATAGACGCAGCCATCTTGAATTTCTCCCATTGATATCAATGTTACCAAACCTAGGCTGGAAGAACAAAATAGTCTGGTTCCTAATTGCAAAATGATTATGGGGGATGGAGGCAGCATGATAAAGTACATGTGAAAAGGGAAACAAGACAGAAAACGACATCTAAAATATTTAAAACAAGAAAGCGACAAAAAAGCAAAATTGACGAGACAAAAACAAAGCAAACCATGTGAGACAAAAACAGCTGGGATAGTGAACTTGTGGGCAAATGGTTATTGTTATTATTGTTTATTATACCCTATGTACAAGAGACCTGCACTCAAATCGATTAACCTCTCTGCTCTTCTTCTTTTTAAACTACAACTATACATCATCAGAGGTCTTGTCTTTTGCAGTCACAGACTAACCTAAATAACAGCTGGAGAAGTGTCTACACTACAGTGTGTCTCAAGGCTTCGTCTTGAGGCCATTTACAAATTGTATGTAGTGGTAGTACATGTATGTACAATATACAGTGTACATGGAGCACTATATTCTCTGCTTTCCTTTCTAACCATACATGAAAGTTGAAGTTGTCCTTAAATGAGGATCCTTCTTGCTCTATAAAATCCGCTGTTCCACAAGGGTTAAAGGAACACGTTGCCTTGGACCGGTCGAGTTGGTCTTTGAAAAGCGCTTGTAACCATTTGTTATAAAATGCATATGGTAAGAAAGATGTTTTAAAAGTAGAATACAATGATCCACACACACTTGCCTCGAAATTGCGTGGTTTTCCTTTTACTTTACGGACTAACACGGTCGGCCATTTATTGGAGTCAAAAATCCGACTCCCATAAATGGCCGACCGTGTTTGTCAACGAGGTAAAGGAAAACCACCCAATTTCGAGTGATGCTTGTATGGATCATTATATTCTACTTTTAAAATATCTTTCTAATCATATGCATTTTATAACAAATGAATACAAACGCTTTTCAAAGACCAACTCGACTGATCCAAGGCAACGTGTTCCTTTAATACTTGGTCTTACTCTCTTTCTTGGGATTACTTTGGAGGATGTCCTGTACTTACTTCTGAGCACTTACATTACATTCATAGACTACGTGTAGGCCTATACATGTAGATGTGTTTGAGTAAATAAGAAGTACAGTACTTATATTATAAACCATTGTCAAATGGAGGACTTTTGGACGGTGCTTTTTCAAAGAACTTTCTCATCAGTTAAGTGCTCAAACCAAATCGCAATGATTTTTGCACTAAAAAATAAAACAATAATAAAGACCACAAATAAAAATGTACTGATTGGTTCTGAGTAAATCCTACATGTTTGAACTTCCTGTACATTCTGGTCCGGAAGTATCAAAAAGGGTTTACACCTACATGTAACTGTATTAGTAGCCAGCCATGTACAGGTCAAGGAAGTTTATCTCCGAATAAATAACAACCCAGACAGCCACCTCATTAGTCATGTGCTACATATATGCCTGCTCACAAAAGACATGCCCCCCTCGCTGCTAAGAAAAACCTTTCCAACTGCCTCTTCAGCGAAGTCTAAGGTCCAAATGTTTCAATACACTTTGACAACCCCCCCCCCCCCCCCCCCCACAAAACCCGGTGAAGAAAACATATCACTCTTTCTAAATTACAAAATGACTTTTGGGGCACGAGATTTCTCCTTCTACACATCAAAAAATTAAAGCCAGCCAAATTGATAACTACATATGTATGTATTATCTTTTTTTGTAAATTTTCTCGAACAGTTTAAAAATACGCAAAGGCACACTGTCACACCTTGTTTTTTTTTGGTCAGGTAATGTGCCTTGTGTTATTATTAATTTGTTTGAAGTTCAACAGACAATTGTGTATCCGAGCATATTTTGATTCAGAAACCCTTTGGGGTACTTCTGCATGTGGTTGAACGGAGCATAAAAAGCAACGTAATCGGTCGCTGGGAACGTTTGAAAGGAATTTACCGACAGCTTTTGTGGTGAATTTTAAAAGCTTTTGTTAGCCCATCTGTAATTATTTGTGGTTGGATAGTTGGTGAGAAATGAAAATTTACATGCATAATGTGTGTACGCATTGTCCGTTTATAATGTGCATTTTAAACAGTTTCAATCGCCCGGCCGGCAACTGTCTGATTTTGTCGAAAGGTCTTTCTTCTGGTACTTGTACCTTGTACTGGTATAATATTTTTCACAGATCAATGTAATTCTAAATCTGGTTTCAGATTTTCTCCCCCTTTCTTAATTATTTGTGTGCAAATTTGACAAAGCTGAGCAAAAACATGCAGTCGACTATAAACTGATCTAGACCAATAACCAGAGCACCAGTAAAATAAAACAAACACATAAATGTGACTGGTCCACCAAGCAAGGATTAAGTTCTGTATAATGTATCTTCTTTCCAAATTGAGAATAAGGTTGGTCTAATGTTTTTTTCCCTGCCTTCACCTCTGTGGAACCCTGGCTCAAATTGGGCTCCCACTGAATTTTAAACAAGTTCAGAATGTTTCTGCTTGGTGTTTATCATAGTTTTCAAAGCCCAGTACGGCAATTTGGAGCATCCATGGTATTCTCTTATAAAATAAAAGTGTTTTTGAATATCGACCAAAATGTACGCATATCGGCACACACAAATCACGCATATCGGCCCGATACGCTAGCTCGCGCACGGAGAGATTCCTATTGTTTGTGTTGGGTCCATGCAAGTACATGAACAGCATTAAAGATGTGTGTTGTGGTGGCATACACATAATATTCTGGTTCAATTACCAATTTTATTTTCACCACCTTTCTGGGTTCATTGGCCAGAGAGGGAGAAACACCGAGTTATCAGACGCTAGCTCCAGGATGCTCTACATCATCTGCATACACGCGGCACCGTTTATTACAAGAGCAATTATTGACTAACATGAATGTCAATAAAAACTAATTACATGTAGCTGACGAAGCAGTCTTGTCTGCTTTACTGCCTGGGAATCCTAAGTGGTAGAGTGCTATTTGTTTTTATAGATCTTTTTAATAGATCGCTGTTTACTCCTGGACACAATTATCACTCGAAATTGCGTGGTTTCCTTTTCTCTCGTCGACAAACACGGTCGGCCATTTATGGGAGTAAAATTTCAAATGAAAACCATGCAATTTCGAGGCAAATGTGTGTGGATCATTGTATTCTACTTTTCAAACATCTTTCTAACTATCATGCATTTTATAACAAGCGGTTACAAACGCTTTTCAAAGACCAACTCGACTGATCGAAGGCAATGTGTTCCTTTAACTAATGATGTATTATAGCAACGTGGTCATAAAGGGTAGGCCTACATTATACACTGGAGCGACCCCTTTTCTTCCATCGACATGAACAATGCATCGCACACCATAAAAAATGTCTCATGCAACACAAATTTATGTAGCCTGCAAATTTAGCCCTGACTCATCCTCCATAATTCAATTCTGTGTGCAAATAAGTTCAAAAATATTAACAAAGTAAATTTCTGGGTAAACAATAATGCCTTCTGGCACAAAAAGAAAATTACAAAAATGTGCGGTTGGCTACTGTTTAAAGGCACTGGACATGTTTGGTAATTTTAAAAGACCAATATTCTCACCTGATGTATTCCCAAAATATAATTCGTAAAAATAACAAGTGAAAATTTGGGCTCAATTCGTGATCAAAAGTTCAAGAGAAAAGTGAAAGAAAAAACACCATTATTGCATTATTGTGTATTCTTTCAGAGATGCATAACAAAAGGCACAGCTGACGTCTCTTATTATTTGAGTGAGAAATTACATTTTTTTTTTTAAACTGTGTTACTTCAGAGGGAGCTGTTTCTCAAAATGAAACACTATCAGCAGCTCTCCATTGCTCGTTTCTACTTTGGTTTTGATGCTAACAATTACTTTGAGTAATTACTAATAATGTCCAGGGGTTGATGCTTTAACTGTGAACTGTCTATGGGTATGTTCAGACAGCGTACTAACTTAGACCCGAACCGGTCTAACTTTTACGAGCAGCGGGGGGTGGTCGTAAAAATAAAAACCCATTGCGTTCAGACAGCACAGAGTTAAACCCGATCCGGTTTATCTTCGGTTTTAAGAGGTCAAAGTAGACGCGACCCCGTTGCTCTACATCCGGTTTTATTCATCAGATTCACGCACCGAGTATGCCGAGATACTGAGTGCCCCATGCCCTGGATGATCAGACAGGGCATAATTATTGGATACAAATGGCTCACTCGAACGCGGTAACAGTTTTACCGTTGGGAGGATATGGGCACTTAAAACAAACATGAACACGACTCGAAATTATTTTTTTAAACAAACAAAATATTGATACAAACCGCCGAGAAAACTCACCAAAATATTGTCCATATCCATGAAACAGAACACGTTTCATTTTTGTGTTTTGTTTTATACCACCGTTTCCTATTTAAAAAATACTTTTAGTTTGTACTTCAATCGATTGGAAGTTGCGATCTCTCAAAAGCTGGTGCCGCGATTTTTATTCCGATTCGTTCATAAACACAACTACATACGTGCAAGTTACGTAAACACATGTACTTTGCAGTATTTTCCCAACTTCCCAACAACGTGGTGATATTGCTGGCGTAGGGAATTTCCCCTACACACAGCCTCGCGCCCACTGCAGTTCATTCTCCTAGATTGAAAGTACAGCACGCTAGTAACGGTGACGGCAATAGAAAGGCACATCAACGGGATCGGTGATGGATAACTATGGGATATCAGAGATTGATCACTATGGGATGGCAGCGCTGTACACATGTGAGAAGCATTACAATATATGCTTCTTCGATGCGCTCGTAGTATACGCATGAAAAACAGTTTCAATTTATTGTAGGACACTCAACAAAAAAAGCTTGGAAAATATAATTTTGTTTCAGAATTTAATGAATCATGGGCGTGGGCCTGTGTTAAACTGCATACACCGATCGAGAGGGTTTCGCCAACTCGGTAAGCGGCAAGAAATTAATATAAATACTCGGTGCTTTTCAGCATCAGAGGCAACAGAAACCGTATACAAGCACTCCGGGTCCCGGGCGTGTGCATTGAACCACACAATGGGTCGTCCGTTGTGAGTTAAAACCGGATGTCATTCTGTCCACACGCAGTGTTAAAAGATAAACCCGAACCGGTTTAGACTTAGACCGCCTCGCTGGACGGTTTAAGTTTTGGGGTTTAAACCCGATCCGGTCTAACTTTATTTGCGTTCACACGCACAAAAGTTGAACCCGAACCGGTCTAAGTGGACTTAGACCAACTTTAGCACGGCGTGTGAACGACCTCTGTGTTTATAGGCCTATAAACCAACCATCAGTTACATATTTCTCACTTTCCACCGGGTTAAACCACAAGTTTCCCCCTTTCCCCGAACCCATGCTGCTATTGTTGAGCAAGGACTATGGAACAAAACGTCTCATTTCAACGTGGCATTCAGAATCTTTTGAATAGATTGAGAACATTTGTTGAATAAAGGCCATTCAGCATCTGTGTAAATTAACTCCATTGTTCACCTTTTCCATTTACGACTTCTAGTACAGCTCCATTACCCAAGGTTTATTCTATAGAAATTTCTATAGAAATAGGTTAAAAAGAGTGACTCACATGGCTTAAATTTATTGCCATTTGATTTGAATGAATAATTCTGAAGAAAAAAAGAGAATATAACTGAAATAACACAATTTTCACGTGAAATTTTAACACTGAGTTCTTCAATGATGAACATTACATCTCAATAATTATGTTAATATGGGGAATTTTAACTGAAACTGTTGAAATGCATTGTGTTAAAAGGATGATTGATTTGGTTTGGCTTTACACCATATACAATAATAAACACTCCAGGAAAACAAAAGTTCCTGGGTATGTTTTTGTCAGTGGTGGGGAGGGGAGGGTGTCATGGCCCAGGAGGAGGGGGCAGGGCATATCTTCGTCCTTCGGATGAGACACAAAGACATCTATATCTTGTAAAGTCCCCTGTGTTTCAGGTGTTGCACACAAAAGAACCCAGCTACAAGTGTACACATACAAAAAACTAAAAAATGGGGTTTCCCCAGTGGTTCTTGCAGCGGCTGAGTGCTAAATGCCACACAGCACATTGTACACCCACTAAAGCTTTCTGACTTTTTTTGAAACAAATCTGTTTCATTTACAGAAAGCTTACGACGCCCGTCAATCTCTTTTTTGAAAAGAATGCTTGGTAGAACTACAGTCACGATTCCCATTCCTTGGATTGTAATACCTTAACCTATACATGCACCATAAATACATGTTTCTATCAGCTGCAACCATTTTGCTTGCGTTGCAGTCATCATCAAGATTTCACAAAAGGTTATGTACATAAAATACATTCATAATTATATCCAGGACATATGGTTTCCTTGACAGAAACCAAATTCAGTTCACTCCAGGAAATCAATTAGCAGACCAGCAGATTGGACGAAGGAGTGTGTTTTTTTAATCTGATGATTTTGACATTTCAAATTGTGGTGATAGGAAGCATTACAATTTTGGAGCTTTAAGCTTACTGCATTCTCTGCAGGGTTCTCTTTATTGCGAGTGTATCGGCCAATACGCGCAAATTGCATGCCAATGCATGCGGATTATGTGAGAGATACGCGTTAATTTCAACTGATTAAAAAAAAATATTTAATTGTACTTTTTTTATTTCCAAAACATCATAAAAAGAAAACTTTAGAATTAGAATGCTCCAGATTACACAGTAGGGCTTCAGTTCAGTCTGCTTCGGCCAAACAAAGATGCAGGTCGAGAATGCCCCACAGTTTTGAAAAATCCTGTGGAGAGCCCTGGTCTTTAATTCTATTTTGAGGTACGCAGTGCTTTAAACTAGGCCCAGATGTCTCCAAATTATCTCAACATTATTTGTCAAGTAAATTTCCAGGTCTTTGTCAATGAATGATGCTTTAAAAGTTTGTCAAAACATAATATCTTTAAAGAATGACCTTGTTAAAACAGTTATAATAGTCTTCGGGGGGGGGGGGGGGGGGGGGGTAGCAAACTACACATTTTTGAATCTGTATCAAGCTTACAAAATCAGAATTTACAATTACCAATGTTTCCATTTTCCCTGAGCCATAATGGTTATTAGTGGGTATGTACAGTAGTTGACAACTGACATCAAAACAGATAGGCCTACAACTTTTTTTTCTATTTAACTTACACCAACCAAAATAATATAAAAATAATAATCAATCACATCGTTAACATGACAAAATAATTAGAAAGCTTCTTATTACCAACCAAAATGACCTACTTGGTGTGTCAACAAGATATAATGACCAAGCCTGACATTTCGACCTTAGCACAGTCTTTCTCGAAGGTATAGTAAACATGACCAATACCTTGAACAAAAACAATTGTTGAAAATACACAGGAAAACAAACACTAGGCCTATACACACACACACAAACAAAAACATAACTATTTTTTTCACTGAAAAGCTACTTGCTTTCTAAACTTCAGCAAGTTCGGATTAAATCCTGAATGTCAAACCTTGTTGACTTTTCATTGGACTCAGACAAAGATCAATTCAAAGTCTAACACTAAAATCCACGACAGGTAAAACCATTGCACACATATCTGGTGTAGCAGTTTCCACTGAGTCACTACTAAAACGCGATACCCAAACACAGGGGGAACCAGATACACAATAGGGTAGAAGCAGACAATGAAGGTGGTTCTACAAATAACAGGAGACCCAAACACATGGTGTATACAAAAGAAGATCAACAGAATAGTGGGAATAGTCATTGTGTGGTATCTGATTTGACCCTGTCTTGCCCCACACATCTCTCTACGGTTTAGGTCCGGGTTTGGGCTGGCTTACCAAAGCATTCTTGGTAAACAACGACACCTGTAGCTAGTTGGCTGGGTCCATTCTATTTACCCGATTCCGACTGCAGACCGTTGCACATCGTGGCTAGACATGCTAGACGGTACACTAGCTCATTCAAGGATCCTGACTTCAATCTCGCTCGCTACGTTACCATATTACACCAAAATTAATTCTGGTTTTTGCTTTAAGTATTCAAGACAGGGTTTGATGATTACTAAAATAAACTGATTTTATAATGAAAGCTTTGATCTACAGGTCATAAAAAACAGCCTAAGAATATTAAAAGTATCTCATTGTAATGTAATGGCACATCTATGAAAATCCCCCAAAATGTGATAAAGGTCACAACAAGAAAACCATAAGGCCAAGTACCGCACCTTTGACCTTCAATGTATTGAGGCCTATCATGTAGACATATTCATGTACATGTACATTGTAAGACCAAGATTCTGTGTGGAAAGCAACATTTTCATCTTATTATGCCTGCTATTTCATCACAGAGCCAAGGCCACCTTTCTCATGGGTGGGCTTACATTTTCAGACTATTAAGATACACACAACACAATGTACATGTACACTGTGGGTGGGAGAATATTTGAGGTGGGCAATAAGGGCAAGATCAGGGCAACAGGGGCAATTGGCCTTAAGTGGACTCCCTGAAATTCCCGGTCATGACATTGTACGGAGGAAAGAAAGGGAATTGCATTTATGGCACAATTCTTCAAAGTTTAGAACACCTGACATTAGCAGTGCTTGGGTAAGAAATTGTGAACTGAATTTTGATTCAAGTGGGATGTTAACCAAGCCCACAAAACCGAAATACAAGGGAAAAAACCCAGCACCAGTAGGGCCTACATTGTGTTTGTGTGCATCAGTACAATCAGTCAAGTTCGAACTACATTTGTACCTCTAGCTTCCGGGTAATCTCGACGGTCTATGTAGTTGGTAAGCCACTGCTCTAGAATTTCAAAGGTCGGGGGTTCGAATCATACACGAGCAACTTTCATCACCTGTAATTTTTTTCACAGAGCTCGGGAAAGTACTGAGTATACAGTGCTATCACATGTGTATACGGGTACTTGTAACCAAAATGAATACAATCACTGTTATTGATTTTGTGTTGTCCTTCCATCACACCATAGAGTAACTCTATGATCACACATCAGCCATACCATACCACCACCATGACCACACAGAAACATTATTGACATGTACCTAGGCAAGGTCAGAGGGTAATAGAGAATGTAAAGTGGGAGGTGGATCTGGGAGAAATGGATCGGAAGAAATCTCTCCAGTCCTCATGGCCCACTTCTAATCTATCCATCACGGTTGGATCAACCTATCAGGTGGAACCCATCCTCACAATGCGCGTCAACCATACTGTAACCACGTTTTGGGAATCAATCTTTTTTTCCGATATATCTTGACTTCAAAAAACGCAGACAGGATAGGCGCGTGTACAATAAGTGCACAGTGTACCATGAAATGGGTCAACAGTAAAATACCCTGTGTGCAGTAATGGCTATTATGCGGTATAAGACTAAGAGAACCAGACTACAAGTATCTTAGCAGCCGACCTCAGTTCTGAGATGAACACGCATTTAGTGGATGCATTACAAAGTTGACAAATTTCTATATGGAAACATTAAGATCAGGTCACCATCATTTTGGTGGAAATAAAAATGTCAGCATCATGTCTGGTAAATGTAAAAAAAATAATTATGTTAACAATTTTCAGTTTTTAGGCCTGGCTACAATGTCAAATTTAATACAGTGTTTGCATTTCCCAGAACAACTGATACTGGGTATAGTTACCATAGTATACAGTGTATGTCAATTGAATACAACAACTGTGTACTTAGTAAGCTAAAAATGTAATGTACACCTTATATTATACGTGTACAGCAGAGAGCTATCTTACAGGTTACACTCGAAGGAAGTCTTTCTCTTTTAGAGAACTGGATCCATGACTACATACATGTACGTAACTGAAACAATATCCAAAACAGAGTGAGACCAAGCAAGAAGTTTGTATAGACACCAGCTATTGCCTTTGATTGTCCAGCTCTTTGTATTCATAATTCCTTCAAACAGTTGAGTTCCATTATAATTTGTTCTTCAAATGAATTATTCAGTTCCCACAAAGAAGACTTTCTTGCAAAAACAACCTTAATGGAAACAACAGCAGAGGTGGGAACAGTCACAAATCCAAATTCTACCAAGCTAACCGCTGATTTCACAATGACTAGAACAGTTATGTAATTGTCCTCTAAACTGAATCTCAATTTCTTCATTTGTGCATGAGAGAGATTCATGGCTGTTGGCAGCTTGGTGTTTCCCCTTGTGGGATTTTGCCAAGTTCCCTTGACTGGAAGATTGTGAAGACAGACAGAAAAATGTTGACAGTAAAAAGGGGGTCTGAAAATAGGATCACAATTTTGAAAGGTACACATTATTCCTCCATGACATTACGCGATCGCGTACATCAAAGTCGACAATGATGGGGTTTCTACGGTAACCCTGGAGCTAATTCCAAGGGGCTTCTAGCCCAAGAAGTATCCTTGCAGCACTTAGAAAAATATTGGTAGATCAAAGAGCTGAATTGCAATCAATTGGAAGACAATCACATATTCTTTTTCGAAACAAAGAAAACGTCTGGAAATTCCTCATCCCTCAATGAAAGTCAAGGTCTCCTCTTGAACTACGCCTTCAAAACCATTTGACTTCTTCTATTGTGTATGCATGGAATGCTCACTTCAGATCCTACATACTGTACACAGTGCATACCAACATGAACCAGCCCCGTGTTTGACAAGAATCTTTACATAAAATCAGTGTATCCTTGGTTTGATTTCCACTACAATGACTTGAGACCACTCTGCACACAATTAGAGGATGAATCACAAACTAGAGAGACACAGTGCATTGTGTGTACATCAGAGAAGTGACACACAGTGAGACATTGTACACCATGCTGAGATGGGCAGCCAAGAAGCCACTGGAACATGGAGCTGTAATTTGAAAAGTCTGCAGTGGATATTTAAAAAAGCAATGCACTTTCAGGACAAGTACAATTTTTTAGTGATGCATACATAGTACATGTAGTAATAGAAAGAGTGTTTACTACATGTACGTATACACAAGGAGGAAGGAATACGTACTTCCTTTCTCCATGCTATAATCCTGCAAAATTAAATAAAAATAGGAATAGGTACAGTGCATTCTGCTTGACAGAAAAAGCCAGACTCCTACAATGGATGAATGCCTCCTCGTGCAATTTCTATTCTCTTTTGAAATACATGTACATGTATCTCAGGCCCAATCTCAATTATTTTACCATTTTGTCTGTGTTCAGAGTACACTCCAAATAACATTTTAAGTCCACTCAAAGATACTCACAGTGTACTATACTTCATCTATCATCTGCCTGACCCTCTCACCATCAACTAAAAAAAGAACATGTCTTTATTGTGCATGTACATGTTATAGCACAAACACTCACCAGTTTTCCCTGCAGTCAGCAGCAATTCCTGAAATCAATTGCAAGAGCTCGTTCATAAACACCAAACTGGACTTTTTGGATAACACCATTTGAAAAAAATATCACATTAGTCATTTCCTTCCGTAGAAAAAGGTGTAAAATGTTTTCCAAGAATTTATCTTTTGAGAAAAATAGTTCATCATAGGAATGACGCAATCAAATATATTTCTAATTACAATACATGGATTGGGATTATAATGCTATGCGCTGGCCGAATCCCATGGTCAAATCAAACCGTCCATCTGCTTTTGATACAACCCACATGCTCATTAATTATGATAACCAGGCTATTGATTTACTTTTTATGAATGGGCGACCAGGACTAGCTCATTATACTATCTGAAGCCAGCAACACTTGTCTATTTAAACCGCAACCCCGAACCGTGACACACCTGGTGCACACATAAGGCACACCAGATATGACTTGGACATGAATGGAATTATTTCTCAGAATGTGGCTGTTCAATCAATAAAACCGTAGTAAATTATAATACTTTGAACCCAAATATTTTTACTTATTTTATTGGTATTTTTTTTTAAATAGTGTGTGTCTAAATTTTGCTATAACCTTTGGATTACTACACCGTTATCGGCTGGTACAGTTTGTTTGTTTGTGTGGTTTTGGTATTTGCTTTCGTTTCTTCCAACACCCCCCCCCCCCCCACCTCAAAGCAAAGAATTCTTGCACTTGTCAGATTTGATAAACTCGACTAAACAGATACGTGCACACCAATGCAGCAGGCTATGCCATCTTCGGTTTCCAAACAGTGTACCAAGCTCCAATAAATGTCCGCATCAAACCAGCAAATTCAGATGAACTAAGGTTTGTTTGCAGTTACTGTTGTTAACAAACTTTCTGAAACAGTCAGTTTCGCAATTAACCATCTGTTTCTTAAACAATTTTTTGAATCTGAGTTCAATGTCTTCTTCATTTTTTAGTAAAACCACATTTTAATTACAATTTGTACACTAGAAGGGGATGTCCTCTCCCATAATAAAATATTCTGTCCTGTGCCCCCTAACAAACAAATTGACAAAATAGGAAGACTGCCGAGTGCCGACACATACCGGAGGTTGTTGGTTTAAATCCCGCTCTTTTGGTAAATTTGGTATTTGTTCAACGCATACATTTTTACTATATAATTTACTTGTGGTTTAGGGAACAAAAAAAATGTCTGAAAATGCAGCTTCTATCGTCCATCTTTCTATTAAATGAACGTACAGTGTATCTAAAAGTTTGATGATCGTGAATGTTTATTTGAAGAAACCATCCTCACAGGCCCCTTATTTATCTATGCCATCATTTCGACATCCGACACGTTGGTTATTTGACATTTCAGATCGTAGACAGTTTACAGGATAATCTGTTACGATGAACATTCTATCCGATGTCAAATAAAGTACAAATGTAACATGAGGACGAAGGCATTTATACAGAGCTCACTAAATCGACGATGGGCAAGTATCACATAATTCAGAGAGAAATTGTCCAACACCAGTTAAGTAATATTTAGTTCTACATGTAAAGCCCACAGCCTTTTCAGTATTATTTTAGGTAAATTTTAGTTCATGGTTAAATGAACAACGTTTTAAGAACTGAATTGTTTTTAAAAACTCCAGAGTGAATTAAATGTCAAAGGAAAACAATCTTGTTTCAATTTGGGGAATTTTGAACAACATAATTGTTTCAGATAATGGAGGATCAGGTTAGCTCAGTGTGGTTCACAATCCACGCCTTTCACCTCTGTGGACCCCATTTCCAATCCTAACCTCAGACAAGAGATTAACCCTTGCATGGATTGGGGTTTCAGTCCCCGCATGTTTGCGTGGGTTTTCCTCTCCCACAAAGCTTAACATTTCTTGTTTCCCAGATCAGTAAATTGTGCTGAGCCTGGATGTGTAATAAAAAAAATTGTAATAATGAATTTGAAAGCAAGGGATCCAAGATCATTCAAGAATCCCACTCTTTAACGTCTACATAATCTGATTTACATCTTTTATACCCGCCTCGGCTCGGATTAAAGCTGTTTGCTAATAAATGCAGCATTGCACCCGCCACATGAAAATAGAGCAAGCGATTAGTGACAAATTGACAGCCGTCCTGGTTAGGTGAGAAGAAATGGACTGTGCAAGACGCGCTCCCCAAGGCGTTGTGGATAAGACAAATAATGGGTATCGCTGAATGCACACACACTGAATGAACGGAGGGGAGACAGGGGCAGAAAGAAAAATATAATAATAAACCCCGACTTATATTATAGCAGCATACGCTCCCGGTCGAAATTTGTTACCCCAAGTATGTTAGACGCTACATGTACATGACTCATCATTATGGTGTAAGCTGAACTGTCCCGTGTGCAGACCTACACTAATTGTACAGAGTTACACAGTGGGCTTTTGAGACTTGAAATGTGACACCTGGGTTTTTTCCTCTTTTTTCCTCACTCTCTCTCTCGCTTCTAATCTCCCATAGGCCTATAATATTATTTATCAGGAGAAAAATGCTGTAGAATGAGTCTACCATTAAGAATTGAAAGCTAAACATGTTTAGAATGTGAATCATTGGTGGAATGTCGTTGTCAGGCTCAATTTACAAAAGAAAGTTATATTAGATTTTAGAAGGACGATCATCCTCTAAAACACGGAAGCAAATAGGCCGAGAGAAACACACATTGTAAGAGGTGTACGTATGAGATCAGACAATGGATGTACGAGAGCAACTTTCTCATGTAAAAGATTTAGGTTTTTGAAACTGTAGGCCTATGCAATAAAATGTCCACAATGGTGTAAGACTAGTATTTTTAACCACTTAATTCCAGAAGGTTATGAGACACACATAATGTTCAAGACACATTTTATCAAACCAGTTTCCAAACCAGTTACAAGATATGGGTTGTTTCATGAACGATTGTTCTCTTTGGGCACCGGGGTACAGTACTTTATATTCATCCAAAGTAGTGCCAAGTTCCAGGATGCCTGGCTGATTATTGACGTAGCTTATTATATGGTCAAGGAGATGGCTGAGTCACGGTTACAACAAATTCTGTAAAATATTCTAAATTAAGAGAAAAGTACATCCCAGTGCAAACTTTGCTAAAATGATCAACCATACGACGTAATCACATGATCACAAAAATCTTGCATACAAGGTTGTCTGGTGGAAACAACTTAATTGAACTTAACTTGAATCTTAAACTTTTCAACCACCAACAGCATGCACAGCAATTTTCAATTGTTGATGTAAGCACATCTTTAATATTTTAAGGGACAAAATGTGAACACTTAAAGGAAAGCGGTGCAACCGAACAGTGTGGAGCTAATTGTAGCGCTTCCTGCATGAAAGATCAAGGCCTTGCGGTTCCTAAATTATAAATAGTTTAAATTATGTTTCCCCCCTTAAAGTTCAAGAATTATCATCTGTGAGCCAGTGACATTTGATGGCTAAACTGAAGGAGGAAAGGAGTGAAGGGAAAGCAATGGTTTTGCTATCTTGCTTTTAACTCAGTTGGAAATATTAATACGCAATTCAATATATCTGTCTGCCCTTGGGTAAACATGAAGGCGGTTCAAAGAGTCCCATGTTCAGAACAAACCATCTCTCTCATTGACCACATTTTCATCAGCATTTGCCTGGGCATAATTTCATTTGAGTACAAAACTTGCTTAGCACATAAAAGTATTGCTTTAACAGAAAACAGGTTACCAGCCAAAATTACATTTGATTGAATTGCTGTGACTGGTGGCCCCATTATTTGTTTGCTTAATGGCAATGAAATTTGTCAAGCGATATCTTAAACGGCTTTATGAATTTTGGCTCTAGTACGAGTATTCTACCTCCACAAGCTCAACCATGTCAAGTTTTCTGAAACAGACTGTGATTGTATCTTGATGCATATTGGTTGCATTCCAACCAGACACTATTATAATAGGATCCTTGACTACATTAATCAGATTATGGGTTTCTGGAAGACAATTAATTAATGTATGCAGAGTCATTCAATCTTTGACTAAACTTTGTCCCAACTCACTGCATCATGTACTTATTAGACTTTTCCATGACTTGACATTACCTTGTTCTGGTGTGAAATTTTCACCAGAATTGCTATCCAATACAAATATTTTTGTTAAGTCAAAAGACAGTAAAACTTCAAGATCTTTCTTAAATGTATGCTAGCGGTAGGCGTATAAAATTTTGTTTTGCATTTTAATACCAGACGGTTGCATGCAACTTTGATTGAATGCTTTGCCAAGGTGTGAAGTTTTATCAAATGAAAATAACAACAAATTTAATTTCATTTCATTTTGTACATCTTGTCACTGGACTTTATCACTGCATCAATCATACGATGTTCAATGCTGAATGTTTCATGCACAATGATCAATTTTTGTTTTACCTCTCCCCACAGCAACTTACATACTTATCATACTACTAGCCTTCGCCAGTTAAAATAACCTAGGTGTCACACCCCCTGTTCCATTCCTTGCCCTCATGGCATGCATGATTTCACATCCCAATAAATATGTCAGAACAATTTTTACAACTCGATCCCTTACACACCCGTATCTCCCACCCTTCGTTGGTTGCCAAGAATTTTCTTTAATTAAATTCATTCTTAATTTAAGAATATTTGGTGATCAAGATTATTATTTTTTATATTGCTCTGGAAACCAATTCAGTCTTGCTAGTGTCTCTGCTGACTGTCGATGGATGAGCATCCTTGGGGATCTGAGTAAATCTCCCTGGGGTCTCGCTGTCGTGTGAATTTACTCAAAGATGTTATTTAATACAAGATAGTTCTGGACATTCACATTATTATTGACCTCTATCCTGCCTGCTGGGGGTCAATGTCCACGTATTCCCTGCAAGCATCCTTGGTTCCCTGCACACAAGCATCACTGGTTCCCTACATGAATCCATGGCAGTATACATCTGATATGTCTACTGGGAAAAGTTTCCGTATGGCGCCACCACTTTTTCATTCGAAATAAAATAATATAGTATCTAATTTACCTGATTGATATATCCCTTTTTGTAAAAATGAGTGAAAAAGTGGTGATGACAATTAAAATAATAAGATGATGGTGCATGGTGGACAGACAAGTTTTTCCTCACGCTTTAAGTTCACTTTGTATTAAAATAAAGGCCTATTGGTCATCTAGATGACCGATGTCAAAATTTCGAAAAAAGGAATCTAGCGCCCCAGTCACTGGGTCTAACATGTCTAACTTTGTAGTAGGGCCTAAACATTTAACATCTGCACTCAATCAAGATCTTCTTTTGCTGAGAATAACATTACAACCTCAAGACAAAGCTCAATAATCTATTTTGTAATTGACTTCTATTAAATTGTTGTTTATTCGGTGATAATAGATTAGCCCTACCCTTCTCTTCTGCGGCAAAGATCGATTATTTTAATTATTGTTAAACTTAAATTGAACAAACAGAATAAACCAGGAGTAGGACTCTGACTGAGTGTAAATGTATCATTCAAGTAAAAAAAAATATAACATAACTAAATTAAATAACACACACTTCTTAAACAATTAGTAATTACACTAGCTTTGAATTTGATGGGTTAACTTTGCAATCTACTTACGTTGGCTTCTGTCCACCACCGGCCTCAGTAATTCCTGGTTTTCTACGAATTGCTGGTGAGGGTTTCTCCTTTAATTTTAACTCTGCATCTCCAGTCGCCTTGGAATGCTGACTATTGTCTCCATCAATTCCTTTCGATAAACCATCCATTGTATCCCCTCCCCGCTCCTCATCAACACAAACATTCGAAGGCTGTTTTTGAGACTCCGGCGATGATGAATCAGCTGACTGTGACAACAGCTGATCGTCCGCCGTGGATGCCGCCTGCATGACGGTATCAATCGAACGTCAACACACGGTGAATTTACAGGACCAACTTGAGTCAGCGACTCGGCGATATTTCTGTTCTTAAAAAAAAGAAATTCCCGCAGACGTTTTCAGCGACAGATAAATATACTCTATTTAAATGTCCATACTTTATTTGATAACAAGGCGGAGGTTTGCAGGAATGTTTAAGTCCCAATTAACTCCAGGATTCACAACAGCTTATCGCTTGATGTTGAAAATAGTCCGTTTTTTTCTCCATGCTTAGAAATTCGCTGGTGTCACCGCCATTATCGAAATAGTTTCTCTTGAAGTTGGACACCAGCGAAATTTAACCGCAGCATGCTTATACATCAAAAGGGGGCGCTATTCAAATTAATAAAACTGCGGGGTCCAGAAAAAATTAATGATAATAATGTAATGTTAAAAATATAAAAATGTTTATCAAAATAAATATATAACTGCATGCTACACGGATAAGGAGACTCAATCAAATTTCTTAAACAGTGAAAAGTATATATTATAAACAACATTCCTATTGTCATCATTGTCTTTGTTGACTGGCTTAGTCTTTTGCTCATTGTTTTTTAATTTGTGTACAATGAACCATAATAAACCAAGTTGATTGAATCTTACAGATTGAATTGAGTTTTGAAAAATTGTTAACTAAATACATGGAAGCAATAAAGTTGCAGTAGGGCCTACAGTTATCTCTTTAACAATAATTGTGTTGACTTTTTATTTGATGTTGACTTTTTGTTTGACAATAAACAATAAAAAAATAATATAAAATGTGTCTGTTACTTCACCTTATTTGGAGGCTTTTAGACTTTGTTTGTGAACCACACAATCAGAACCTGAAAAGTAAAGATAAAACACTCTTCAGAAATGTTGTTGTAACAAGAAACAAATTTGGTCTCACTATGTAATATCAACAGAACTGACTTCAGTTTTCAATTTTGGAAAAGAGTTTGTATAATTTGTTTTGATAAAATTATTTCAGTTTCTCAGGTTTTTTTTTTTTGCGCTAATACAGTTTTGTGATATAGGTTTATACGTTTTCTAGGAAACAAAATAATAAAATTGTGATTAGCCCTGATTTTTTACATTTTTTTAACGGCCTCCTCCATTTCCCCATACAGCCGCCCATCCTCACCATTGCTGTGTTCAATGTGTTCTTGAAAAAGAAATTATAATTCTCGGTCAGTTCTGTAAATATAATTATAAGACTTTAATTTGTCTTTTGTAACTTGATAATCTTCTGATAATATTGATAGGTAGGATTGTTCCATGTCATTGCACACAGAAGTAATACTGCTATTAAGAACTTTAAAATCCACTAAATAAAAATAATTGCATGCCTCAAAGCTATTATAGAAACTGTGTGTAATTTTCTTCTGTAATTAATGTGTCATTTAAGTTCTAGTTCCAAACCTTGTATTAGTAGGTAACTCTAAGCCTAGTTTGACTGTTTTTCATTATTCTGAACCAGTATACTAAATAATTCCATTATACAAACATTAAAATTATAATCCCATTATTAGGCCTAAGTTAAAGGAACACGTTGCCTTGGATCGGTCGAGTTGGTCTTTGAAAAGCGTTTGTAACCGTTTTTTATAAAATACATATAGGTAGAAAGATGTTGTAAAAGTAGAATACAATGATCCACACAAACATGCCTCGAAATTGCGTGGTTTTCCTTTTACCTCGTCGACTAACACGTCGGCCATTTATGGGGGTCAAAATTTTGACCCCCATAAATGGCCGACCATGTTAGTTCGCACAGTAGAAGGAAAACCATGCAATTTCGAGGCAAACTTGTGTGGATCATTGTATTCTACTTTTAAAACATCTTTCCAACCATATGCATTTTATAAAAAACGGTTACAAACGCTTTTGTTTTGACCAACTCGTCCGATCCAAGGCAACGTGTTCCTTTAATGTCATCACTTTCATACTATTTCTAAGAACAAAATTTGTTTGTGTTTAAAGCATTCATGGGGAAATAATTTTATTTTAGGCCTATACATTACTTTGGGTTTAGTCAAATTCTGATTAAAATGTACCTCTATACTACTTCAAGGAAGATGCGGAATGGAGTTTTGCAGAATTTGTTTTTATTAGGCCTACTTCAAATTCAAATAAACTAAAAGAAAAGTATTAGACTAGTCATTTATTGGGAAAAAAATATTTATTTTATTTATTTATTTCTTTATTTGAATTAAGACAAACTGTTTAACTCTCCTACTTCAAGGAAAAAGGCGTGGCACTTTGGACAAAAAGAACCACTATACACCTACTTCAAATTCATATAATCTGGAATGTGGGGTAAGACTTGTCATCTTCTGCAATATTCGTTTTTAATTAGAAGATTTTAAGTCTTTAATCTATACCATCTTATGTTAGGCCTCCATCTTATTTTTAATTTTATTTTCTGTATTGCCATTATATAAACATTAAAATTTAAATTTATGCCTACTTCAAGAAAAAATGCAAGGCATTTTGAAAAAATATAGTAATTAGCCTACTTATAAATCAGTTAAATTAAATGTACTATGATGTTAAGCTTATCATCTTTTGGAAAAATAATCTTATTTTTAGGCCTTAACTATTTATTTATTTATTTATTTAATTTTTTGTAAACAGTAAAATTGAGACCCATTTCAAGGAAACAGGATATATTTTTTTGTTTATAGAGGTAGGCCTACAATCTCAGCAAAATACTATCTAGGCTAAATTAAGTTACATGGATGTACATGCATGTATCAACTGAGTCTTGAATCAAACAATGGTAATGGTGGTATTTTTAAAAAGATAGTCTAATTACCTTTGAGTGTAACGGTGATTCTTCATCAAATCCTCAGCAACTTGGTGGTAGAACTGCCGTTTTCATATAATTTTGTTTTTATTTCAATTTTTTGTTTGCATTTTATTTACAAATTCAACAACGTCAATTTAATTTTGATTTGAAATTCTCTTCAATTAAAATAATCAACAAACTTTATGGACACCATACTCCTTTGCCCTCACCACCACAAACAAAATGTTGTGTCTATAGAGGGCGCTATTCGATCTTAGTGGATAATCAATAATGCATGCAAACCGCATAGTATTTTTTTCTAGAAGTAATTATAGGGGGAGGGGGATTGCTTTATGCAGTTGCAGCCTTTTTCATAAAATACAAAGTATTCACCAAGTTTATTGAGGTATGATTACTATCAAGTAATTAACCACAGAGTAAAGTGATTGATTACACAGAAAAGATGTTTGTTCCATCTGTTGTCATTTAAAAATATCAAAGTGGAAAAACTGCTTTATGCAGTTGCAGCCTCTTTTTCTTAAAAATACAAAATGTTCACCATGTATTACATTATGATAATTATCAAGTAATAAACCACCGAGTAAATTGATTGATTCTAAACAATACACAGACAAGATGTTTACATGTTCCACCTTTTGTCATTTAAAAATGATAAATATATCCTTCATAGACTTCATTTCAAATCATTTATTGACAAAACCAACAGTAAAACATAGTTTTTGAACAAATATCTGAGACTGTTTATGTCCTCTTGAAGGATCAGTTGTTAAAAATTTCCGTGGGAACAGAGAGAAGATTTCTTTCACATTCTTGAGCTGAGGCTGTGTTGAGATGGTATTTCCATAACGGCCTTGCTGGCATTTTCAATTAACTTGATAGTTCAGAACATAGGCAGTCCTCACTGTTTCTTGAGTCATACAAGAGCTTGCAAATCTTGTTTCACTGAGTTCTCTTAAATGGTTCTCCGAGTTCTCTGAACATGAACATTTTGTTTAGTGTTTGATGGTCCAAATGTATTTTTGCTGTGTTATTATTGTTGTGTATGTGTTTTTTGTACTGTATTCAATTTCTTTAACCTTAATAATAAATAAAAAAATTATTGTTAATCTCAAGTTACCTCTTCATTTTCATTCATTGTACTTTCACTCTGGGGTGATCTGGCTGTGAAAGTACAATACTCATTGCTACGCAGCATCCATCTTTTTTATACCAAAGTTGTTAAGGACTTAAGAAGTTAAGGACCAGTTTCACAAAGTGCTAAAAGGAAATGAAGATGCTTCAGCTCAAAGTTGCAAAATGACCCAACAAGTTAAAGAAAACATTCTGAGACAGATAACCTGGCCAGAAGAGAAGAAAGTGCGGGTACGTGTGTAGGGGGGGGGGGCACCCATTAGATGTGAGAAAGTAAGAGGGATGACCCATTACTTTCAACACAGCGTTGAATTACTTGTATGGAAAGTACATCACACACTATTTCCATCACTTCATCCATCCTTCAAGATTTGTTACTTGACTATTTAATAGGTCTATGTTGTTTATTTAATATAATAAATGTTGTATTTAATAATGTTTACATGTTTTGTTTTGTTTGACTGAGTGTCCATTGTTTGTGAATGTTGCATTATGTTTGTTTTGTATAAGTCACTGTTCGCTCTCCTTAAAGTTTATTGTTTCTTGCTCTTGGCATAAGTCAGTGTAAATGTTTATCCTGGCTTCTTGGTTCATTTATTGTCAATCCACAGAACATTTTCCATTGTAAATTTGTTATCATGTGCTGTCAAGTTTTTCATGAGGCAGTTGAGTACATGTGTTGACTGATTCTTCTTTTTTCCATAGACATTTCCATAGACACATTTTTTCCATAGACAATTTTCATTTGCTGGCCCATATCTTGATAAACTTGATGATGGTTTCCCCTCCTATCCTGGGGGACTTGTCAAAACTGCATTGAGTTTGTTAAGTTCTGACTTTTCACTGTAACAATGTCAGTTGCTGGCACAAATTCTTCATCCCCTGGAAAGCATTTTGCCTTAAAAGGGTTTTAAAGATTGTCTCTTTCTTTCCCACTACCAAAATAAGTAAACGTTTTAAATACATGAATACATATTCACATTTTTATACAATGATAAAGTACTATTATTAAATTGTTAGAAAAGCAAAAAGTAAATCGGATCACTAATACTCAATTAATTATGAATGCACAGTATCATATTGTTTGTAGAGTTCAAAATCATCAGATATTGTTTGTGGGCATAGAAAACTCAATTATAATAGTGTTTCAAACAATCCTGTGTATAATTGTAGACTCACATGTTCCAAAGAATTGGCACATTCCCTGTCATTATTGTTAGTGTGCAGTGCATCCAATAAATCTCGCAGGTGGCTCTTTTGTTTTCCAATTCCTGAGAAAATATCCTGAAGTCTTTAATTGCCTTGGCATGGCTAAAGTAGAAGACGGTGTCAAATGAAGAAGCAGTCCTCGAAATATTAATGTTTGAATCGAAGAAGTCTCAGACCTTAAGAAATAGTGTTTAAATGGTCTGTTTATTTGTAGGTATGTATGACTGCACTGTTTTTGTTCAAGATGTTGATGTTTGATGATTGTTACGAGATGTTTTTTATTTTTAACCTACATTTTTATACCATTACTAAGTTTCTAAAATAAGTAAGTACCCTATTATCACTTTCATTCAGCAATTCATCAATCATTCTAAACACTCACTCACATCATTTTGAAAATCACTTGTAATAGACCAGGGGAGGATGGTCTTTGGCAACTACCAAAAGTGTATCCTTTAAAGGGATGGCATAAGGGTAAACAAAGTGGGATTTCTTTGGTGGATGAGAAGTTTTTAAAATTGCACTAAAAATTCCTCAAAAGAAACCAATGAAAAGAAAGAACAAGGAAACTAGCACAAAGTAAATTTTTCAGTAATACTATCACCATGGTTACAAATGGACAATCAAGATTAAACCAACATTACAACAGTTGGAGAAGTTGGAGTTTCAGCCAACAGCACAAATTAAAAAGTTCTCATTTGAGCCACAGAAGACAGAAAGGCTGAGACTGGTTATAAAAATAGCTCCATGAGTTTCAACCACTATGTACCATGGCATGGTTGGCTTGTGTGCGCAAAGTGCGCCCACCTCTCACCAGGTTCCTGGTGTCCCAGGTTCAATTCCCGGCCAGGGCCATGTGAGTTGAGTTGTGCGTTGGTTCTTCGTTGTGCCATGAGGGTTTTCAAGACCATCCAGTTTTCCTCCCTCGGGAAAAATCGAACACTTTCGATCTTGGCTGTGCTCCGTGGTCATAATGGGTTGATGTGGCTGGCAGCCAAAGACGCCCTTACGTGCCTGCTTCTCAAACACATTGTAGCTGCATCCTTCACAATTCAGTTATATAAAAGTTATATTAAAAGCCACCTTAACTTTTACGGTAAGCACAGGTAAAGTACAATACACTAAGTAAATTTTAAGACACTTGCCAACATTGAGGACTTAGAATTCCTTAAGAGGAAGGAAAGGTAACACAACAAGTGATGTTGACTTTACTCAGCCAATCCCCACACTTAAACATTAATTGAAACCAAATCAAATGTACGCATAAAAAACAATGGGGATAAGAAATCCCAGAGCCTAAGAAAGTGACAGATTAGACAAAAAGGCTTAAACCAATTAAAATGCCACCACAACTTCTATGATTTTAAAACCAGATGTACAGTAGGCCTATACCATGCGTATACTTAACAGAAAAATTGATGATAAAAAAATTATGGCCTTATTGTTAAGATATACAAGAGGCATTCAAGCCTTACATTACGTACTAAAGATGGGTTCACAGGCCCTAAAAGATGGGTCCATATAGGCCTTAAAAGTAAAGTAAAACTGGGTCCATATGCCCTAAGACACAGGTGAAGAGGCTCATTGCCTTAAAATATGGATCCATAATAGGCCTTAACACAATCAAATGGGTCTATATAGTCCTCAAAAGATAGGTCTAAATAGGCCTATAGCAGATGGGTCCATATGGGGGTCCAATGAACGTTAGTCCATATATATAGGTCTTAATACAGAGTAAAGATGGGTCCACTATGTGCCTTGAAAAATGGGTCCACATGCCTTAATACAGGTATAAACAACAAATAGGTCTTAAGAAGATGTCTCAAATAGACCAAAATACATAGTACATTTGGGTCCATAGGCCTTACAAGATGGGTCCATATAGGCCTTGATGCATAGTAAAGACGTGTCCACAGGTCTTGAATATTGGTCAATACAGGCCTTAAAACATGATAAAGATGGGCCCATAGGCCTTGGAAAATGGGTCCGTGTACTTATAGGTCCTTATACATAAACATGAGTCCATATGCCTTAATACACAGAAAAAGATAGGTCTATTGCCTTAAAATATGGGACCACAAAGGCCTTAAAACAAGTGAAAATGAGTCCAAGCCTTAGAAGATGGGTCCACCTACAGGTCCTTATACACAAAGATGGGTCCATAGGCCTTAAAAAATGGGTCGATAGACCTTGAAAAAATGGGTCCATCGGATGAGGCTTATAGGCACAAGTAAAGATGTAGGTACATTGCCTTAAACTATGGGTCCATATACATGTAGGTCTTAAAAGATGGGTCCATATAGGTCTTAATAAATAGTAAAGATGGGTCCGTAGGCCTTGACAAAAATGGATCCATGCCTTGAAAAAATGGGCCCAACGGATGAGCCTTATAAGGTGAAGGTAAAGATATATAGGTCCATTGCCTTAAAATATGGGTCAATAGGCCTTAAAAGATGTCCCTAAAGAGGTCTTAATAAATAGTAAAAATGGGTCTATAGGCCTTATAAAAAATGGATCCATAGGCCTTGAGAAATGGGTCCTTTGGATGAGATGAGCCTTATAATGCACAGGTAAAGATATATAGGTCCATTGCCTTAAAATATGGGTCAATAGGCCTTAAAAGATGTCCCTATAAAGAGGTCTTAATAAATAGTAAAGATGGGTCCATAGGCCTTATAAAAAATGGATCCATAGGCCTTTAAAAATGGGTCCTTTGGATGAGATGAGCCTTACAATGCACAGGTAAAGTTATGTAGGTCCATTGCTTTAAAATATGGGTCAATAGGCCTTAAAAGATAGGTCTCTAAAGAGGTCTTAATAAATAGTAAAGATGGGTCCATAGGCCTTATAAAAAATGGATCCATAGGCCTTGAGAAATGGGTCCTTTG
Organism: Asterias amurensis; assembly: GCF_032118995.1. NCBI lineage: Eukaryota > Metazoa > Echinodermata > Asteroidea > Forcipulatida > Asteriidae > Asterias > Asterias amurensis. Next base: position 25,788,425 of record NC_092649.1, read on the forward strand.
GATGAGATGAGCCTTATAATGCACAGGTAAAGATATATAGGTCCATTGCCTTAAAGTATGGGTCAATAGGCCTTAAAAGATGTCCCTAAAGAGGTCTTAATAAATAGTAAAGATGGGTCCATAGCCCTTATAAAAAAATGGGTCCATAGGCCTTGAAAAATGGGTCCTTTGGATGAGATGAGCCTTATAATGCACAGGTAAAGATAAACAGGTCCATTGCCTTAAAATATGGGTACATATAGGCCTTAAAAGATGGGTCCATATAGAGGTCTTTATAAATAGTAAAGATGGGTCTATAGACATTGAAAAAATGGGTCCATATGCCTTAAGAAAATGGCTCAATATAGACCTTAATATGGGACCATAAAGGCCTTAAAAACAAGCCTTAGAAGATGGGTCCATCCTAAAGGTCCTTATACATAAAGATGGGTCCATAGGCCTTAATACACAGGTAAGATAGGTCAATTGCCGTAAAATATGGAACCATAAAGGCCTTAGAACAAATAAAAATGGGTCCAAGCCTTCGAAGATGGGTCCATCCTATAGGTCCTCATACATAAAGATGGGTCCACAGGCCTTAAAAAATGAGTCCATAAGCCTTAATACACACACGTTAGATAGGTCGATTGCCTTAAAGTATAATGGGTTTATAACACTGGGGTCAAAATGCCCTAATCCGGGTAAAGACGGGTTAGTAGGCCATAAGAAGATGGATCCCATACATAGTAAATTTGGGTCCATGCCTTAAATAAAACATTGGTCCATATAGGCATTGATGCGAGTAAAGATGGGTCCATAGGCCTTATACATAGTCAAGATGGGTCCATATATAGACCTTAATACATATAGTCAAGATGGGTCCACAGGCCTTAAAAAATGAGCCCATAAGCCTTAATACACACACGTAAGATAGGTCGATTGCTTTAAAATTTGGGTTACTAACATTGGGGTCAAAATGCCCTAATCCGGGTAAAGACGGCTCAGTAGGCCATAAGAAGATGGGTCCCATACATAGTAAATTTGGGTCCATGCCTTAAATAAAACATTGGTCCATATAGGCATTGATGCGAGTAAAGATGAGTCCATAGGCCTTATACATAGTCAAGATGGGTCCATATATAGACCTTAATACATATAGTCAAGATGGGTCCACAGGCCTTAAAAAATGAGCCCATAAGCCTTAATACACACGTAAGATAGGTCGATTGCTTTAAAATTTGGGCTTTTAAAACATAGGCCTTTAAAAACGGGTTCATAAGCCTATAGAACTAAGATGGGTCCATAGATGCCTTAAAAGATGGATCCACAGATGCCAAGATGGGTCCATAGGTTTCAATGATGTGTCCATATGTGGGACTTAATACATAGTAAAGAGGGGTCCATATGCCTTAAAACAGGGTGTATGGTATTTCGTGCCAGAAAAGACGGGTCCATATGATTCAAAGATGGGTCCATTTTAAAAGGCATTAATACATAGTAAAGATGAGTCCTTAGTGCCAATTCCATCTACCTGCTGCACCAGTCCACCAGTTCAAAGTTGACCAAGATGCCTACCCGGTATGGAAATGGATCCAAGACGGAATGGCCCATCAGTTGAAGAGAAGAATGTGAAATGGCCACCAGTTGAAACAGAAGAAAAAAGGATGTATGACCAACCAGAACAGCAGAAAGTTTTGGGGTGGGGTGGGGGGGGGGTGACCCACATAAGGAGAAAGTAAGTGGGATGACCAATTACTTCCCTCAGTGCTCAGACACTTGGTATTGGAAGGTACCAATACCTCCACACTATTTTAATCACTTCACTCATCATCCTTCCTTTAAATTGGTAAAAATAGTTTATTAAATTGACATTTAAATAAAACATTAATTAACATGTAATTGTTACATTTCAATGATGTTGAGATGTTTTGTGTTTTTGTTTGTTTGACTGAGTGTCCATCGTTTGTGTATGTTGCATTGTGTGTTGTTTTCACTGTTCTCCCCTTAAAGTTTATTGTTTCTTGCTTTTGGGCACAAGTCAGTGAAAATTGTTTGACTTCTTAGTTCGTTTATTATCAATCCACAGGAAACAATTCCAATGTTGTCTTTAGTTGGCACAGCTTGCTTGATAAGTTCGATGATTCCTCCCATGTGACGAGAAGCAGTTGAAACATGATATGTGTTGACTTTCAATACTGATCATGCTTTTCTTCCATAGACATATCCATAGACATTTCCAATAGACACATTTGTTTTCCATAGACATTTCCATAGACATATTCCATTTGCTGGCACATATCTTGATAAGCTTGGCTTTTCCTCCTAAAGGCGATCCAACAGAAAAAATGTCTTAAGTGTGTTCAGTTCACATAATAAACTTTCCATTGATCCTGACTTTTCACTGTATCATTGTCAGTATGCTGGCACAAATATTGTCAACTCGAGGCTTTCATCCGTTAAATTCCATTCTTATGTAAAAAGTTGTTTGTCCCATGGAAAGCGTCTTGCCTTGAATGAGAATTGTCTCTTTCACTTCAATCAATGAGTTTACCAAAATATTAAATTAACTAAATAATACATACATCTTTTTTTTAATACATTGATAAAGATTTTTTGTTTTTATCAGTGAAGGGCAAAACATTAATCAGATCAGTAAAACTCAATTGATTAAGACCTTATAGAGTCCAAAATCAGCAGACATTGTTCTTGCATGGGCTAGAGAACTCAATTCTATTGTTGTTGCAATCCTGCTACAATATTGTAGATTCACAATGTTCCAAAGGATATTGGCAGTTATTGTTAGTGTGCAGGGCATTCAATAACTCTCGGAGGTGGCGCTTGGATTTCCAATTCCTGAGAAAATATCTTGAAGTCTTTAACTGCCTTGGCATGGCTAATTATAAGACAATGTCAAATGATGAAGTAGTCCTTGCAAATGTTCGAATCGAAGAAGTCTCAGTCCCTAAGAAATGCTGCTTTAAGTGGTCTGTTTATTTGTACATGTATGACTGCAGTGTTTGTGTTCAAGTTGTTTATGTTTCATGATTGTTACGAGATATTTTTTATTTTTAACCTACATTTATTTACGACTAATTAGTTTTAAAAGTTGTCGGTCCTCCATCATCACTTTCATTCAGCAATTCATCAATCATTTTAAACATTCACTCACATCATTTCGAAATTTTTAGAGCAATTTTTATACCAAGTGAGGATACTGATCTTTGGCAATTACCAAATGTATACCCTGCCAATGATGGCACAAGGGATGGTATAAAAAGTTAACTCCTTATAAGGAGTTGTTCATGATATTGGCTGAAACACTGAGGATAGAATTCCTCACAATAAAGCCATTAGAAAGAAAAACAACGATGAAAATTAACGCCAAGTTAATTTTCCAGTCATAACTATCACCACGGTTACAAAAACATTAATAGTTTAGTTATTGAGAAGGAACTGGGGTTCGGACAAACACTGACAATTAAGAAGTTCTCAGGTGAGCCTTGTGAACTTCTACAAACAGAGCTTAGTATGTGGATGCTGTTATGGGTTCATAGATTGAGACTCAAAGGAAAGAGGCAATGACTTCTCTACTTGTTTCTCTTTGGGTCATGTTCAGTCTAAACATGAGTTGCATTATACATAAGTTGTCAATAGAGGGCGGTATATAAGATGAGTGGTATACTCTCAACAGATGCTAGGACATCATATTGTTATTGCCAACATTGAGGATTAAGAATTCCTCATACATACCAAAGACCAAGGTAATCTACCAAGAGGATATAAAATCTAAGGTAGCCAAATAAAGTGACAGATAAGGGAGGGTAAAACCAATTAAAATGCCTCTACAACTAACTTCTATGTTTAAAAACATGATGTACAAACAACATTGTTACACCATAACATGATGAGCCAATATTATAGGCATCACCATATGATGCAAGGATTAAAACCTACAATGCATCAACCATTATTGAACAGCCCTATTAAACACAAATGAGATTATATTTCCATGACCTAAAATGGAATCCACAAGATTTTGAAACACTAACTGCTCTAAATTAGAGGATATTATTTGTATTGACCAATTATGAAGATTAAGGATTCCTCAGTGAGCCAATGGCATGAAGAGATCAGATACATCTGATACAAAGATTAAAACCTACAACTCATCACCCATAATTTCTCAGAACCCTCAAGATTAAAACCTTCAACTCATATAAACCAATGATTTTTCAAAACCCTAACACAAATGAGATTATATCTGTATGAAATTACTAACATATACATCTTCAACGGAGACCATCAATTTATTAGGAGGAGACTAATAATTGTATGGAAAGGCTTTGCGGTAACACCATGTAATGACTCTCTCTAAATGAGTTTGGGTGGTTCTGAAAAGCACAGTTGGTTTCAACTCTATGTTTCGATCAGTATGCTCTGATCGTCTTCTGAAGAAGGTAGAGATAATTGTATTGACCAAACTATGAGGATTAAGAATCCCTCAGATAAGCCAATACAGGTAGGAAGAGATCAGACAAATACAAAGATTAAAACTTTACAACTCATCAACAATGATTTCTAAGAACATCTCATGACCGTACAAATTTCCCTTTAATTATATTAAAATGATTAACAAACACACCTTCTAGGGACACCGCGACATTTAACATGACCACAGCACTATCCATTGAGAGATTATTTGTAATGAGGATTAAGGATTCCTCAGATGAGCCAATAGCAGGAAGACATCAGACACACTTGATACAAAAATTAAGCTCAAGAACCAGGGTTTATCGAGCCCTAACACAAGTGAGATTACCTATGACCCTACTACAATTTACCTGATGGAGACCAAAAACTTTGTAAAAACTTTACAGCTCTAATTAAGAGGATAATATTATTTGTATTGACCAATATGAGGTTTGAGGAACCCTCACATGAGTAAATTAAGCATGAAGAGATTAGCAAACACATGCTAAACGTACAACTCATCAACAATGATTTAAGTGAGAATGTATCTCATGACCTAACTAATTTAACTTTAATTGTTAATGAATAGTAAACACATTTTCTAAAGAGACCACAAAGTTAACCATGACAACAGCGGCATCTTTAATGAAGAAAAGGCTGTTGTATTGACCAATTATGGGGATTAAGAATTCCTCAGATGAGTCAATAGCAGGAAGAGATTAGACACTTGATGCAAAGATTAAAACCTATAACTCATCAACAATGAATTCTGAGAACCCTAAAGATTAAAACCTACAACCCAAGATTTCTCAAAACCCTAACACAAGTGAGATTATATCTCTGTGAAATTACTAATTTAATAAATAAAAACACATTACCTATTGTGTGAACACCACAACAGTTCTAAATAAGTGGATAAATTATTTGTATTGACTTGTTATAAAGATTAAGAACTCCTTAGCTGAGCCAATATAGGGGCATACAGGCAGGGAAAAATTAGACACACTTGATATTCATATCAAGTTTAACATAGTCCTAACACAGGTGAGATTATATCTCTATGACCTTATTTCAATTTAATTGAGTAGAATATAAACATAAAAGTTCTCAAAAAAATATCACCCAATAGACACATGGTGTTACCACAGACCAAAATAATAAGTTAAATTTAATTGTTTTTGTGTTACTCCATCAGCAGCCTTTACCTGCTTTTAGTAAACACATCTTCTGTGAGGCCACAAGTTTAACATGGCAACATCCATGACAACAGCTCCAGTGGATATTATTTGTATTGACCAATTTTATTTGAGGATTACAAGGGTTCCTCAATAAGGCCAACATAAAAGAAGAGACAAGACAAACAATACAAATCTTACAGTGAGTGTTTGGCATACATCCAATACAGAGGATAAAAGAGTATGCCAACAGAATCACACACTGAATAATAAGAACCTTGCCACACAATTTGTACATCTGTATGATGTACACAACTCATGCATACTTCCATTCACTCAAACAGTTTCACTTCATCCATCATCTCCTGTGATAGAACCTTACACTAAATTTAACTGCTTAAAAAAACTTATGATATTGAAGGTATTTACCATTAATTTCAAACCTAGTTAAGTTGTTGAGCAGTTTTTTATGTCTGTTGTTTGTTTTGGTTCTGTAATGTTGGATGTGTTGTACTTGTTGTTGATGTTTGTTTTGGATGTTTGCACCATTTCAAACTGTAAAGTCTCAAAGTTTTTCATATCAGGTTAAATCAGTTCAGTTCAGTTCAGTTTATTTCCACTCTATCAGTTGAATATTGAGGAGAATATGCAGAGGAAAAACGAGGAGGCGTATTGTTTTTTAGTTTCTCTTTTCAGTCTTTAAAATCCTACAGTCTCTTGAATGACCGTACTTTTCCAATCAAGCTTGGTGTTGAAGAGATGCGCATAATATGCGTTCACACATTCGTGGGTCATGACCTCTATTCAGTGTCAACACAATTGAATGAGGCAGGTGTTTCGCACAAAAGATAAAGTTATACAATTTGTATTGAAAGCGAGCCTCCTACAATTGCAGCCAATTCCTGTTTAATCAGATTAACTTCAGCTATTTACATGTCTAGACCACTAATGATTGATATTATATACACTGACACAGATTGAATTGTTTAAAAGTGCACAATTTCGTGAAATGTTGAAGAAGGGTACATACAGACCCGGCAAGGGTTGTGAATTTGTTTGTCACAGTCACATTTATGTTGTAATAGTTTTAGGAATAATTCTCAGTAAGAATTAAATGCTCCCTTGGCATGTACTTATACTATAGACATACATACCCGAAATCCTCCGGTTTCTTTCTGGCATTTTTGTAATTCACTCGCTGTTCACAACTCTTTAAAACTCACCGATATCGGCCGCTGTGTTCATGAGTCCGCACTCCAAAAGCATTTCACGCCCGTAACATTCCAAGGTAAAGCTTGCGTCCCGTGAGAAATGTTCAGAGGAAACTTCCCCGGAAATATTGTCCTCCGCTAAGATGAAAAAGACACCAGCTCCATCAGCAAACGCTCCCCGGTCAATGTATAAGAATAAAACGACACTTAACTTGAGAGAAAGAGCTTCAAGTGAACAAATTCTCGCAGAATTTTCATTCAGTCAGTTCATTAAAACCTGCACTGCTTCTGAAAAAGTGCATAAGGTTGTTGAGTCTCACTTTTGCATTTTTTTCTTCCAAGGGGCAATTCACACTGGATTGTTATCCTTGCGCGGTCACTGAAAATGTCTTCAAATTGCACCTTTTGTGCGATGAAACTTATATAATGCTTTTAAATTACTCTCATTTTGGCTTAAGGAGGGCAAATTGTACATTTGATTTAATTTTTCTATTGAGAAAAAAATAAAATAAACCTATTTTCCATGGTGCGAAGGGATACCGACCCCTTCACAACCTACGCGGAATGCGGTAAATGTCGTCTGCGAACATTTTGAGGGAACCGTTTTAGGGCTTGCGATTGGTCAGCAGCTGTGACAACCTTCTACTGATTGGCTAATTCAGAATGCGTTATGCAAATATCCTCACGATCGTCACATGCTGAACTATTAATAAACTACTGTACAACTTCAAGCACATTAAAGCATTGCGCCTAGCTGGTCTCCTGCTAATTTTAAAGTAGCAGCAAGTAAGTCGTTTGGTAACCAGTGTTGGTGTTGTGCGTGACTGCATATCCAAGTGGTGTGCGCTTTCGTTTGTTTGCTTGAAGTTTTCTGGGGATGTTTTTTTTTTATGATATTTTTGATAGGCCACACATTTAGAGGTAAACTGGCCGCATTTAATGCTTTGAAAATACTAAAAAGGGTTCATATAGTTATGGGTTCATTAGATTGAGACTCAAAGGAAAGAGGCAATGACTACTTGACTTGTTTTAGAACTCGTTTGGTCATGTTCAGTATAGTAATGCTTTAGTACATGAGAAGTTGCAGTATACACTGCAGTTGTCAAAAGAGGGCGGTATATAAGATGAGCGGTATCTCTCAACACATACAGCATGTCGAGTGTCAGTCAGAAAGAGTAGGCGTTCGAATAATTATTCACAATTTTCTTGTGGGGGAAAACACTTTGTTTTTCAAAGAGTGTCAACTATTGTCAGGAACTTGCCGGTGTGGCGGGAGTTCTGTCCCCATGAGATTGTGTGTGTCCCCCACCCCCCCCCCCCCACCCACCCTAATTTGTTTTCTTCTGCACATTAGAATTGCCATCCTCAAAAATGTTTATGTCGGTTTATTTAAAGACAGCGGACACTATTGGTAATTGTCAAAGACTAGTCTTCACAGTTGGTGTACCTCAACATATGCATAAAATAACAAACCTGTGAAAATTTGAGCCCGATTGGTCGTCGGAGTTGCGAGATAACTATGAAACAAAAAACACCCTTGTCACACGAAGTTGTGTGCTTTTAGATGCTCGATTTCGAGACCTCAAACTCGTTACCAAGTAAGGTTTTATGCTGATAATTATTTTTAGTAATTACCAATAGTGTCCACTGCTTTTAAGGATTCCTTTTTTTGATTCGGTTTGGAAAAACAGATTTTTCTATCGAAAAGCACGAAACTGAGCAGACCCCCCCCCCCCGACTCCCCCGTCCCTTCGCTCGACCCCAGCGCCTGCGTGCCTTGACCCAAGGCAAGGCGATGGGATAACAAACGGGCTACATAAAATAATGTACCTCTTTCCCCAAAATGAGCTTCCTAACGGAGATGGAGATGGCACACGCCGTACGCCGAAAAGGATTAAAGTAAGCAAATATTGCAGGGCAGAATAAGTGTTGACTGACAATAGTGTATTTTCAGGCCATCTTAGAATAGATGATTAAATTTATTATGGTTTGACAACATAACTGAACAGAGTATTTCAGTTCCAGAAAAATGTACAGTCGGGTTAACAATAAAATGTTATAATGTGCTATGGTCAGGTGTACACAAGAAACACCCCGTTTAATTTTGGTTAACTCCTGTTTTGCGTAGCGCCCCCTACGTTCTAATTTGTATTTACAGATTCCGACAATAAACCATTCATTCAAGAGATCTGCAAATCCATTTTCCCTGAGCCTTATTACACAGTGACTTAACAGCTCAAGATTCTTATGTCAAATAACAAGAATAATCCTCGATATGATCTTCGGATCTGCTCCCTTACATTAATTTGTTTGTGATACGAGTAAAAGTAAAGTTGTGTTCCTTATTAATTCACAAATTGTGCAACACAGACCTATAATTACAGTCAAATTGTCGACCAAAAATGGAGAAGAAAAAAAAAAACTATGGCAATTGCCGGATTTTCATTTCACACTCCTTCAGTGAACCGACACCTTTGAATGTCGACCAAATGATACCTTGTCCGTCCCCCGGCACGGTATCGGCATGCTCCCTGTACGGTCCATTCAGACGACTCGAACCGCACGATGAGGAGTACCACCAAGCTCCCTGGTACGCTTTGGCGCAAGAACCTACGTGGTAACCGTCGTTGTCCCGATCCCAAGTAGAGAAATCGCTCCCATTATGATGGTTCAAAGAGTCACCTAATAAGAAAAGTAGACAAGAAGGAAATGGTCATCTTAGACCCTTGTCGAAATCACGGCTTCTGCTTTGGATTCGGCGTCCGTGCTCTCGGTTGAATGAAGCCCTGGCCGCATACAACCGAAACTTCTTCTGACAACACCCCTTTTGAATCAACCTCCCTTACCCCCTTACTCTATGCTCAACCCATGTTAATTTCCAATAGGGGACAAAATGTCCGGGGGACAGAATCTCATAGCCGGACAGAATCTCATAGCCGGACAGAACCTCATAGCCGGACAGAACCTCATAGCCGGACAGAATCTCATAGCCGGACAGAATCTCATCGCCGGAGATTCTGTCCCCATACTTGAAATTAGCATGGCCGAAGGAGGATGATTCAAAAGAGGGCCCTATCAGATGAAGTTTTTTAAAGTTTGAAATAATCTCCTGCCACACCGGTGTTACCAAGGTTATGTTGGTAAACAAGAAACCTCGTACCTGCTCCTCCTCCCGGTTTCTTGTCAGCTACCAGTAGTGTGTACTCGTCGCCTCTAACCTCAAAGGATCCGTACCTGCTGTAAGCCTTGGTGCCGTCCCAAGCAACTAAATCCACCCTCAGCTCCCACTTGTTCGTTCCGGTCAGACGTCGTAGGTTATTGTTGCCGAGCCAAAACTCACCAGACATATTCCCGAACCCATTTCTATTGGAATAATTATTGCAAAATATATTTAAAATTCCGTATAGTGAGAAAGACTGTGTAACATAAGTGTTGAAATACTTCTTTCCGTTTTCTGAAGTTAACCATTCCCACAAAATTAATACGCTAAGAGGACTCAGCCGTTATTTGGGCCATCTTTTGACCAAAGTCCGAGGAAGGAGCCGGGATCGCGTGCAGCCGATTTCCTGCCGTCTGCCACGGCGTACATTTTCCACCCGCCCGTTTTTTTTTTTTCAACCGGAAAAAATCAAAAGTCCGGATTCTTGGCATGAAATTGTACTTTACGGTAATTATAGTTCACACAATTCTGATCCGTATTTGCCTACCTGTATGTGAGCCAATCGCGGTTGAAATCCACGGACCCATCATGCCGCCGCTGGAATACCTAACAAGAACAAGAACATTCGCAGTTTTAAGAATAGGGTATAATCAATCAAATAAGTTTTTGTATGCATCGCTTTTCGCTTCATGAACAACCATTCAAAACACACAAAGTGAGAGAACACACCCACAACATTCTTAGTTTGATAATTACTGTGTTTACTTACTATCCAACCGCCAACACCTGTATCCATGTCGCAGTAGACGGTCACCCCAGGGGCAGTGCCGTGAGGGTAGACGGTGTACAGCCCGCTATCGTCGGTTCCATTGCTGAGGATGTCTGCACAGTCGGTCGACCAAAGAGCAGCATCGGTGGTAGGGACTGCAGCAGTGGGTGTGACTGCAGCAGTTGTAGGGACTGCATCAGTGGCAGCAGCAGTGGGTGTGACTGCAGCAGTTGTAGGAACTGCAGCAGTGGGTGTGACTGCAGCAGTTGTAGGAACTGCAGCAGTGGGTGTGACTGCAGCAGTTGTAGGAACTGCAGCAGTGGGTGTGACTGCAGCAGTTGTAGGAACTGCGGCAGTGGGTGTGACTGCAGCAGTTGTAGGAACTGCGGCAGTGGGTGTGACTGCAGCAGTTGTAGGAACTGCGGCAGTGGGTGTGACTGCAGCAGTTGTAGGAACTGCGGCAGTGGGTGTGACTGCAGCAGTTGTAGGAACTGCGGCAGTGGGTGTGACTGCAGCAGTTGTAGGAACTGCGGCAGTGGGTGTGACTGCAGCAGTTGTAGGAACTGCGGCAGTGGGTGTGACTGCAGCAGTTGTAGGAACTGCGGCAGTCGCAGCAGCAGTGGGAGCAGCAGTGGTTGGGACTGCAGAAGTGATAGAAACTCCACCAGTGGCAGCAGCAGTAGGGACTTTTGCAGTGGTAGAATCAGCAGCAGTGGGTGTGACTGCAGCAGTTGTAGGGACTGCATCAGTGGCAGCAGCAGTGGGTGTGACTGCAGCAGTTGTAGGAACTGCAGCAGTGGGTGTGACTGCAGCAGTTGTAGGAACTGCAGCAGTGGGTGTGACTGCAGCAGTTGTAGGAACTGCGGTAGTGGGTGTGACTGCAGCAGTTGTAAGAACTGCGGCAGTCGCAGCAACAGTGGGAGCAGCAGTGGTTGGGACTGCAGAAGTGATAGAAACTCCACCAGTGGCAGCAGCAGTAGGGACTTTTGCAGTGGTAGAATCAGCAGCAGTGGTAAGGACTGCAGCAGTAGTAGGGACTGAAATGGAATTGACGTAGGTTTTAGATAATTCTCAAGTAACTAACTGTATATGACAAACCACTTATCAAAAATTACCATCTCCGCAGGCCTACCTTATATAACTGTCTTTGCAAAAATTACAAAATAAAAACAAAAGCAAGGAGTAAAATTACATCGCAGTTACATAATAAAGAAGCAAAAGAGCAACAAATTGGGCCAACACTTAGATAGAAACCGTGTCCTTTTGAAAGGATAAGGCCTATAGCCAAGTTACCAAAGTTGTATAATAAGCATGAATTGTCAACTAAATAGTGTCCAAGGAAATTCAAAGATATTTTTTTTGTTAGGTAGCTATTATTTGCACATGGTCACATTTACCTTCTATGCTAGGACATCCAAACCACGCCCTCAACTTCTCTTCGTTGCGAGTGAAGAGCACATCATTGAGAAACCCGTTGGGTGGTTCGGGCTCTTCCACGGTGTTCAACCCCCCGACGCGAGTCTCCTTACAACTGCATGGGTCCGGGGGTGCAACCCACTTGACCACACCCTGTCGGACGGTTGACTGATGGATGTAACATACTTCGCTACTGGCTACGTTTGGATAGAACACTTTGGGAGGAAATAAATGGGTGTGGTTGGAGGCGTGGTGGTTGTGGTGTATGAGGAAAGGAGAAAAAAGTCAACTGAAGGAAAGGTTCACGTTTGGTAGTCACTCTTAAAATTAATGCCAATAAAACTTACTTATTTAGAAGTACAGAAGCTTTCGATAATGCATTTTTGAAATCATTTCACTTTGAATGTAGTTTTGGAAAAGTATAGACATCGGTGTATTCGGGTAAAAATGTATAATATACGTTTTTATCCCCCAAAATTTCAAACTGAGAAACGTTACTGACACCTGTTTACTGCCCGTCATTCGAGCACTCCTAACCTTTACCATATAAAGGCCTTTTCCACATACCCTAACCCTGACCCTAACCCTAAGCACATCACCCCTGCATAAATCTATTTACAAGATCTCATCCTCTGATTAACATCAAGTAAAACATTGTACAAATTCTTCTGTACGTTTGGAATAAAGGACTTGACTCACGAGCAACAACAGCACCCACGGAAATCATCATCCAGCTGAATTGAGTAATACATCCCAAAATACGACGGTCCTTAATCATCTAATAAAGAAGAAGAAAAAGAAAAAGATACATAGTATCGTAGCCCTATGCTCATTTCTCAAAATGGTTCGGAACGTCACCTCGTTGTCTCGTACCCTGCTCCAGTTTCACAGATGAGCACTGCTTTGGGAAATTCATACTGACATTCTACTTACAATTACTCAAACTCGGACTGTAGTTTTTGTTCAGTCAAATCGCATACCATGCGCTTTCCGAACCAAATTGGCATCTTAAATCTCCTAACATCATTATTACCCCTGTTCTAATTTCGGGTCCGTAGACGTTCGTAAAACCATACCCGTAATCCTTGCATGCAGCATGTAATGCCGATAGCCGCCGAAAATTGGCACACATTATGCTCACATGATCCCTCACCTGTACCCATTTACTCATGAGTGAAAACAGTGTTTTAAAGCATAGGAACATTTTTGGAACAGTTAGACTTTACTCAAGTCCCAATCCCGTGCCATCCCGATCCCAAGAAAACTATTATTTTGTGATGCTCAGCATTCCCCAACCTGTTCCGCATTTTGACGGCGAGCGCGCACTGCGGGGTGTTTATTAGTTGGCACGATATGCTTAGTGACCTCTAACAAGAGAATGAGACTCGGATCAAGTCTAGGGGATATACCCTTTACTTGAATAAAGATAAGTCTGCCATAATAATAATATCATGGGTTGAATGCATCTACATACATATACAGTCAACCCTCCTACTGTCAGACCATTCAATACCATCCATAGAATATCATCCACTGTGCTTGGGTATCCCCCAAATGTTCCCATACTTTCAACTGCTTTCCTTATTTTACAGACAGCCTCTGCTACAGATCGATCACAATATAATATTCTCTTTATCGTGGTCCATCTTTCGCTTTCACTAAAAGTGTCTCTTCACCTTCAAACGTTGTTTCTAATAAAATTAAACCATCATATATTCTCTTATGAGACAAATCTACATTGCTATGATCGATTCCTCACGAAGACAAAATACTCTTTTAATGAAACTTAGATATTTCAGATAATCATACTATTTCAGTTTATAGCTTCAGTATAACAGACGATATTTTACCTTTTAACCACAGGTTCTTGTAAATTATTCAATAGTTGGTTTCTAATAATTAAACCATCATTGATTCTCTGATGTGGCAATTCGACATGATGTCAAAATACCAAATGAAATTTAAATAACTCAGATAAATATTATGTTGTATAGTCACCTTCAGTTGTAACAGCCGGATGTGTGCAGCGGAATTTTGGGAGCCAGAAGACCGAGGACGTCCTTTGATACCGTACCTAGATATGATATGTAACGATTGTTTCGCGACTGTGGCCGGCCGCCGTGAAAAGAACAATTTCGCCAAAGTCAACACTTCGTTCGTGTCTAAAAACAACAACCCAGTAACATGGAGAAGTGCAAACATGGACTGCTAAATTAAAAAATGATGACAGGGGAAGATTGAATATAAACCGCTTGTTTACCAACGCCTGGCGATGCTGTTTTACATTGCATTTATGAACAATTAGCTCATTTGAGAAGGGTGTAATGATCACATTGTGTTTACCTGGAATTTGTGTTGAACACGAACATGTATACCCCTTTGCATGGGTAGTGATTGGGGTGGGGTGGGGGTCCCTGATTGCAGTTGTTGACATCCTTTTGTGTATCATGAACATTTGTTAAATTTCGGTACCTCATGGAGACAAAAGGAAAAACGAGGAGGAACTACAAAATTGTGCTCCAAAAGAAAATTATTTTGTGTACAAAGTTTGTGGGAAACTTAGCCCTATATAGGACTCTTTCTCTGTACACACAGGAACATGGGGGATTAGCTCAAGTGGCATTTGAGAGGTACCGGGATCGATACCCGGATTCTCCAATTTTTAACCTGTTTTTATTGTCCAAACAGATGAGGAAAGTTCCCATTTTATGCAAATTATTTGTGATTATAACATGGGGGATTAGCTCAAGTGGTAGAGCGCTCGTTTGCATGTGAGAGGTACCGGGATCGATACCCGGATTCTCCAATCTTTACCCTCTTTTTGTTTTAATAAATCAGAAAGAAAGTTCCCATTTTATGCAAATTATTTGTGATTATAACATGGGGGATTAGCTCAAGTGGTAGAGCGCTCGCTTAGCATGTGAAAGGTATCGGGATCGATACCCGGATTCTCCAATCTTTAACCTCTTTTTGTTGTCCAAACAGAAGAGGAAAGTTCCCATTTTATGCAAATTATTTGTGATTATAATATGGGGGTTAGCTCAAGTGGTAGAGCGCTCGCTTAGCATGTGAGAGGTACCGGGATCGATACCCGGATTCTCCAATCTTTACCCTCTTTTTGTTTTAATAAATCAGAAGGAAAGTTCCCATTTTAGGCAAATTATTTGTGATTATTACATGGGGGATTAGCTCAAGTGGTAGAGCGCTCGCTTAGCATGTGAAAGGTATCGGGATCGATACCTGGATTCTCCAATCTTTAACCTCTTTTTGTTGTCCAAACAGAAGAGGAAAGTTCCCATTTTATGCAAATTATTTGTGATTATAATATGGGGGTTAGCTCAAGTGGTAGAGCGCTCGCTTAGCATGTGAGAGGTACCGGGATCGATACCCGGATTCTCCAATCTTTAACCTCTTTTTGTTGTCCAAACAGAAGAGGAAAGTTCCCATTTTATGCAAATTATTTGTGATTATAATATGGGGGTTAGCTCAAGTGGTAGAGCGCTCGCTTTGCATGTGAGAGGTATCGGGATCGATACCCGGATTCTCCAATCTTTACGTCTTTTTGTTTTTAAACGTAAAAAAAGAAAGTTACCTTTTTATGCAAATTATTTGTGACTATAACATGGGGGATTAGCTCAAGTGGTAGAGCGCTCGCTTTGCATGTGAGAGGTACCGGGATCGATACCCGGATTCTCCAATCTTTAACCTCTTTTTGTTTTAATAAATCAAAAAGAAAGTTCCCATTTTATGCAAATTATTTGTGATTATAACATGGGGGATTAGCTCAAGTGGTAGAGCGCTCGCTTAGCATGTGACAGGTATCGGGATCGATACCCGGATTCTCCAATCTTTAACCTCTTTTTGTTGTCCAAACAGAAGAGGAAAGTTCCCATTTTATGCAAATTATTTGTGATTATAATATGGGGGGTTAGCTCAAGTGGTAGAGCGCTCGCTTTGCATGTGAGAGGTACCGGGATCGATACCCGGATTCTCCAATCTTTAACCTCTTTTTGTTGTCCAAACAGAAGAGGAAAGTTCCCAGTTTATGCAAATTATTTGTGATTATGATATGGGGGGTTAGCTCAAGATGTAGAGCGCTCGCTTAGCATGTGAGAGGTAACGGGATCGATACCCGGATTCTCCAATCTTTAACCTCTTTTTGTTTTAATAAATCAAAAAGAAAGTTCGCATTTTATGCAAATTATTTGTGATTATAACATGGGGTATTAGCTCAAGTGGTAGAGCGCTCGCTTTGCATGTGAGAGGTATCGGGATCGATACCCGGATTCTCCAATCTTTAACCTCTTTTTGTTGTCCAAACAGAAGAGGAAAGTTCCCATTTTATGCAAATTATTTGTGATTATAACATGGGGGATTAGCTCAAGTGGTAGAGCGCTCGCTTTGCATGTGAGAGGTACCGGGATCGATACCTGGATTCTCCAATCTTTAACCTCTTTTTGTTTTAATAAATCAAAAAGAAAGTTCCCATTTTATGCAAATTATTTGTGATTATAACATGGGGGATTAGCTCAAGTGGTAGAGCGCTCGCTTAGCATGTGAGAGGTACCGGGATCGATACCCGGATTCTCCAATCTTTAACCTCTTTTTGTTTTAATGAATCAAAAAGAAAGTTCCCATTTTATGCAAATTATTTGTGATTATAACATGGGGGATTAGCTCAAGTGGTATAGAGCGCTCGCTTAGCACGTGAGAGGTACCGGGATCGATACCCGGATTCTCCAATCTTTAACCTCTTTTTGTTTTAATAAATCAAAAAGAAAGTTCCCATTTTGTGCAAATTATTTGTGATTATAACATGGGGGATTAGCTCAAGTGGTAGAGCGCTCGCTTAGCATGTGAGAGGTACCGGGATCGATACCCGGATTCTCCAATCTTTAACCTATTTTTGTTGTCCAAACAGCAGAGGAAAGTTCCCATTTTATGCAAATTATTAGTGATTATAACATGGGGGATTAGCTCAAGTGGTAGAGCGCTCGCTTTGCATGTGAGAGGTACCGGGATCGATACCCAGATTCTCCAATCTTTACGTCTTTTTGTTTTAATAAATCAAAGAGAAAGTGCCCATTTTATGCAAATTATTAGTGATTATAACATGGGGGAATTAGCTCAAGTGGTAGAGCGCTCGCTTTGCATGTGAGAGGTACCGGGATCGATACCCGGATTCTCCAATCTTTAACCTCTTTTTGTTGTCCAAACAGAAGAAGAAAGTTCCCATTTTATGCAAATTATTTGTGATTATAACATGGGGATTAGCTCAAGTGGTAGAGCGCTCGCTTAGCATGTGAGAGGTACCGGGATTGTTACCCGGATTCTCCAATCTTTAACCTCTTTTTGTTTTAATAAATCAAAAAGAAAGTTCCCATTTTATGCAAATTATTTGTGATTATAACATGGGGATTAGCTCAAGTGGTAGAGCGCTCGCTTAGCATGTGAGAGGTATCGGGATCGATACCCGGATTCTCCAATCTTTAACATCTTTTTGTTTTAATTAATCAAAAAGAAAGTTCCCATTTTATGCAAATTATTTGTGGTTATAACATGGGGGATTAGCTCAAGTGGTAGAGCGCTCGCTTTGCATGTGAGAGGTACCGGGATCGATAACCGGATTCTCCAATATTTAACCTCTTTTTGTTTTAATAAATCAAAGAGAAAGTGCCCATTTTATGCAAATTATCAGTGAGTATAACATGGGGGATTAGCTCAAGTGGTAGAGCGCTCGCTTTGCATGTGAGAGGTACCGGGATCGATACCCGGATTCTCCAATCTTTACGTCTTTTTGTTTTTAAAATTCAAAAAGGAAAGTGCCCATTTTATGCAAACTATTTGTGATTATAACATGGGGGATTAGCTCAAGTGGTAGAGCGCTCGCTTAGCATGTGAGAGGTACCGGGATCGATACCCGGATTCTCCAATCTTTACGTCTTTTTGTTGTCCAAACAGAAGAGGAAAGTTCCCATTTTATGCAAATTATTAGTGAGTATAACATGGGGGATTAGCTCAAGTGGTAGAGCGCTCGCTTTGCATGTGAGAGGTACCCGGATCGATACCCGGATTCTCCAATCTTTAACTTTTTGTTGTTGTCCAAACAGAAGAGGAAAGTTCCCATTTTATGCAAATTATTTGTGACTATAATATGGGGGATTAGCTCAAGTGGTAGAGCGCTCGCTTAGCATGTGAGAGGTACCGGGATCGATACCCGGATTCTCCAATCTTTAACCTCTTTTTGTTGTCCAAACAGAAGAGGAAAGTTCCCATTTTATGCAAATTATTAGTGAGTATAACATTGGGGATTAGCTCAAGTGGTAGAGCGCTCGCTTTGCATGTGAGAGATACCGGGATCCATAACCGGATTCTCCAATCTTTAACCTCTTTTTGTTTTAATAAATCAAAGAGAAAGTGCCCATTTTATGCAAATTATCAGTGATTATAACATGGGGGATTAGCTCAAGTGGTAGAGCGCTCGCTTTGCATGTGAGAGGTACCGGGATCGATACCCGGATTCTCCAATCTTTAACCTCTTTTTGTTTTAATAAATCAAAACGAAAGTTCCCATTTTATGCAAATTATTTGTGATTATAACATGGGGGATTAGCTCAAGTGGTAGAGCGCTCGCTTTGCATGTGAGAGGTACCGGGATCAATACCCGGATTCTCCAATCTTTAACCTCTTTTTGTTTTAATAAATCAAAACGAAAGTTCCCATTTTATGCAAATTATCAGTGAGTATAACATGGGTGATTAGCTCAAGTGGTAGAGCGCTCGCTTTGCATGTGAGAGGTACCGGGATCGATACCCGGATTCTCCAATCTTTAACCTCTTTTTGTTGTTGTCCAAACAGAAGAGGAAAGTTCCCATTTAATGCAAATTATTTGTGACTATAACATGGGGGATTAGCTCAAGTGGTAGAGCGCTCGCTTAGCATGTGAGAGGTACCGGGATTGATACCCGGATTCTCCAATCTTTAACTTTTTTTTGTTGTCCAAACGGAAGAGGAAAGTTCCAAATTTTATCCAAATTATTTGTGCTTATAACATGGGGGATTAGCTCAAGTGGTAGAGCGCTCGCTTAGCATGTGAGAGGTACCGGGATCGATACCCGGATTCTCCAATCTTTAACCACTTTTTGTTGTCCAAACAGGAGAAGAACGTTCCCATTTAATGCAAATTATTTGTGAATATAACATGGGGGATTAGCTCAAGTGGTAGAGCGCTCGCTTTGCATGTGAGAGGTACCGGGATCGATACCCGGATTCTCCAATCTTTAACCACTTTTTGTTGTCCAAACAGGAGAAGAAAGTTCCCATTTAATGCAAATTATTTGTGAATATAACATGGGGGATTAGCTCAAGTGGTAGAGCGCTCGCTTAGCATGTGAGAGGTACCGGGATCGATACCCGGATTCTCCAATCTTTAACCACTTTTTGTTGTCCAAACAGGAGAAGAAAGTTCCCATTTAATGCAAATTATTTGTGAATATAACATGGGGGATTAGCTCAAGTGGTAGAGCGCTCGCTTTGCATGTGAGAGGTACCGGGATCGATACCCGGATTCTCCAATCTTTAACCTCTTTTTGTTTTAATAAATCAAAACGAAAGTTCCCATTTTATGCAAACTATTTGTGATTATAATATGGGGGGTTAGCTCAAGTGGTAGAGCGCTCGCTTAGCATGTGAGAGGTACCCGGATCGATACCCGGATTCTCCAATCTTTACGTCTTTTTGTTTTTAAAATTCAAAAAGGAAAGTGCCCATTTTATGCAAACTATTTGTGATTATAACATGGGGGATTAGCTCAAGTGGTAGAGCGCTCGCTTAGCATGTGAGAGGTACCGGGATCGATACCCGGATTCTCCAATCTTTAACCTCTTTTTGTTGTCCAAACAGAAGAGGAAAGTTCCCATTTTATGCAAATTATTAGTGAGTATAACATGGGGGATTAGCTCAAGTGGTAGAGCGCTCGCTTTGCATGTGAGAGGTACCCGGATCGATACCCGGATTCTCCAATCTTTAACCTCTTTTTGTTTTAATAAATCAAAGAGAAAGTGCCCATTTTGTGCAAATTATTAGTGATTATAACATGGGGGATTAGCTCAAGTGGTAGAGCGCTCGCTTTGCATGTGAGAGGTACCGGGATCGATACCCGGATTCTCCAATCGTTAACCTCTTTTTGTTGTCCAAACAGAAGAAGAAAGTTTCCATTTTATGCAAATTATTTGTGATTATAACATTGGGGATTAGCTCAAGTGGTAGAGCGCTCGCTTTGCATGTGAGAGATACCGGGATCGATAACCGGATTCTCCAATCTTTAACCTCTTTTTGTTTTAATAAATCAAAGAGAAAGTGCCCATTTTATGCAAATTATCAGTGATTATAACATGGGGGATTAGCTCAAGTGGTAGAGCGCTCGCTTTGCATGTGAGAGGTACCGGGATCGATACCCGGATTCTCCAATCTTTAACCTCTTTTTGTTTTAATAAATCAAAACGAAAGTTCCCATTTTATGCAAATTATTTGTGATTATAACATGGGGGATTAGCTCAAGTGGTAGAGCGCTCGCTTTGCATGTGAGAGGTACCGGGATCAATACCCGGACTCTCCAATCTTTAACCTCTTTTTGTTTTAATAAATCAAAACGAAAGTTCCCATTTTATGCAAATTATCAGTGAGTATAACACGGGGGATTAGCTCAAGTGGTAGAGCGCTCGCTTTGCATGTGAGAGGTACCGGGATCGATACCCGGATTCTCCAATCTTTAACCTCTTTTTGTTGTTGTCCAAACAGAAGAGGAAAGTTCCCATTTAATGCAAATTATTTGTGACTATAACATGGGGGATTAGCTCAAGTGGTAGAGCGCTCGCTTAGCATGTGAGAGGTACCGGGATCGATACCCGGATTCTCCAATCTTTAACTTTTTTTTGTTGTCCAAACGGAAGAGGAAAGTTCCAAATTTTATCTAAATTATTTGTGCTTATAACATGGGGGATTAGCTCAAGTGGTAGAGCGCTCGCTTAGCATGTGAGAGGTACCGGGATCGATACCCGGATTCTCCAATCTTTAACCACTTTTTGTTGTCCAAACAGGAGAAGAAAGTTCCCATTTAATGCAAATTATTTGTGAATATAACATGGGGGATTAGCTCAAGTGGTAGAGCGCTCGCTTTGCATTTTAGAGGTACCGGGATCGATACCCGGATTCTCCAATCTTTAACCACTTTTTGTTGTCCAAACAGGAGAAGAAAGTTCCCATTTAATGCAAATTATTTGTGAATATAACATGGGGGATTAGCTCAAGTGGTAGAGCGCTCGCTTAGCATGTGAGAGGTACCGGGATCGATACCCGGATTCTCCAATCTTTAACCACTTTTTGTTGTCCAAACAGGAGAAGAAAGTTCCCATTTAATGCAAATTATTTGTGAATATAACATGGGGGATTAGCTCAAGTGGTAGAGCGCTCGCTTTGCATGTGAGAGGTACCGGGATCGATACCCGGATTCTCCAATCTTTAACCTCTTTTTGTTTTAATAAATCAAAACGAAAGTTCCCATTTTATGCAAACTATTTGTGATTATAATATGGGGGGTTAGCTCAAGTGGTAGAGCGCTCGCTTAGCATGTGAGAGGTACCCGGATCGATACCCGGATTCTCCAATTTTTAACCTCTTTTTGTTTTAATAAATCAAAAAGAAAGTTCCCATTTTATGCAAATTATTTGTGAATATAAGATGGGGGATTAGCTCAAGTGGTAGAGCGCTCGCTTAGCATGTGAGAGGTACCGGGATCGATACCCGGATTCTCCAATTTTGACGTCTTTTGGTTTTTAAAATTCAAAAAGGAAAGTTCCCATTTTATGCAAATTATTTGTGATTATAACATGGGGGATTAGCTCAAGTGGTAGACACTCGCTTTGCATGTGAGAGGTACCGGGATCGATACCCGGATTCTCCAATCTTTAACCTCTTTTTGTTTT
Source organism: Asterias amurensis (assembly GCF_032118995.1). Taxonomy (NCBI): domain Eukaryota; kingdom Metazoa; phylum Echinodermata; class Asteroidea; order Forcipulatida; family Asteriidae; genus Asterias; species Asterias amurensis. The sequence goes on from NC_092649.1 coordinate 25,810,588, forward strand.
AATGAATCAAAAAAGAAAGTTCCCATTTTATGCAAATTATTTGTGATTATAACATGGGGGATTAGCTCAAGTGGTAGAGCGCCCGCTTTGCATGTGAGAGGTACCGGGATCGATACCCGGATTCTCCAATTTTTATCCTGTTTTTGTTGTCCAAACAGATGAGGAAAGTTCCCATTTTATGCAAATTATTTGTGATTATTATGGGGGCTTAGCTCAAGTGGTAGACCGCTCGCTTAGCATGTGAGAGGTATCGGGGTCGATACCCGGATTCTCCAATTTTTAACCTCTTTTTGTTTTAATAAATCAAAGAGAAAGTGCCCATTTTATGCAAATTATTAGTGATTATAACATTGGGGATTAGCTCAAGTGGTAGAGCGCTCGCTTAGCATGTGAGAGGTACCGGGATCGATACCCGGATTCTCCAATCTTTACGTATTTTTGTTTTTAAAATTCAAAAAGGAAATTTCCCATTTTATGCAAACTATTTGTGACTATAACATGGGGGATTAGCTCAAGTGGTAGAGCGCTCGCTTTGCATGTCAGAGGTATCGGGATCGATACCCGGATTCTCCAATTTTGACGTCTTTTTGTTTTAATAAATCAAAAAGAAAGTTCGCATTTTATGCAAACTATTTGTGATTATAACATGGGGGATTAGCTCAAGTGGTAGAGCGCTCGCTTTGCATGTGAGAGGTACCGGGATCGATACCCGGATTCTCCAATCTTTACGTCTTTTTGTTTTTAAAATTCAAAAAGGAAAGTTCCCATTTTATGCAAATTATTAGTGATTATAACATGGGGGATTAGCTCAAATGGTAGAGCGCTCGCTTAGCATGTGAGAGGTAACGGGATCGATACCCGGATTCTCAAATTTTTAACCTCTTTTTGTTTTAATAAATCAAAGAGAAAGTGCCCATTTTATGCAAATTATTTGTGCTTATAACATGGGGGATTAGCTCAAGTGGTAGAGCGCTCGCTTAGCATGTGAGAGGTAACGGGATCGATACCCGGATTCTCCAATTTTTAACCTCTTTTTGTTTTAATAAATCAAAAAGAAAGTTCCCATTTAACGCAAATTATTTGTGAATATAAGATGGGGGATCAGCTCAAGTGGTAGAGCGCTCGCTTAGCATGTTAGAGGTACCGGGATCGATACCCGGATTCTCCAATCTTGACGTCTTTTGGTTTTTAAAATTCAAAAAGGAAAGTTCCCATTTTATGCAAATTATTTGTGATTATAACATGGGGGATTAGCTCAAGTGGTAGAGCGCTCGCTTTGCATGTGAGAGGTACCGGGATCGATACCCGGATTCTCCAATCTTTAACCTCTTTTTGTTTAATAAATCAAAAATCAAAAAGAAAGTTCGCATTTTATGCAAACTATTTGTGACTATAACATGGGGGATTAGCTCAAGTGGTAGAGCGCTCGCTTAGCATGTGAGAGGTACCGGGATCGATACCCGGATTCTCCAATCTTTACGTCTTTTGGTTTTTAAAATTCAAAAAGGAAAGTTCCCATTTTATGCAAATTATTTGTGATTATAACATGGGGGGTTAGCTCAAGTGGTAGAGCGCTCGCTTAGCATGTGAGAGGTACTGGGATCGATACCCGGATTCTCCAATCTTTATCCTCTTTTTGTTTTAATAAATCAAAAAGAAAGTTCCCATTTTATGCAAATTATTTGTGACTATAACTTGGGGGATTAGCTCAAGTGGTAGAGCGCTCGCTTAGCATGTGAGAGGTACCGGGATCGATACCCGGATTCTCCAATCTTTAACCTCTTTTTGTTGTCCAAACAGATGTGGAAAGTTCCCATTTTATGCAAATTATTTGTGATTATTATGGGGGCTTAGCTCAAGTGGTAGAGCGCTCGCTTAGCATGTGAGAGGTATCGGGGTCGATACCCGGATTCTCCAATTTTTAACCTCTTTTTGTTTTAATAAATCAAAGAGAAAGTGCCCATTTTATGCAAATTATTAGTGATTATAACATGGGGGATTAGCTCAAGTGGTAGAGCGCTCGCTTAGCATGTGAGAGGTACCGGGATCGATACCCGGATTCTCCAATTTTGACGTCTTTTGGTTTTTAAAATTCAAAAAGGAAAGTTCCCATTTCATGCAAATTATTTGTGATTATAACATGGGGGATTAGCTCAAGTGGTAGAGCGCTCGCTTAGCATGTGAGAGGTACCGGGATCGATACCCGGATTCTCCAATCTTTAACCTCTTTTTGTTTTAATAAATCAAAAAGAAAGTTCGCATTTTATGCAAACTATTTGTGATTATAACATGGGGGATTAGCTCAAGTGGTAGAGCGCTCGCTTTGCATGTAAGAGGTACCGGGATCGATACCCGGATTCTCAAATCTTTACGTCTTTTTGTTTTTAAAATTCAAAGAGGAAAGTTCCCATTTTATGCAAATTATTAGTGATTATAACATGGGGGATTAGCTCAAATGGTAGAGCGCTCGCTTAGCATGTGAGAGGTACCGGGATCGATACCCGGATTCTCAAATTTTTAACCTCTTTTTGTTTTAATAAATCAAAGAGAAAGTGCCCATTTTATGCAAATTATTTGTGCTTATAACATGGGGGATTAGCTCAAGTGGTAGAGCGCTCGCTTAGCATGTGAGAGGTACCGAGATCGATACCCGGATTCTCCAATCTTTAACCTCTTTTTGTTTTAATAAATCAAAAAGAAAGTTCCCATTTTATGCAAATTATTTGTGACTATAACTTGGGGGATTAGCTCAAGTGGTAGAGCGCTCGCTTTGCATGTGAGAGGTACCGGGATCGATACCCGGATTCTCCAATCTTTAACCTCTTTTTGTTGTCCAAACAGAAGAAGAAAATTACCATTTTATGCAAATTTTTTGTGAATATAACATGGGGGATTAGCTCAAGTGGTAGAGCGCTCGCTTTGCATGTGAGAGGTACCGGGATCGATACCCGGATTCTCCAATCTTTACGTCTTTTTGTTTTTAAAAATTCAAAAAAGAAAGTTCGCATTTTATGCAAACTATTTGTGACTATAACATGGGGGATTAGCTCAAGTGGTAGAGCGCTCGCTTAGCATGTGAGAGGTACCGGGATCGATACCCGGATTCTCCAATCTTTACGTCTTTTTGTTTTTAAAATTAAAAAAAGAAAGTTACCATTTTATGCAAATTATTTGTGAATATAACATGGGGGATTAGCTCAAGTGGTAGAGCGCTCGCTTAGCATGTGAGAGGTACCGGGATCGATACCCGGATTCTCCAATCTTTACGTATTTTTGTTTTTAAAATTCAAAACGAAAGTTCCCATTTTATGCAAATTATTTGTGATTATAATATGGGGG